>NW_012147886.1:658786-688093 GCF_000956105.1 Propithecus coquereli | reverse complement strand
TTTATTGAAAAGAGATTCTTTTCCCCAGTGTATGTTTTTGTCAGCTTTGTCAAAGATTAGATTACCATATGCAGATGGTTTCATCTCTGGATTCTCAGTCTATATCTTTTAAGTGGAGCATTAAGGCCAATTTACATTCAATGTTAGTATTGGTATGTGAGATACTGTTCTGTTCATCGTCTTAAATGATGAACCTAGTTTCTTTGTTTTCTCTCTTATGTTAATGTTTCATAAGAGTTGTGAGCTTTAACTTTTGGGTGTTTTTACATGGTCAGGTATCAACTGTTCTTTTCCATGCATACAGCACTTTTAAGCATTTCCTGTAGTTTAGTGGTGACAAATTCCCTTAGTGTTTGCTTGTCTGGGAAAGACTTTATTTTTCCTTCATTTATGAAACTTAGTTTTATAGAAAACAAAATTCTTCGCTGACAGCTATTCTATTTAATACTGAAAATGGGACCCCAATCCGTTCTGGCTTGAAAGGTCTCTGCTGACAGGTCTGCTCTTGACCTTACAGTTTTTCCTTGATAGGTAACTTGTTGCTTTCATCTCACAACTCTCAGGATTTTCTCCTTCACTTTAACTTTTGTCAGGCTGATGATTATATGTCTTGGTGATGTCTTATTTGCTATGAACTTGCTATAAAATTTCATCTTATACTTGGATATATAAACCTCTATCAATCCCAGGGAAGTTTTCCTCTATTATTCTCTCAAATAGGTTTTCCATGCTTATTGCTTTTTCTTCTTCTCCCTCAGTGATATCATTAGCTCACTTTGCATAATACCATATTTCTCAAAGTGATTATTCATTCTTCTTTGTTCTTCTTTCTACATAGTTTTACTGACTGGGTTACTTGGGTCTTCAAGCTCTGAAATTCTTTTTCCTGCTTGGTCTAGTCTATTCTTAAAGCTTTTTAATGTATTTTGAAAAATCCCTAAATGACTCTCTCATTTCTTTAAGTTTGTTAACTCTTTTTTCTAATGTTATCCATGTATCTCTTCAGTGAATTTTTCATTCATGTCCTGAATTTTTTTGTTTGTTTTTTTGACATGGTTCTCTACCATCTCCTTAATTCTGTTCATCTTACTTGCCGTACATAATCTGAATTCCATATCTGTCATTTCAACAATTTGCTTTTGGTTGGAATTCATTACTAGAGAGCTATGTGATCCTTTAGGGATATCTAGACAGCCTATTTCTTTATGTTAATGGGATTTTTGTGCTGGTTCCTTCTCATCTGAGCCACTTATCTAAGCTCAAAACAGGCTGTAGATATGGTGCACCTGTTCTCCTCTGCCAGGACCTCTATTGCTCAGTGAAGATAGGTGTGGGTCCCTGGATGGCGTGCTTGAGTCCTACTCTGGTAGCTTGACCAGGCAGAAGAGGGGCAGATGCACTGTAAGCCTTTAATGATGCTGCTTTCCTGTGTCTCCCCTGGAGAAATCAAAAGATTTTTTTAACTGAACAACAATCATTATACAAGTATCCAAAAATCTGTGGTTGTCACTGAGCCACTGCAGCAGGGCCGGCCCCTGGTGCCAGGTAAACACACAAAGTGGGGCTGGCCAGGAAGGTGGGGTATGAGCATGGGATAGAGAAGGGTTGCTGGACATGGCACACATGCATGCAAGCCTGGGAAGCTGAGGTACCAGGTGTATGGGCAGAACAAGGTCCGCACAGGGTGCAGCACAGGGCACAGCAGGTACATAAGGTATAGTGGCCCCACAGACACAAGGGGCATGGGGCAGAGCGGGCCACTGGTGTGGAGCAGGCTAACAGGTCACAGCTCATGTGTGGGACAAAGCAGAACTCCAGATAAGGTAATTGGCAAGGCAGGGCACATGCAGGGTGTGGCACCCAGAGCTCCTGTGCAGGATGGCATTGGTCCATGTTGTTCAGTCCACCCAAATCCAAAGGCCATGGCTGCACTGTCTTTCATCCCACTCGGGGCTTTCAGATAGTGGTGGCAGCAGTGGTCCAGCTACAAGTGCATGCTCCAATTGGGTCCCACAGGAAGTGCAGTTGAGCAGGATTGCCCAGGCCATAGCAATAGGCACCAGGCCCATAGTCTCCTGCTCCACCCAGGGTCCCCAGCAGTGGCAGAGGCAGCAGCAGGGGTACACATCACCTGGCCACAGGGTACATGTGAGTGCCAGGATTCTACCCTCCCTCCCCACCTGGCAGGGGTAAGGGAGAAGCAGCAGTCAGAGATCTGACCCATGGGCAAAAGTAGTAGTCTAGGGTTAGATGTCAGTCACAGCACCCAGGGCTTGCAAGCCAGCTGTCCCTTCTCTCCAGAGCAATGCAGTTGCACAGCCTTTGGTCAGGTCTCTGTATCAGAGAATGCCATTTTAAAATATAGTAATAACAAAATAACAAAAAGTGTCAAAATTTTTGTTGCAAAATTTTTGATGGGACCAAAGATTTAAAGTGGTGCCTTAAAGACATTCTTAGTGAGGAAAATGGGTTTCTAAGAATTATAAGAACATTGTTCCTTAGAACACAAGGTAGAAAAGCCCTGACTCAAAGAGGTATGTGGATATGGTCTTGGTCTTTAAATAAACAAACAAATAAATAAAATATTTAAAGCAATTATTCTACCTGGGACCAGATAAGACAGAGATAGTTCAAAATGAAAAGAGGCCTTTGGAGCACTCTATGGTAATAAAACTACTTTGCAGCAAACACAGGCCATTTCTTATGGAATTGGAAGAACGATTTGTTATGCAACAACAAATATGCAAAACAGTGTGCAAAGAAATATTTTCAAAGAATGTTGACTGCAACATTGTTAGTGATAAATAAAAATTCGAACAATAAATTTTTATCAATAAGGCACTGGTTAAATAAATTGTAATATATATATATGCAGTGTAATCCTAGGTAGCTTTATACAACACATTTTTGATCTATACATTTTAATAATGAAAAATCTCTATGATTATTATAAGTATCATTTTTTAAATTTTACTTTCAAATTTGTACTTGTAGATTGGGTTGTTCGGGAAGTAGACTCTATGATGACTTGGACATTGTCTCTTTCTTCACTGCTATGTCTCAGCACTCAGACCAATGCCTGGGACATAGTAAGTGCACAGTAAACCTGTATTCAGTAAGTGGATTCATTTAAAATGCTTTATAATCATCGGGCATACAGCAAGTTCTTAATCAATGTTAGCCATGATTGTTGTTTTTCAGAGAAACTTAGCCTTGCAAAACTGGCAAAGGAGACACTACCACATTGGCTGTTACAATATCCCAGAGAAAGTTGCTTTCAAAACCTGCTACTGAAATGCTCTGGAGCATGGGTTCAGAAAACTTCCTTACTCGAAAAGCCCTTTCCTGGAATGTGACTCTATTAAAAGATTTACCTACTCAGCATCACAGCTGACACTACGTTTCCTCTCTCTGTCCATTCTTGAGACCATTTTTAGATATCAGGCCTCACTGACTTCCCATTTCCCATCAATTGTCACAGTTCCAACCCTCTTCCCCCATTATAAGGAGTGACCAGGACAGTTACACCACTGGCCTCCTGCCCTTCTTGCCAGCTTTGCAATAGAGAAAGATCACATTGTCTGCCCATTTGGGACACTGTCAGAGAACTGGCTGGGCCTAGAGAAATTGCTCAGGCATTTCTTTGGAGTGGGTGTTTGTTTCTTTATTTTTAGATAAATCGTAGGCTTACCATGAGCCTACCACTGTATTATAAAATGTCACACATTACCGCATTTATTCCTCCTAACAATCCTGTAAAGTGAGCACTGGAGTTACAATGCCCTATTTCCAGATGCAGAACTCAAGGCCTAGAGAGTTTCAGGGCAGGGAAGGGCAGGACTGGAATTCCAGCCTGCCTGACTCCAAAGTTCATGCTTTAAACTAGTACCAGAGTTTATTCTATAACTGCAATTTCATAGCAAACCCATCCCTAAGACCCACCATTTCCTTCCTGGAGAGGGCAGGAAGTGAGAATAAACAGTGTAAGTAGAGGCATTGAGTATAACTTGCCATATGTGACAAGGAGGAAAAAAAACCAATATCCTGGTTGGGACAGACTTCTCATGGGAGAGGATGCATATCTGATTTTGGTTACTCAGGATATTAGAATCTCGACTGTCATCACCGGATCAAACCTCGTCCATCTAGGGAGTAGCAAAAATGCAGTTTTCTATATTGTTGGTAGAAATTTAAACCAGTACAAAGTCTTTTGGAACATCATTGTACAGAATGTGTTGAGAGCCTTATATTGTTCATACCTGTTAGCATAGTGATTCTAATCACTATAGCAAAAGCTCTAAAATGTGAGAAAAGCTTCAATTATCTATTCACTCGTCCAATATTGGCTGAGCATCTTTCACTGAGGCAGACGTATTCTAGAGCACTGGAGAAGCAAAGCTGAACAAGAGAGACAAGGACCTGCCCTCATGGAAAGTAATATCTAGGGAGAACGACAGATGATAAGAAATGCATAGCTAAATATATAATAATATCAACTATCAACAGGTGCTAGAAAGAAAATAAGTCAGAGCAAGGAGGCAGAGAATGCAGTGGGAGCTCAGGGCAGGCCTCCTGAAAGAGGTGATATTTAGCAAAGACATGAATGGCATGAGGGAGCAACTGCGTATTATGTGGGGGCAGATGGTCCCAGCTGAAGGGACAGAATGTGCAAAGCCCTGGAGGCAGAAGCCAAGCTTGATGTACTTGAGGAACACAAGACCGTGTGGCAGGGAAGCAATGATGAAAGCGGAGGTGAGTTCACTTATTTGTAGTATAATTAGAAACTTGTTAAATGTCCAATAATTAAGGCTTGAATAAGTATACTGCCATATATCTACTTTGTAGGTAATCAGTGGTCTTAGAATTAGCCCCATGAAGGTCCAAATTATTTTTTTTAATTTCAAAGTATTATGGGGGTATGAATATTTTTGGTTATGTGGATAGTTTTTATAATGCTTGAGCCAAGGTTATAAGTGCGCCCGTCACCCAAATAGTGTTAATTGTATCCATTAGGTAGGTTTTCACCTACCCCTCCTTCCTTCTCCCCCCTAGTTGATTTCCATTAAGTTTTACTTCCTTTTATGCACATGTTCCAAGACGTTTAGGTCCAAATTCTGATTCTGCCTTTTCTACCTGTGTGACTTTGAAAATTTACTTAGCCTATCCATTCCTCTGTTGTCTCAGCTGGTAAATAAAGAAAGACAATCATAACCCCTCATATTGTAGATAGATGTGAATGAGACAATACAAGAAAAGCATTTGTCACAATTCCCGGCAAACTGTGATAGCATGACGGGATGATAAAAATGATGGTGATGGTGATAAGGAGGAGGAGGAGGATGTTTCAATACTCAGAAGAAAATTTTAACTTAGACTTCATAAAGCCAACAAAAGATTGCATTTTGCATAAATAAATCCTCACTCCGAAATGAAGAACATGTGCTATTTAACTATATTTAACCTAAACATACCTGTATACAACACACTATAGGTCACATATGGGACTTCCTGACATTATTTCACTAATAGAGAACTGGTGTAAATATCAATTAAGAATAAAAATCAGGCCGGGCGCAGTGGCTCACACCTGTAATCCTAACACTCTGGGAGGCCGAGGCGGGTGGATTGCTCAAGGTCAAGAGTTCGAGACCAGCCTGAGCAAGAGCGAGACCCTGTCTCTACTAAAAATAGAAAGAAATTAACTGGACAACTAAAAATATATATATAGAAAAAATTAGCCGGGCATGGTGGCGCATGCCTGTAGTCCCAGCTACTCAGGAGACTGAGGCAGTAAGATCACTTGAGCCCAGGAGTTTGAGGTTGCTATGAGCTAGGCTGATGCTACGGCACTCTAGCCCGGGCAACAGAGTGAGACTCTGTCTCAAAAAAAAAGAATAAAAATCTATCTTTGCCCAAACTTGAAACAAATTATTCTTTCCTTGATGTCTACTGATTGATCTCTGGATACTGGACTTGACTTATCCTAAAAGAGTTTAGGGTAGAACATTGCTACTTTGCATTAAAATCTTTATCCTCAATATCTACCATATATCACCTAATGGAAGCCTTCGCCAACTGATGTCTATGAAAGTTTTATTTCTCTCAATATGCCTGGAAATTTGTAAAATAAATTTCATTCCAAAAGCTCTTTTTGTATTTTGTAAGAACATCCTATGTCCTGCTTCTCTTCTCATTTTTGCACTGGGGTACACAATAATGAGAATAACTTTATGATTTCTTCCATTCCAAGTGCCAGGATTAACACCATTGCTGCCTGCAAAGGCTATGCTGTCTCTTGTTGAATTCTTTAATTCACATCATAAAATACACTATACAAGTTGTATGTCACTTTCATATGCCAGTAATGTTCACAGTAATGCAGGAAAAAAACCCAAAAACACTGGGTTTAGAATCAGAAGATTTTTAACTCTAGTTTTGATTATGGCCTTCATTATCTAGGCCTCCTAAATTGAGACTTGGGGTATCTTACAAGAGAAATAAAACTTCGCTGATCTACATTGAGAATACATATGTGTTATGGTGAAAAGAGAAGAAGCTTTAGAATCAAGAATGATCCCTACCTTAGCCTGGCCCCTTATGCAAAGGTCTTGGATAATTCCCTATGAACCTCCATTTCCCTACTTATAGTATGAAGAGAATATCTACCATAGTGTTATTGGAAGTGTTCAAGATGGGACATGAAAGATTTTAGGAACAAAGTAACTATCATTAGAGCAAATAGACAACCTACAGAATGGGAGAAAATACTTGTTTCTACACATCCAATAAAGGGCTGATAACAAGAATCTATATAGAACTTAAGAAAATCAACCAGAAAAATATCAAACAGCCTCATCAATAAATGCGCAAAAGGCATGAGCAGAAACTTTCCAAAAGAGGACAGACTAATGGCCAGCAAACATGTAAAAAAGTGCTCAACATCTCTAATCATTAGGGAAATGCAAATCAAAACCACAATGAGGTATCACTTAACTCCAGTGGGAATGGCCTTTATCAAAAATTCCCAAAACAATAAATGTTGGCGTGGATGCGGAGAGATAGGAACACTGATGCACTGTTGGTGGGACTGCAAACTAGTGCAATCTCTGTGGAAAGCAATATGGAGATATTGCTTTCCACAATCAATGGTAGAACTACCACTGATCCAGCAATCCCTTTACTGGGTACTTACCCAAAGGAAAAAAAGGCATTCTATAAAGAAGACATCTGCACTCGAATATTTCTAGCAGCACAGTTAGTGGTGAGTATGGATTAGGAAGGGTGTGGACGAGTGTTGAAGATGGCTATATTTTGTTCATTTTTGAGGTGTGAATATTTCAAGTACTCATCACCTGGTTTTTATCAATTTTCACATTGTGTTATATTCCTCATATTTTAAAATAAATTTTAAATTTAGGTGTAATTAACACTCATATATGTTTCTATAACAATTTTCACTCATTATATTTCTGATACTTATGTATGTTGATCAACATACCTCTATCTCATCTCTTCTGATGTGTAATATCCATCTGCATCACAATTTATGTATTCATTCTTCAGTTGATTAACATGTTTTTTTAAACTCATTCATATTTCCTTTTGCAAATGTATAAAGTTTTCTCTTGGGTATGTACCTGGAAATGGGATTCTTGAGTTATAAGGTATAAATACCCTTAATTTGCTTGATGATACATTTTTCTTCCATCTCTATTAGTGACACCATACTAGCTGCAGTAATAAACAACCTCAGAATTACAGTGACTTAATACAAAACATGCTTCTTCTCCTCCTGCTGGTCATCTTTTTCTGCAACCCAGTGCTCAAAGAAAAAGGTGGGGCTGCCATTCAGCTTCTTCTTTCAAGCAGCCAGCAGGGACTGACTGGCATTTTTACTCCCCAGGAAGTCTAAGTTCCCGAGGGAGAGAATATGACAGGCCATCCCAAGTCCAGCAGCTATCATTGATCTGATTAAAGGCAGCAGGAGTGGATTTGCAGTCCACAAGGGACTATCATGACCCCCTCTTTTATGCTGGACTGGACAGTGGGCAGTTCTCACAGCATGGGGGCTGCAGTTCCAAAGGACGTCACTCCTGGAAGGACACAAACAGAAATCCTCTCTCTCCTCGTCTCTACTAAAGTTTATCCAGTTTTCTCTTTTGTGGATTTTCCAGAGCTGCAAATATAGAAATCCTTCACTTAGAGCTTCTGTTTCTGGGTTATGATATGATAAGTATTTTTGAAACTTTCTTGGGATCAGGAATTGTAACAAAGATCATTGAGTTTCAGATCTCAAGAGGAAAGAAAAAAATAAAGTTCAAGTGGAGTAAGAGTAATACATCTGACCTAAAAACCTCTTTCCCAAGACTAAGCAATTTTAGACAGATGGCCTTTCTGGGACAATATATAACTTGAAAGACTTTATCTTGGAATAGAGAAAAATAGGAAATTGTTGACATGTGGCCTTTTCTAAGCCTGGTGGCCTATGTTCAAGTTTCAACAGGGGCATGTAACAATTATGGTACTGTCATTGCACTGCCAACCAGTCATAAACGGAAGCCTCATTTGCTGAATATATTTCAAATTCTGACTTTCCAGTTGAGTTTTTTCTCATATATATTTATTTAATACATAAAATTTATTTTAAATGTATTTAATTATTATTTATTTATTTAAAATAAATACAATAACTTGAAAATAAATAAATTTAAAAATAAATACAGTAATTCATGACCTCAGTGTCTGACCTTAGGCAAGTTAATTTTTAGTTTCTTTCTCTCTTTAAAATGAGAGATTTGATTTTGTTATTTATAAAGCTTTATGCAACTTAAACATTCTATGACTATATATGCTCATCCATACACATTTCAATCTACTAGTGACAATTGTCATATCTAATGATGATGAGGAGGAGGAGGAGGAAGATGATCAAAACAATGGTAACGTGTTGTGTGCTCATTTCACCCCACATATTGCTATAATCTCTTTATATCCATTCTCTCATTTGTTCAATCAACCTCCATACAAGGTAAATACAGTATTGTCTTCATTTAACAAATCAGGAAACTGAAGCACAGAGTTAATAATCGTGGAAGAAGGATCTGGAGCCTGTGGTGAGACCGGTGAGCCAGTCATCTTCATCAGTCCACTGCGCTGCAGGGCACGGTTTATACAGTATTTTTCACATATGTCACTCTCTCATGTAAGCCTGGTAGAAACCCTCTGACACAGATATTAATCTCCCTTCTTAAACTGAGTAAATGAGGCTTTAAGTGGTTATACAAATTTTCCAGGTAGAGGTGATGGAGTTAGAATCAGGTAGGTGGGTCATTTATCCCTCTATCTTTTGGAAAGAGAGAGTGGAACAAGGAGAAAGAATTTCCTCCTCACTTTAATATTGTGTGTAGCAGACAGCATGGAGAGGGAAAACAGCTCAGACTACCCAGATGAAAGAATTCCTGGGAATAGAATCCTATTCTGTTACTTTAAACAGTTGCATGCACATGGGCAAGTTATCTCATCTCATTTTGCTGAGCATACTCAGAGAAGAGCTCAGTAAAAGGTAATCCCCTTTCTCCACACAAATAATCCTCAACTTACTTTAATGCAATATTTTGCCCTTGATAATATGGACCATGTAATTTTCAAAGTTTCAAACCATCCAAGTTCTCACTAGTTCATGTTGAACTACAATATTTTTGCTTATTCTAGCCAGCAACTTGAGTTTTTGTGGAAAAAAAAAACTGTATTTCTAGATTGGCTGCTTTATTTTTAATTAGAGACAGGCAAGATCTTGTGCAAACTATTTACAGTTGGTATTGAGAGGCCTCAACTTTCTTGGTGCTCCCTTCCTGCCTTGGGTTTCTTCTACTCTAAAAAATGATTATCCCATTTATACTTGTATCAATTCATTTTTGCTCTGAAACAAACACCTAAAAATTATGGCTTAAAACACTAACCATTTTGTTTTCTTTGCCTATAATCATAAGCAATTTCTTTTGCCTATATTCGGAGTTCAGCAATTTGGGTTGGGCTCAGCTGGGATGGCTCACCTCTGCTTCGATGGTGTTGATTGGGCTCCATCCTGCAGTTGCAGTTTCAGTTTGTTGGGAGTTGAGGAGTTCACTAACATGTCTAACAGGTAGCTGGCTATTAGCAGAGATGGTTGTCACAGCGTCTCCCCAGGTCAGCAAGACAGAAAAGGCCACAAGGCACAAGCACTTTTCAAGCCTCTTCATACATCACATTTGATAGTATACAACTGGCCAAAGCAAGTGATGATTTTTGCATTGGATGAGAGGTTTGATGAGAAAATCTTATTTCCTTTCCTGATTCATTAATGAAAAAATTACTAATTTCTCAAGCATTCCTTTCAATTCAATTGTTTCCACATGTCCAAGAAATAATCTGAATAAATGGACAAAGGAATAATCAGAGAAAATTACAGTGGAAAGAAAATTAAGAGATCCTCTCATCAAATCTCTCACCCAATGCAAAAGTCATATTGACACATCCCTCACAGATGGTCAAATAAAGGCTTGAATACCTACAGAAGAGGTAACTCGGCACCTGATGAAAGAGCACGAGTTTCTTCATTCATTCATTTAGCAGTCAATCAAAAAAACATGATTAAATATCTACTGTATGTCAAGACTCTCCTAGGCATTATGGATAAGAAAATAAACAGGATGAAGTTTTCTACCCTCCCAGAACTTACATTCTGACAAGTGAGACAGACAGTAAAGAATTAAGCCAATACATGCATAATAAGTGCAAAGAAAATAAAGCATTATAAGAGAAGAGAGAACAATAAAAAGGCTTTAATAGGCTGGTCAAGGAAAGTTTCCCTATGGAGGTGATATTTGAGCAACAATGTCATCTAAAATGAAGGAATAAGCCATGCACAAGTTTGGAGGAAAGAACATTCCAGACAGAGGAAAAAGGAAGTACTAAGGACCTAAAAAGTAAAAAAAACTTGGATTGTTCCAGTAACAGAAAGAAAGTGTGGCTGGAATGACTGGGAGAAATTTATTAGATAACTTTTTAATTGAATCAAAGGCAAACTTTCCATAACTTCAACCTAATGAACTTAGTACCTGTTGATGCTTACTTAATACATTCGTCAAATAAATGCTTGAACAGATGAATGAAGGCATTATCCCAAGGCAGATAAACTAGGAGGATTTTAATTTCTAGGGGTGAAGCACCACAAACTGGAAGGACAATCTGACCTCCACGGTCCCACAAGCCCTGGGTATTGAGACTGAGGGCAGCTTCTCCAGCTATGTAACCCAGGCCTTCCATCTACCATGCCTAATGCCCACCCTCCTCAAACAAGCCCCCACAAATAACTCCATCTTGCCTCTCACATCATGAACCTTCCAAGCTGAAGCAATGCCTTCAGATTCCAGCCATGGCCACTGACCCATGGCCCAGCACTCCCTATGTCTGACTGCCCTCCAGACCTTTCCACTCTGCCCTCTGGAAATGCAGCTCCAGCATCAGAAAATTCCACCACAATGTGCGCCTCTTCTCATATCATTCACTTTACCTTCTTGCCTCGGCAGACACCTGGCTCTCCTCTGACGACATCACTTCTCCTACAGTTCTTTCAACAGCCATTTCTTGTTGCACTTGTGAAACAGGTATGTACACTATTCTCCATGCCCCTTGGTGCTTCCTGTTGCTTTTCTAAAATTCCTGCTCCTCTAAGTCTCAAGATACTTGCTTTGACCACTCCTCCCTACTAGTTTCTGTCTTCTGTTGAACCCCTAGTTACCCCATCTTGTTCATTCAAGAGATGACACCTGACTGAGAGTGTTTCCCTCAAATTTCGATTCCTACCCTCATCTTTAATGACTTCAGTGAGGACATAAGTGAGTTATCCAGTCCCTTGGCTTCTCATCTTCTTAAACTTCCATCTCAAGTACCTTCTGTTCTACCCAAACCTCTGCTACCAACTACACAATTATCACCACCCGATACTGTTTCACTTCTGAAGTCACTGACCCACCACTCCTCTCTCCGATCACAACTTCTCCTCCACCTTGCTAGTCACCCATCATATTACTCTTATTTTTCAATATTGAAACTTACTGTACACTCGTCCCACTGTCCTAAACCAGGAGCCACTTTTTAAACTCACTTTCCACCCTAAGCAGTTTGCATGACCCATCATTTCAATAATTTTTGGACAAAAATATTCCAAACTCTTCTTTCTCTGCCTCTTCATCTGCCCCTTTATCATATTTAACTACAAAAACTCTGCCCTTAAACTCTTTTCTGTGTCTATAGATGAGTAGTTGAACATTGCTGAGAGATAGACATAATAAGATTAACAATCAAGGTCCTAGCAAGATACAAATAGAAAATTCAGAATTGAGTAATTTAGGAAAATTTAATCCAGGTACTATACAAGGCTGTGAACAGTGCATTGGTAAATCCACATAGGATCTTGCAATACCAGGACTAGCAACAGCCATGGTGAATTTACCACCCCAAGGCCTGAGAGGCGACAGGGAAACAGCCATACAAACTCAGAGACATGGAAGCCTGGGAGGTCCTATGACCTTCGGCTGAAAGACACAGCTAAATGCTGGCAGCCCCTACAACAGAGGAGCCAGTGGAATAAACACAATCTGCTTTTCCTCCTTTCCTCTGATCTCCTGCTGGTCCTTCCACTGACAAAACTTCCCAAAGAGCAAAAGAGATGGTTGATGAAGCCATACAGGTCAGCCTCTAGAAGGTTAGGAGTGAGTCTTGAGGGGCAAACAAATTATCAAGCACAGTGAGCATGTTGGAATAATCCACAACTCTAAATTAATGATCACCAGCCCCAACTGAACCTTGAAAATACTTATATGTTTTGTTGGCTATGTTTCTCCAGCTTTTCACAATTATTTCAAAACTCTTATATTCCCTTTTAGAACTCCACTCCCCACCCTTCTCCCCATTTCAGTGTCATCAGATGGCCTGGCTTGGGGTTTTCCAGAGAAAATGAAAGCCATCAGAATACTATCAACATCCCCACTACAGATCTACAAAAGTGACCCAAGCCATTCTCTTTCACTCTACTCATGCTATAATAGATGAGTAGTTTCTCTCATCCAAGACCGCTCCCTCCTCTTACATTCTGGGTCCCATCACCTCCTTTCTTCTCAGAAGCTTTTATGCCTTCAACACTCTATTTTCTGATCTCGTTCTGCCAGATCCTTTCTCACCACCATTTTAAAATATACTGATATAGCTCATCCTTTAAAAACCTTATCCCAACCCCACATACTCTTCCAATAAGGACCCAGCCTCACTCCTCCCTTTCATATCTGAGCTCTTCAAAAAAACATCGGTGTAGACTTTGCATATACACAGGTACTAGGCACTAAGCCATGTCCTTCAGATGGACTAGTCTGGGCAGGGGCCGAGGGTGAGGCGGGAGGACCAACGACATTCACCACCAAGGACTCAACATCTCAGGAGTGAAAGAGTGACTTGTGGGAATGGAGCATTTGTAGTTTGTTGAAGATCTGAAGACCCCTTTTCCTTTATTCTTCTTGAGGTAATAACACAGAAATAAGGTTTCCACTATGACTGTTGGCTTTAAAGGTCACTTAGTAACCATACATTTAGTCATGTAGTCCAGGTCACTCTTCTCCTTCCAAAGGGACTGCTGCAGAATTTCTGTAGTGGAGGGGTAGCAGTTTGGTGGTGGCTAAAAGTGTAAATTCCATTTGCCTAACACCTTACATTTCACTAAGATGGATCAGTTGTCCAGTTCTAGAAGTGCACGTCCACCACAAATAGTGAAGGTTGGCGGGGAGGGGAGCCCCAGCTAGTAGTGTCTATCCTGCGACTTACTTCTCTTCATCCCTACTCCTTCCACCTGTCACAACCCAGGTTCACTCATGCCTGCTCCTCTTTGAAGAACTAATTCAATCCTCACCTAGCTTTGAAGTATTCCTTAGCTTCTCCAGGATTAGTCGCTAGTCCCCAAGGGCTCCTATTAAAATTGATTCTGTTATATCAATTATCATAATAATTGTGCTGCCATATATCATATGTGCTAGCAATCTTCAGACTGTAAACACACAAATCACACCGCCTCTTTCATCTAATGCCCTGCCCATGACAGGGGTACAGAGACACATGTGAAATAGTGAACCCATCAAGTAACCAATTCACTGAGACAGTACTTATCCAAGATTCAATCCTTTTCTTCCCCTAGAAATCCTGAGCAGCATGTTTTTGTGTCCTTCATTAACTTCTGTGAGCAATATCCAAGTATGTCCTTTTGATTTGTATTTTCTTTCTATCTAGAATGTATTAGAGAAAAAGAATTTTACTGAACAGCTAGTATCTTATTGGTATAAAAATCACATAGGGGATGTAGTAGAGAACATAGGAACACAATGAAGTTGTAGAATCCCATCCATTCATTTTAAGGATGACAACCAGAGATGAGCAGTGACTTACTCAAGGTCCCACGGCAAGTTTTGGGACTGAAATTAAATCTGATGACTCTAGGCTTACCAGCAGTGCTTCTTCCCCTGCGTCAAACAACCTTCTTCATGTGACTTACCCCAGTGGTTGTAAACGTGTTCACATTTAGAACGTATTCCTAACTCTCATAAATTATATTTAATAGCTTGTATAAAACGGAAAAAGAAATCAAGAAAATGACCCAGGTACCATAAATCTGGCTACATCTCATGTGCCAGGGGCGGAGGAGGCAGGAGGAGCCAGGTTGAGGGTGAGAGCACAGACATCATTAAAGTTCAATTTTTAAAGGGCAGCACTTGACTTCAAAAATCCTAAGGCTCTTCGCTTACTGCCTTAAGATCTGTCATCATTTAAAACATTTTGTGTCTAAGAATCTTCAATCTTATTAAAATATTCGACTGTATTAAAGTCACATGATGTTAGCCCATGATAAATATTTCTACTCCCCAGCCCTGATTTATGAGAACCACCTAGTAAATAGTCTCTGATTCAAACAGTGATTAACCATTATTCACGAAGCAAAATGAGCCTGCCCTGTCACATCATAAATTTAATGTAACCTTATCTTGTTTCACTTTTTTATCCACAGTTTTATTCCAAATTCCATCTTCTCCCATCTCACTACAGACTCCAGAAGAGGTGCACAAAGGAACTTAAGAAGAGACATTTCCTGCCAAACCATCTCTTTGGAAGAAGGTGAGGATGACTCAGGGAAATGCAGTCACTGACTGGTGTTAATGTCAGAACACGATCAAAAACAGTCTTCAGGGGAAGGTCTTAAGATTTGCCATTGATCCCCTGTCTTGAAACAATTCAAAACTAGCCATTAAAAGGCAAACCCCAGCAATCCTAGAAAAGAAGGAATTTGACTGTGATATGGGCAGTACGTGTTTGGGAGATCAATGGTAATTTGTAAGGCTTTCTAACATAGTGACGGTAAATCCAGGAAGTGAATCATTCCTCAGGGTGATGGCTGTTAAGAGAGTCATATAGTAAATTCTTCCCTCCACCATGGATTTCCAGTCACTAAAGTCATCAGGTTGGCCTGAAGACCCCTCGAAATAATGTGTTGCTGTTGTAAAGGGCCCCCCTGTGACTCACAGCAAACCACATCTGATCTACTGATTCAGCCTCCTTCCCACCATTCCCTGGTCACCTTGTGTTCAAAGTTGCTACCACTGCACTTTCTCTGACCGCTGCTCTGTCTGCCTGGAAACTCATGTCCTCTCCTGCTGTTTCCCACTATTCTTCCTGGAGTGGGTCCTAATCATCTGTCAAAATTCATCTTAGGTGTCACCCTTTATGGGAAATTGTCCGTAAGTTTATCTCTCCCCATATCCTTTATAATGGATCTTTTCAAACTGTAATTTGCAAATAAATTACCTGGGGATCTTGTTGGTGTGCAGATTCCCATACAATAGGGCTGAAGGTGGGGTCTGCATTTCCAGAAAACTGCCAGGTACTGTTGATGCTGTTCATCTATGGACCACAATTTGGGTGCCAGGACTCAGATAAGGGGCATCTCTGCTGAGCCCTTACAGCACCCTGTGCATTGAACTCTTCCCTAGAATTCTTTTGCAATGTTTCAATTGCATGCCTCTCTCTACCACTAGACAGAGCCCCTTGAGGTCAGGACCTATACATCTTTCAGTTGCAAGGGACAAGAATCCAACTGAATCTAGAATGAGGGAAATGGGGAAAGGTATTTTGGCTCAATTAACTGACACAAAAACTCTATAAATATCTAGATATTTCTAGATACAGCTGGATCTAGGTGCTCAACTGACGCTATCAGTACATGCTTCTTTCCTTCTCTTGGCTGCATTGCTTTATTCAGTGCAGACTTCATTATTAGAAAGCAGAAGTAGTGAGCTTAGCAACCTCAAGAGGAAGAAATATCCTCTTTTTCAGGTGATCACAAACTAATGGAGAAGATAGGTTAAATAAACAATTACTAATCAAAAATATAAATCTAATAACAGAGACATGTTCCAGGTGCAATAAGACCTGAGATGGTAAGAAATCTACTCAAGCTGGAGAATTCAGGGAGGGGTACATAGGGTTTAGGGGGGAGTATTGGGAAAAGGCTTCCAGGGGAGGTGATGTCAGACCTGGGTCTTGAAGAATGACTGTTAGTTTGCTAAGGACAAACATATGAGCAGAAGTCACCTTGTATTCCCCCTTAGACAGCAACTTCATTCATAATGCATATAAAATTGGGAAAGTCAATTTGATATCCAGATAGTGGAGCTTTGTAATGCCAAATATTAGGGTGTTTGGAAACATCTAAATGATCTGATTAGATAATAAAATCTTAATGCTGATAAATTAAGTGTCATCTAATCTAAATTTCTTATTTTACAAAGGAGAAAATAAATTGTGACCCAGAAATTTTGAATGATCAAACATTTATTGACTCTTCTGAAGACATTAATAATTCTGCTTATTCCCAAATACCCAGGTTCAGGGAGTGAAACTAATGCAACCATAATTTCAGAGATCAATAAAGTAACTGTTCCGAGGGAGACTGGTTTTCTTCTAATCAAGCTTTTTACAAGCAAACAAGGCTTCTAAGAAATATATCCGTGTACTTTCTCAGAGGCTTCAGAAACAATAACAGAAAAAAAGAGTCAGAAATTCATTCAGCAAATATACTATGGAGCAGGCACAATGCTAGAGAAACTAAAAGGGTTACAAAGATAAATAAGAGGTCACCTCTACCCTGCAGTGGAAATCATTATTGAGAAATTACCCTCAGACAGATTAAAAATTCTCAAAGCTAGGGCTTTAAAACAGAGGATAATAGGATTGAGAGTAAAGTTACATTATAAGTGCATTAAATTTGCTTAATTCAAACACATAAGGAACAATTCAAACACGCATGCGTGTGTACATTCAGATGAGGCCGTCAAGCTCAGTGGTTATGTTTATTAACCCTGAATCTAGATTTTCTGGATTCAAATCTCAGCCCCCATCAATTGCTAATTGTATGACGTGTGACAAATCATTTAACCACTTAACTTCTGCCGTGTAAAAAATTGGGACAATTAAGAACATGTATTTTAGAATTGCTGTGAAGATTAAGTGAGATCATGCATGTAAAGTGTTTAGAGCAGGTCCTAGAACATAGTAGTGTTTCTAAGTGTTTACTCTCATAATGGTTCTGCCCTCTACCCTAAGAACATGCAGTGTTCCCTTGAGAGAGGTTGAGGGGGTCTATGGTAATCTGCGGCTGCCTAAGTCTTTCTCAGCTACGGCTTGTCTCATGGTGTGAGGATGTCAAATGTCTCTGAGTGTGATCCTGTGGTCCAGAGATACATTGTGCTGTTAGATCATTTTGAGTTTACACAGTTTCCCCAATGAGGGCTCACCTTAAATCTATACTGTCCATAAGCTGTCACTCCACCGCCTGAGAAGTAACATGATAACCAAGAAAGGCCCTGGACCAGGAATCAGAGATTTATAAATTCTCGTTTCAACTCTGCCATGGCCACTTTCTGTGATATGAGGCAAATCGCTCAACTCTGTGTCTCATTTTCTTCTCCTATAAAATGAGGATAATATCACCTACTATTTCTCTCTGCTGAGGCTGTTGCCAGGATCAAATTAATGTGAATGTGCTTTGAAAATATAAGAAGGAAATCAGGGAGGGAGGGAAGAAGGAAGGAGGGAAGAAAAGAAGGGAGGGAGGGAAGAAAGGAAGGAAGTAAAAGTAAAATGAGGTCCAGGACAGGATTACAAAGGTTGATGGTGTAGTGAGTTCTAAACGTCTATGAAATAAATTCCAAACTCAATTATTGTGATGTAAAGTGAAGAACAAAGATGTCGAAATAATTCCGTTAGGGGAAATTGCAAATCCTGGCTTCTCATGTTTCTTGGCCTCTCTCTACTGTCTCATTCACTCTCTCCTCTTCCCACTCCCTCCCCACTACCCTAGGAGAGTGGTGCTCTTGGAAGGAGAAAAGGCTTCCATAATCCAGCCTTTTCACTTTTTTTTTTTTTTTTTTTTTTTTTTTGGTAAAAGCATTGTTCTTCTATGTTTTAAGAGCCTTTGGGAAAAGGCCTCTCCTGGCCCTGGGCTTCAGGGACTACAGAAGTCCGCCTCAGTGTGAGAAAGCCCACTGGGCCCTCCCAAGCAGCTACATTCTCCAGACTTTTCATCATTCTCTTTTGGGCTAAACCACCCCCAGCTAATGTGCACTCCTGTGCTCCTCCTGGGCCCAGGGACACCTGCCCTCAGACAAGCCGACTGCTGCTTTCCCCCCTTCCTGTATAATAATTAATGATTAATATTAGTTAACACTAATGATTACATTATCATTATTCCTGGTCATTGTTATTAAAAAGCAATCAATTTATTATTAAAAAGCAATTGCTTTATTATTAAAAAAGAATTGCTGGCCGGGCGCAGTGGCTCACACCTGTAATCCTAGCTCTCTGGGAGGCTGAGGCGGGCGGATTGTTTGAGCTCAGGAGTTCGAAACCAGCCTGAGCAAGAGCGAGACCCCGTCTCTACTAAAATTAGAAAGAAATTAATTGGACAACTAAAAATATATACACAAAAATTAGCCGGGCATGGTGGCGCATGCCTGTAGTCCCAGCTACTCGGGAGGCTGAGGCAAGAGGATTGCTTGAGCCCAGGAGTTTGAGGTTGCTGTGAGCTAGGATGACGCCACGGCACTCTAGTCCGGGCAACACAGTGAGATTCTGTCTCAAAAAAAAAAAAAAAAAAAGGAATTGCTGTTGATGAGGAAACAGAGGTTCAGAGAGCTGAAATGATCTCTGAGAGCAGCTCAGCTAAAAAATTTTAAAGCAGGACTAGAAGCCAGGCCTTCGGACTCCTTTAAAATGTTCTTTCTCAAATAACAAACTCGTTTGATTATCTTCTCCTAGATTGAGGGAACCACACCCCACAGTAAGGAATACAGACAAACTCACAAAGCATCCTTACAATATACTACCCTAATCTGTTGGATTTCTATAAGGCTTAAAGGATATTTATACATATATAAATAGACAGGGTATTGATAACTGAAAAGTGCTGGACAAATGTAAGATGTTATCGTCCCATCGTTCTTCCTTCAGATGTCTCATGTTCCTAAGACACATCACCACTCTTTACAATGCTGGTGGAGTTTGGGTTCACTGATCCATTGTTTGTCTGTGGATTTCACATTTGTCAAGTCTGAGAGAAGCCAGGCTTCATGGAGCAATTAAGCAATCACGAGCCAGGTCAGAGAAGATGTTTTGCTAGAAGCGATGGGAGCCAGACGCATGCGGCGGCGTGTAAATTATACGAGTGCCTGCTTCAGAGATCGTATCACCACTCTTTGTCTGCGCTGCTTGACCCTAACCTCTTGGATTCACTCTTCCTTGAGCCAATAGCCCTCACTTGTATCTTCCACGGTCTTGGACAATATTGCAATTCCTTGTCCTGCAAGGGCGTCTGGTCAACTTGACCTGGGCCAAGCAATTTATTGAAATTTATTTAAAGGTAGATAATTTGTTTTCCTCAATAAGCAGGCCTAATTCGTGGAAAGCCTTCAACAAGAAGAAGATTATACTCTAAGACTGGAAAACTAGAACAAGCACTGGCCTTTAAGTTAGAAGCTGCAGATGAGGTGGTATGGTAGAAATGGCATGGTTTTTTAAATCAAGGAGACCAAGTTTCCAATCTCAGCCCCAAATTTACAAACTTTCAGATCCAAGTATGTTGTAGAAGAGCTCATTTTCACTGAAAGCTTGGTCTGTTCTAGGACCTATACTACTCTTTTACCTAATTTTACAATGTCCCTATTTAAATATGCATTCATTCAGTAAATATTTACTGAGCAACTACTATGTAGTAAGCACCAGATCTGTGACAATGAGCCTAGAAGTTACAATCCATTTGACAGGACACATACTGGACAGGAAATTACAAGTGTGATGAACATCAGGAGGGAGAAGTTCAGAGTTTTGTGGGATCCCGTAACAGAGGTACATGTCATAACTGAGGAAAAGGCACTATTGGCCAACATTCATAATTATGTGGGTTGTTTGTGAACATTCATGGATAAAAATGTTTGAGTAAAACTGAACTAGGATATAGTAGCTCATGAATTGTTCATGCCATGTGGCAAAGAACTAGAGAAAAAAAAGTTTCATTGATTAAACCATTTGAGATGTTTTACACAGTCTAGAATTACTCATTAAAATGTTAGATAAGTTAACATTAGGAAATGTATTCTAATTCCTGCCCACTCCTGACCTACGGCAATGAGGTGTTCCCACCAGTCTCCTCTGATTCTAGCCAATGGGTTAGCTCGTCTCCTATCCTCCTGGGAAGGACATCAGGAGGAAATGTTCCCTCGGAATCAGGTCCTGGAGATGTGGACACTGGAGTCACCTGCCTAATTTTCAGATGGCTGCTCTTGATTCTCTTCTCCTCATGTATTCTCCTGATTTTTGTGATCTCTAGTCCCTGACTGGTTTCTTAGCAGTCCTTTATCCTGCCCTTGGTCCTTTCTGCATCTCCCGTTCCTTACCTGCAGTGCCTGAGCACACCTGAACTCCACACTCCCACTCAGCTGCCTGTTGATCAGTTCTCCAATTTCTTTCTTCTGCCTGTGTCTGCTTCATATTTGCTTCCACAGGACACATGGCTAGGACACTAGGGCTAGCTAGGACACTTGCCTTGTCCTGCCTTATCTCCCCAATGCACTACTGTCTATAAGTCCAACGTTACTTTAAAACAAGCTACAGGTTACATTTCTCCCACAAAGACTTCAAATGATGACAGCTACCATTTCCAAGATGTGGAGTTAGGTCTTCCAGGAGTCTTCCCTGACCCTCCAGGCTTCATCAGGCTGCCATGTACTCCATGAGCTCAGGCCTATAGGTGAAAAGCCCATTTTACAGGTCTTCCATCCCTACTAGGCACCACAGTTTAGCACAAGTCAAGGGCAGAGTGGAGTCTTGCCCCTTTTTGTGTCTCCAAGGCCTTCTACAGTAGCTGGCAAATAGAGAACAGCTAATATGACTTTCTCGTCTAAACCCCTCACTTCTACAGAGCTCCAGAATCTCTTCAAATCATAGAGCCCATATTGTATCATATCACATCATATAGTGTAGTATCATATCATATTGGACTGTATTTTACAGAAGACAGAGACAAGAGCATATGTCAATTAACACTGCAAATTGAGTTATTTTGTCCTTCACATATTATTCAGATTTTTAGACCTCCTCTATTTCATTTGGACCTAAAAGAGTCAGTAAAGAGCTGCTTAGAGGTACTATAGACTCTGAAAGCATAAGAATAGTTTGTTTTCAAAACCCAATTCCTATCTCTTCACTTCCTCCCAAGGATAACCACTTCCATGATTAGAGTCAGAAGAACAAAGAATTGGTTTATATCTTCAAATGAATAAATCATTCTTCAGAGTACCAAGTTCAAGGAGCATGGCTTACACATCTGATTTAGGGGTGGGAAGGGGAAGAGCGGAGAGATAGGGGATGCCACGTGCCACTTGGAATATGGTAGGTGCTTGTGATTGTGTATTCAACAAATGAATCATTAGATAATCTCAAGGTTTCTTTCAGCTCCAATGTCAGTGTGATCAGAGGAGTTCCACCAGAGCCTGGACTGATGCCCACTTGGGAGGGAAGGCTCAGGGTCAGTGTCTGGGTGGGCCGTAGAGTCTGAGAGCAGCCAAGACCTGACTTATGATTCTTGACCATTTCTCTCTGTGTTTCTACTTCCCTAATTTCCTCAAACACCGACCTATGAAAAGCCATGACTTTTATTCCTTTCACCCTAGATACCTGGCTAGTTTAGTCCTCGTTTTCTCACCTAGTGTTGAAGGCAGTTATGTAGCATAATGAAGACTGCATTGGGTTGGAGGGTACAAGTTCTTTTTCCATGTGTGACCTAGGACAGGTTTGCTCATTGCCTTTAGCCTCAGTTTCTTCAAGGACAATCGGCGTATAATGATCATTGATTGCCCTGTCTGCCTCACATGGTTATGATGAAAGTCATATGACACCACATTTAGCTTCACAAATATTATTACTACGTATTTAAATACTCTGAGGTGCTACAATGTTAATGTGCTAGAAATATTTATATATTGGGAGGAATAACAGCATAGATCAAAAGTCAAAAACTGGTGACTCATGGGAGCCACCCAGCCAGTAGATGTGTTTCCTTTGGCTTGCATGATGTTTTTATGTATTGGATCCAGCATTTAAAAATAAGGAGACTTCATATTTTAAAAGAAAGAAAGAAAAATGAAAACAGTATTCCAGTTACTCTTCAAAACTGGAGATCTGGCAAAGCAAGTTTTGTTTTTCCAAGTGGGAACATTTGGCCGGAGCTGAGTAGCACCTGCCTTTTTGGATGAGTCATGAGCTACAATTTGCTGCAGTCCCATCTCTCACCCAGGTAAGTGTGCATTTACACACACCTGTTTCACTCATTTCGATTACTTGATCTAGATACAGCAGCTGTTTTTCTTGTGACCCACCTAGTGTGGCTAAAAAAGTTGGTGTGAGAAAATCCTAGGTTTGAATCCCAGCTTTTCTATTTAATACCTATGTAACTATAGACAAGAAATAACCTCTCTGAGACTCAGTCATCTCATTTTTGATATGGACATGAAATTATCTAACATGTATATTTTTGTGAGAGATATGGTGTTTACACAATGTCAGACACATATATGCAATCCTTAAAAGATGCCATATTATTTGAAATGGAATCCATACTGGAAGAAAATTGTGGCAAAGGGAAGGTATATCTAATGGTAGAAATTTAGGCAGTGGGGAAAGACAGCTGCAGATAGAGCAGTTTCAATACATACAACCTGAGCTACATGGGAGACCATGTCTTCAAAAATTAATACAAATAAATGATAGTCTATCACAATAGCCAGGCTGTCTTTGGAAACCCTCAGCTTGCAATCTGTGACTACAGTAGCCTGTGTATGTGTGTGTATGTGTGTGTGTGTGCTCACGCGCGCATGTATGTGTGTGTATTTCTCCTTCCCAGTGGTTTGTGTTTTCTCAATATATTGTACTCTTCTCAATCTGGCCAAGACTTTATGCATCTCAACCTTCAGGATCCAGTTTGCATGTCTATTTTCTAAAAAGTCCTCCCTGACACCCTCAGGTTAGATCAGTTGCTCACTTCTCTGTGCCTTCACCACTTTTAAAATTTCCTTCTATCATTAACAACAATTACACAGAGAAGTAAATTTTTTCACTTATGTATCTCACTCAATAATGTGAGGCCTCAGGGGCAAGAATGCTGTCTGTGATAATTTTATGTTTCAAATTGTCTAGGCCATGTTACTCAGATACTTGATCAAATATTATTCTAGATATTTCTGCAAAGGTATTTTTTAGGTGAGATTAACATTTAAATCAGTAGACTTTGAGAAAACAGATTACCCTGTATAGTGTGGGTGGGCTTCATCCAAGCAGTTTGAGGCCTTAAGAGAAAAAGAAGGACCTCCCTAAGCAAGAAGGAACCTTGACTAATACAATGTCCTATTAACCCTTGTTTCTCCTACATCTGTGACACACAAGAGGCGCTCACCCAGGAATTGCAGAATGAGCAAGCGAATAAATTGACACATGAATTAATGACATTATGGAAAGAATTTCTAGTTGCATGAAAGGTTAAGTAAGTTCACCACTAAATTCTCCTTTGACTTTAGAAACCTATGATTATATTCCCATTCAGAGAATTTAGGCCCCCTCAAATCCTGCCTTGTATTGTCCTTACACATAAAATACAGTTATCTGATTCCCCCTCTTAAATTGAGAATTCTTTGAGGGAAGAGAAATTTAAATGTTAACCTCTCTTGTGCCAGCGCAATGCCTGGAACTTAGTAGACAATAAATATTTCAATTGAATTGGATTGCTTTGCATTGAATTATTCCTGTGGTCTATCACTAAGTGTTCCAAAAGGGCCTCCCATACCTCTCAAGTCTACTAATAAATAATGAGTTATTTTGTTCCTTTGTCATATTTTCATACTTTTCTTAATCCATTGTATTGGTTTTTGTATAACATTTTTAATAAAAATCCTTTCTGAAGTCTCTCAATGCCAACCACCAGTAATAAACATTAGAATAGGATGGAACCTATTTGAGAGCTATTTTTCTTTTAATTAATTGAATAGTGATTAAATTAGTGAAAAAATCAGACTGTCTAAATGAAAAAGTTCAAACTTTTGAAAACTACATAGGCTAAATTAATTTCCATTTGCTCTGTATATTACTATTTATAAAACACTTCATTATTTCATGACACTTAAACCACCTGAGCTGCATAAGATATCACTGTTAACTTCATTTCATGAGCCAGAAAACTGAGATCCAAAGTTGATAATAACTAGCACCTCTATCATGTTTACTACTCACTAGGCACTGTTACATGTTTTAAATATCTGAACTCATTAATCTCCTCAACAATCCCAAGAGATAGGTACTATTACTTTCCTCATTAAAGATGTGGAAACTGAAAACAAGAAAGGTTAGGCAGTCTGTCCAAAGTCAGAGAGTCAAAAGTCACACAGCCAGTTCTGGAGCCCGAACTCAAGTCAGATTTGTTGAGTCCAAAATCTGTTTCCCTGGAACCAGGCTGTCCCTAGATCTCTCAATTGCACATGAAACACTTACACAAAGGTCTGCGACTGTTCATGGGCTGGACTGGCATTTTCTCTTAGGCAAAAGAAGATTCCCTTCACTATTAGGTCATCTTATGTAGATAAAACACAAAATCTGTCTTTATTTTTTCATCTTCCATGGTTATGTAAGAATTATTGTTTTTGCAGGCGCAGGATGAGAGTCCTGAGCCCCGGTTAGCATAGCAACACTGAACATGCAGGGAAGCGGAGGAAGGTCAGGCCAGACTCTTAGCAAGAGGACATTGATGTGTGGACTTCGGTGCTCTACGCATTCAGGGCCTCAGTTCCTCCGGTGTTCAAACAGCTTAACTTCAAATGATCCAGCAATTTTAATTGAAAGGCATTTTAGTCTTTTTTGTAAAAATCCCCCCCCAAAAATGGTTTTAGGTTCAAGGAATATTCTATCTCCATGAGACCATTGAAAGTCCAAAATATTTCCCAGCAAGATCCATTTGTTCAGCTATTAATATACTTTATTATTTTCCCACTATGGCAAGAACCTAGCTATTCCTCTAGTTGATATTTCTCTTAGATGGAGAAAAAGAAATCATCATTTCAGGCTTCAAAAGTCCTATTTTCCCACAAATGAACAGAAAATGGAAGCAAAAGCAAGCTTTGCTATGAGAAAAATCCAAATCAAATATATAGGTTAAGTTATGGTTCTGTTGTCCATATCTATAAAATTAAATTAAAAATCAGAAAAGACAAATTTCTAAAACTACCCATACAATTGACCCTGAATAACAGTGTTGTAAAGTAGTTAGGGTGACTTTGTTTAATTTTAAACTTTCCTTTTGACATACATATGAAGAGTTTAAAAACTTACATAGTTAATATCTTAAAAAAAGAAAAATCTTCCTAGCACTCAATACCTGAGATGTAATTTTTTATTGCCATTCTCCCCCTGCTACAATGCAAATTCCATGAGACCAGTGAAGCGATTGCTGGTTCCCTAGAGCCTAGAGGTCTGGCATAGAAGACCTCAAATTGAATGAATGAATGAATGAATGATCTTCTCTTAGAAGGCTTTCCTGCTTGCTGCCTCTCCTAAGATATCCAAGATGCTTTCAGTAAGAGAAGAATGGTACTTCATTACTACAATCAGAAGTCTACCTCCAGATAAATCTGGCCCTATTTATGGAAGGTATCATTCTCTTCAACTCCTCATTGTAGACCAAATGCACAGGGGATGTTCATATCTTAATGAGATATATTGTCTTTGAGACAAAATTCTTAGTGAATGAGCAAGATGATTTGGAGTCCTGGGAAGGAGTGGGGTGAGGGTTAGGATAGAGGGGAAGGAGAGGAGATTAAGGAGAAAGAGGATTTATCCCCTTACCCCTAACGAAAGGCCTAAGTTTATACCACTGTTGCAACTTTCCTTAGCAAGAGTAGTTCAGCTTTGCTGTCTAAGACTTACTTCCACTTCAGGGGGAAAGAGCCCTCCCTACTGCAGCGTAGGCTCCATGGTCAGAGCCCCACTAACAGACAACTATCCAGGGTCAGGTTCAGCTCTTCAGGGCCTGCTACCATCCCCTTCAGCAGCATGAGGTCCTTGGAGTAAGGGAACGCAGGGTCTTGTCAAAGTCAGGCACAGGGAGCTTGCAAAACTCTGTTCCAAATGTCTATTTCTGGAATCATCCCCTCTTTCTCTAGCTCCCTATGTCTCCATTTGCCGTTTGATACGCGGGCCTTGGCTGGGTCTTCAGCTGGCTCATGTGTCAGGGCATCCCGACATAGAAATCACCGTGGCATCCCAAGAACTCTGCCTGACCCATCTGGGAGCTTCCCCAAACAGCAAATGTCTAACTCTCTATGGGCCAAAGGAGAAATCTGACTCACAAAGCTTCAGGACAATGGAAACAGTGTGACCCCACTCATACCAGGGTCTTCAACCCAGATGGAGACACTCAGCTTCGGTACACACTTCTGCCCTGGCTCCTCTGAGAAACTGCATTCTGTACAGGCCAATAACAGGGTTATTGCAGCTGCCAGAGGAGTTCAAGGGGGAACCTGGAAACAAGGCAGAAGTGAAACAAACTGGAGGAAAGGGGATCAAATATTTTTAAAGGAAAACACAGAGTGAGGGGAAGAAAGAGGAAAAGGGAGAAAGGAGACCCTGTAGCTTCCGAGTTCTACCAGCTGATTCTAATTCCAGGTCTTCCATCTCTATCTGCCTCTTTCTGCAGTGCCCTCCCAGAGCAGAGCCTGCCTTCCCATTCCCTCCCCCACAGCTCATCCTCTTGCACTGCCACATGGCACCTCTCTGCCAGCACACCCAGCATATAATGTCATCTTTTTGCCAG
Source organism: Propithecus coquereli (assembly GCF_000956105.1). Lineage (NCBI taxonomy): Eukaryota > Metazoa > Chordata > Mammalia > Primates > Indriidae > Propithecus > Propithecus coquereli. Next base: position 660,615 of record NW_012147886.1, on the reverse strand, counting down.
ATAGCTCCATGCTGGTGCCAGGTCCAGATCTTCGGAAGTCCTCACCCTTAATAAGACCTGTCAGCAGCAAAGACGCTTGCTCAATTAAGGGATAGCTTTCGTCCCAAAAAGGCCACCCTGGCAAAGTCCCAAGTGCTCCAAATTCTCCTCCCCAATCCCCTACCCCAGCTTTGATGCTGTGATTATCCTATTGTCAGATCAATAGCCCATCTGCTCCGTGGAGTAATCTAAGCCATCCTGCTCTAAATTAAAACAGATAGGATCAATCCTTGGTTAATTTCTCCCAAGCAAACAATTTATCTCTCTTTTGGATTCTCTTAGAAGGTGAATTATGCAATCCTGACCACCATTAGGGCTCTCTGACCAAAGAAAACCCTGCTACAATGCCTGCCCGCTCTCTTTATTAGCAGCTCAGTAGCGTGACAAAGGCAGATATTTATCTAGGAGTGTTGTGCAGGCCTAGCTTGAACCTTGCAAAGTCTCTGCCAGGGCACCATGGAAAGGGAAAAGGCATCTGGAATATCAGTGCACGTTAATTATCTTGGAGGAGGAGTTGAACCTAAATTTAATAAGCTGAGCATAAGCTCCTCCTTCAGAAGAATCCATTGCCATGACTGAGGAATATTTTCTTCTCTGATTAAGGTAAAAATCAGGATATTTGGTACTAAAATTTCAAAGAAAACATAGACTTTAAGTCAAATGAAACCAAAGTAGTGGTGGGGGAGAGGGCAATATATTTTACAGTTGACTTTGAACAATGTGGAGGTTAGGGGTGCCAACCCTCCTGCAGTCAAAAACCCCTGTAACTTTTGACTCCCCAAAAACCTTAACTACCAAGAGCCTACTACTAACCATAAGCCTTACCAGTAATGCAAACAATTAACTTTGCAATGGCTTCATGAATGTTTCTTTTCTGTTTTTCACAATGGTCCTTGCGCTGGATTCATTTATCTTAAAATGGTGGACAACCACAGCTGCAAACCTCAATCCATGGTACCTATCAAGCAATTCAACTTTTTCTTGTAATAACAGGACTTTTCTCTGCATTGTGGGAGCAATTCCAGCACCACCAGTGGCACTTGTATGGATCCCATGGTGTTATTCAAGGTTTACAGTATTGCACTAAACATGATGAAAAATACACAAGAATTGCAAGATATTACTTTTTACTGTGATATGCAATTTACTGGAAAGATGAACAGCTCTCTCTCTCTCACAGTGTCACACATTGTTTTAAGCAAATACTTGTAACACTTGAGCTCACCACAGTAGCAACAGGAGTTGGCTATGCAATTATTAAAGTAGTACAGTATGTACTATAGTTAATTCTATTCAGTTATGACTTAATACTGCATCACTGCATCTGTTTACATTTTTTTGGACTATGAAAGATGCCATGTATGGTCTGTGTTTGTGTGCATAAGTTTTGATAAATTTTAATTTTTTATAGTATATTTGTGTACATTTTATAGTTGTAAACAATGAAATAGACTATTATCTACATACATTATGCATTTATGACATACTTAATTTTTCTTATTTTTTTCATATTTTAAGGCTATGAGGTTTATCTGTGAGATTTAAAAAATTGTCACTAATCTCCAAAAACTTTTCCAATATATTTACCAAAAAAAATCTTCATATTAGTAGACCCACACAGTTGAAACCGGTGTTGTTCAAGGTGGAAAACTATACCATGCTCATCAGTCGGCATAATCAACATTGTTAAAATGTCTATACTACCCAAAGTGATCTACAGATTCAATGCAATCCCTATTAAAATACCAACATCATTATTTGCAGATCTATAAAAAAATAATTCAACACTT
>NW_012147886.1:652329-656951 GCF_000956105.1 Propithecus coquereli | reverse complement strand
ATTCACAATTGCAAAGATGTGGAAACAACCCAAGTGCCCATCAATACATGAGTGGATTAATAAACTGTGGTATATGTATACCATGGAGTTCTACTCAGCCACAAAAAAGCTCAGACAGAATTCAAGCCTTTTAAACCCTAGACTATATGCTTAATCATGGCAAGAAGCTGATCTAATTCACCTCTTCTCAGAAGCCTTTCCAAAATGCTATTGCACCCTGAATTTAATTTCTCTCTCCTCCAAATTTCTCCATATCTACATTATAGGTTATTGTATCTGTCATACTGAATTTAGTAAAATAAAATCTGCACAGTCTTTGATTGAAAATCCAGATCCTTCCAGCTCTCTTCTAATGGAACGACTACACATGTGTATGCATATGCTCTCTGAGTTGTTTTTGAAGCTGCTATTTTATGAAACCCACTTCTTTTTCTCCATCTGTAGTCAGATGATATGAACTTGATATGGGTTACAGCCAATGCACATACATAATATGGCTTGAAAATGTTTAAGAACCACACGTGTCCTACATCAGACATCACCAAAGCCAAAGAAGACCCTGGGGTTCTCTAAATCATTATGTCTAACTGGATTGTTCTTAGACAGTCTGTGTGATGTGCCCTGTCATTGCAACCGTAAGACAAGCAGAGGCTCTTACTAGGTCAACTGCTACTCTATAGCAGAGTAAATCAAAAAATTTCTTTGATTTACTCAGCTATATCTTTCTTGTGTATGCCCTAAATCAGAGCTTTTCCTAAGGTCAGAACTAGGGAATTTGAGGTTGTGAGTGGCCAGGGTCAGATCTGGCAGTGGTGTGGGTATTGGCTACAACATATACCATACACACTGCCAGAGACCCAGCTCAGCATGCAAAGCCTGTGGCTTGGTTATTCCTGGTGATCTGATGCCATAGGCACATATCATCTAATGTGCAAGGTGAGCTGATCACACAATGAGCAGCAAAATGACCGTGAGGAAACTGGGCAAATAGATCCTAACAACCCACAACCAATTCATGCAAGGTCACAGAGACCAATACATCATTTAGACAAGCCACCTGACCTCTGTGCACCTTGATCTGACCCTTCCCAACACAATGCCAATACTATTGATTATTGTTATGGTGAAAACCTAGAGAATCTTGGACTGAGGTTCAGAAATCCTGGGCTCTAAGCCTGCATCCAAACCTGCTCCATGACTCGGAGCAAGTCACTTTCCATCTCTAAACTTTCCCATAAAAATGTAGTCTTTAGACCAATTCTTTTTTTTTTTTTTTTTTTTTTTTTTTTTTTTTTTTTGAGACAGAGTCTTGCTCCGTTGCCCGGGCTAGAGTGCTGTAGCATCAGCCTAGCTCACTACAACCTCAAACTACTGGCTCAAGCAAACCCCCTGCCTCAGCCTCCCGAGTAGCAGGAACTATGGGAGCACAACACCACACCCGGCTAATATTTTCTATTTTTAGTAGAGACGGGGTCTCACTTTTACTCAGGCTTATCTAGTACTCCTGACCTCAAGCGATCCTCCTGCCTTGGTCTCCCAGAGTACTAGGATTACAGGCATGAGCCACCACTCCTGGCCTAGACCAGTTCTAATTATTTGTGTTTCTTTGATTCCATACTGAGGGGGATACATATACAAACATGAATGCCCCATCCCTCAAGAACAAAAATGTCTCATTGCCTTTGACAAGTGTTATGTACATGGAACCGATGTTGGTGGAATCATAGAATCTCAGAGCCTGAAAGAACTCTTATTTACAAAGTGAGACAATCTAGTTTCCTGGACCAGAAGTGTTCAGCCCAAAGTCATACTAGGGAAGATTTGGGACTTTGAGATAACTCTCCAGACTAATAGGTGCTGTTTATTCCACATTCTACTGTTTCTTGGTACATGTGTCAGAGTCCAGTGATAATGCACTATCATTCACCAATCCCTTTTCATAAAAAATATGTAACTATGGGGCAATAGATAAGAAATATTCACTTATCAATATTTATTGAGTGCCTACTTGAATCTTTCTTTTAATATAAGCAGTCAAAAATACAGCCACTGCCCAATCAAAAACTTGTATTTAGGGCACTAACCATAAGCTTGTCTCTCTTTGATAGTTTGCAATAGTTTGAATTATAGTAAGTACAAGGAATATGGGATTTTTTCTGGCCCCCAGATGACATCCTTGGTGATACTAGAAAGGTAAATGACTGCTTCCTGCTACCCTTAATCTTTGTCGGAATTCAATTCCAAATATCTCCCAGAAACCCGAGGTAGGTAATGATATCAAGTGTTTAGAACTGATTGATTAAAATAGAGTCGGCCTAGTCTTTGGAACAAAACTTAGTCCTTGAAGTAAGTACATATCTGCCTAAGGGAGCAATTGCTGGGGGAAATAGGGACCCCCATTTAGCAGGTACTAGGAAAATCTGAGGCCCTACACAGTAGGCAGAAATTCCTTGTTAACGTCTTCCCTTCACCCCAAGTCTTAGTTATCTCTGTCATCTTTTTCCAATTGACAGTTCAAAATCAGTCATTTATTCATTCAACAAATACTTTTTTGAGGGCCTAATATTTGCCAAGCATTATTCCAGGTGCTGGGAACACTATGGTGAGCAAAAAAAATTAGCTCCTACCTCTACAGATCTTATGTTCTCCTACCGTCTCTGTGAAGCCTTAACACACCCTGCCTCTCACTAGAAAGCCCATTCCTCCATCCTTAGGTCTCCTCTGCCACTATGTTACTCACTTTGGACAGCCCTTTTCATGTTGCATTTTCATTAAGTGTTCTACATCTGTCTTCCTTTCTAAACTTGGAGCCCCTCAAGGACAGGTAGCAGGATTAGTTTTCTCCAAATCTTCTGTGCCTAACATAAAATCTACCATGTAATAAGCGCTCAATCCTTGCCTTAAGTGTTTAGTTTATTTATCTGATTTCAACTCTCCCCCTCGTGATTAGACTGACCTAAACCCTTCCCATCACCCATGTCCCCTCCCTGTCAGGAACACCCCCATGAAACAAAGTTAATAATAATTTTATAATCTCAGATGGATGCAATGCTTCACAGTTCATGTGGCCAGTTCACATACACTATTTCATGGCCATCTTCTTGGAATATAGAAAGGACAATTGGACAGGGAGAAACATGTCAGACTCCATGGGGACAAGAAGCTACCCTTTAGCCAAGGGTGAAGCGAGCTGAAAGAAAAGAGACATGGAGGATGGTTACACACCATTAAAGAGTCACTTTCCCTCCCTCTAGTTGACTTTTATGGTAGCTTGTTTGCTTGGTAGAAAACAGCTCTATGCGGTCTATGCCTTCTCGGAAGGTGACAGTTGAAATTACCATGGCTTATACTAGGCATATAAGCCATCTGGGAATGAAGATGAACGACTATCAATGGAGGTCAAGGTGACAACTGATCATGTCAAAGGCTTAGCAAAGAAGAAAGGTGGAAGGCTAAACCTAAAGACAGTACCCATTTCATTCTCACATTCCCACTTAGAAAAAGGAAAAGTGCCAGTGGCTGAGGCTGAGAAGACTAAATGCGACACAAGGTTTATCCAAGAATTTTCAGCACCCACATGTAGTCGTCCCCCATAATATTGAATATATTATGGCTTATGCAGAATTCTTGAAAAATTCCTGCTTATGTCATTAAGGTATATGCTTTGTCCTCTATTTCAAATAATCCCGGCAAGACTGATGAAGCGGTAGTAGGTCCCCAAGGAATAATAGTCCATGAATTGTGTAACCAGGAATATAAGTGAACAATGGCAGAGATAGAGGTACTAATCACGTAACAACCGTATAAGGTAGGTATTAGTTGTCCCCATTTTAAAATGAGAAAAGTGAAACTTTGAGGTGTTAGTTTCTTGCCCAAGAGCACACAGCTTGTCAGAAATAAAGCCAGCAAATAGACCTAGGATGATTAAATTCCGATCCTATATCCTTTTCTACCACAATCCTAGAGCAATATTCATCAACTCTTGTGTTCAACTGACGTTTATTAAGATAATGCCTTTATGGAACTTTGAGCTTGGGGATCTTAAAAGGAAAAGAAAACCATGGATGTCCCTTCCCTCCTGATCGGTTAATACATCCAGGACATTAACTTGCACCTCCCTAACAGATTAAACTCCCTGGGCACAGCCATTCACAGAGAAAGATTGATAAGATACATCCAAAAAATAAAAAAGGCTTCAATTGGCTGTCAGAACTTTAATTAAAACACTTATAGATCAAATTCACTGCAGCAAATTGTCTGTGCCACTACTACTGTAGTAAGATGAATGTTCACCAGGAAAACAGAGTACTCTACCCTGGACTAATGTGCAATTTCATAGCCATTGATTTTTTCCTTTAAAAATTCTTCCCTGACTACTGGGAATTGGAACTTTTTCTAGGTGACCTGACAGCAATGTTACTTTTTTATTCTTTTATGAAAGTGGAAGACCATTACCTAAGCCCATTCATATTTTAGCTTCATTGCCCTGACTCAAAACCAAACTGAAGCTATTGAGGGCCTCAGATGAAAGCTTCTAAGGGGAAAGGATGGAGAGAAGGGATTTGAGTAAGCAGAAGAGTAACAGACAAGGAAAAAGAAAGGCCAAAGGAAAAAAATGAATA
>NW_012147886.1:650033-650909 GCF_000956105.1 Propithecus coquereli | reverse complement strand
AGGAGAGCTGATGGTGTACTTCCAGTCCAAAAACAAGCAAGGATTTGAGACCCAAGAAGAGCCAATGTTTCAGTCCAGGTTTGAAAGTTGGAAAAGATCAGTGTCCTAGCTCCACAATAAGGCAGGAAGAGTTCCCTCTTACTCAGTGTTTCTGTTCTATTCAGATCTTCAATGGATTAAGGGAGGCCCACCCCAATTAGGGAAGGCATCTGCTTTATTCAGTCTAAAAATTGAAATATTAATCTCATCCAGAAATTCCCTCACAGACACACCCAGAATAATGTTTGGCCAAATGTCTGGGTATGCTTGCCCAGTCAAGGTGACACGTGAAATTAGCCATCACACCATGGAAATCCCTTACCACCATGCTGAGCACCCAACACAGGCACATGCCAGGCATGGGCCACGCATCCCTCCAGGCTGAAGTCTTAAGGCCAGGTGTGTTTCAGGATCAGAATGTCTTCAGACGTGAGAAAGGTAAAATGATACAAGTGCCATATATTACCTCACATCCCCAGTGAGCAGTTCTCTGGGAAATTGTATCAATATTTTTGTAGTGAAACATGAATATTTAATGTAACAGAAATATTCAAACCACAATTATCCTCATGTCAGTTCAGTTCAGGTTTTGCTGCCAATGAATTGGGTCAGTTTTATTGCCACGTTAACAAAAAGAAACCATTTTTGTTTTCAGACATATTTTAAGATTGAAATTGGATACAACAGATTGTGTACCTATATTAACAGTGATCAAACCCTTAATTGGGACCCAGATGGGTTTTCTACAACACAGTTTTGTAACCAAAACAAAGTTTAGATTTTTTAAAAAGTTGATAGAAAGCTATAGGAATATTTTTATTTCAAAAACAAATTCAT
>NW_012147886.1:643536-648583 GCF_000956105.1 Propithecus coquereli | reverse complement strand
ATGACTTTAGCCCAGTAGGATGCATGTTGGACTTCTAACCTCCAGAACTGTAAGAGAATAAATTTGTGTTGTCTTAAGCCACTAAATTTGTGGTGATCTGTTACAGCGGCCATAGGAAGCTAATGCAGTAATGTTTTACTAGTCAGGGAAATTAATCCTAGCCAGAGACCTAGATGCTCAATAAGTACTGTTAATACTACCATAATTATCGTATACATAGAAAAACTGAATATAAATATTTTATCGATGTTGTCTCAAGGTAAAGGTTAATGGGTGAATTTCTTGTTTCTTTATAATTTCAAAATGTTCTAAAGTGAAGATGAAAAATTTTTTGAATCGGTGTAAAAAAAACTAGTAACTACAAGAGTTGTTTAGTTTGAGGAAAACTTTACTCAAATCCAACTCTCTCTGTCCCCTGCAACCAAAATCCTAGTCCAGTGTCTCTTAGCTGGAGGTGATTTCACACCAAGATGACACTTGACCATGTCTAGAGGGATTTTGGGTTGTCACACCAGGGAGAGAAGATAGTACTGGCATCTGGTGGGTAGAGGCAGGGATGCTGCTAAAGATCCTACAATGCACAGAACAGCCCCAACAACAGAGAATTATTCTTATCTGGCCCAAAATGTCAATAGTGCTGGGGGGAAACCCTGTTCCAGTTGCAGCAACCATCATCTCTCACCTAGACTCCTACAATGGCCTCTGATCTGATTCTCTGCTTCCATCTCTCTTTCCTTCAGTCTGTTATTCACTCAGCAGCTGGGAGAAGGTCAGGTCATGTCACTACTTGAACCCCTGCAGTGGTTTCCTATCACACTTAGAATAAAAAGCTAAGTCCTTTAACATGGCAGCATCTGTGACCACATTGTCCATCACTAATCACTGGTCCCTTGTTCAAGCTGTCCCAGACACACCAGTCCTCTCCTTGCTGTTTCCTAGATGTGAAGAGCATGCACATGTTCAGTGTTTGTGCTTGCTGCTCTGACCGTCTAGAGCAGTTTTCTCCCAGATTTTTACAAGTAATTACTTATTTCATTCAGATCTCTGCTCAAGGGGCCACTCCATCTAAAGGCCTTTCATGATTACCCAATCTAAAGTTTCATTCATCCCCCATCCCATTGTTCTGCTTTATTTATCTTCATATCATTTTTGTACCACATACATACACACACAAACAGGGCTCTCCAGAGAAACAAACATACACATACATATATGTGTGTATACATATATATGTGTATGTATGTACATACACATATGGGTGTATGTGTATGTATGTATATACACATATGGGTATGTGTATATATATACACATATGTGTATGTGTTTATGTGTGTGTGTGTGTGTGTGTGTGTGTGTGTGTGGAGAGAGAAAGAGAGGGAGGTAGGGGGAGAGAGAGAATGAGAGATTTATTTATTTTAGGGAATTTGCTTTCATGGTTGTGGAGGCTGACAAGTCTGAAGTCTGCAGGCCAGTCTGGCAGTTGGAGACCCCAGGAAGTGCTGATGTTGCAGCTTGATGCTGAAGGCAGTCTGGAGGCAGAATTCCTTCTCCTGTGGGGGACCCCGGTCCTTTCTCTAAAGGCCTTTAACTGATTGGATGAGACCCGCCCACATTATGGAGGGTAATCTGTTTTACTGAAAGTCTACTGGTTTAAATGGTTCTCACATCTAAAATAAATCTTCTCACAACATCATCTAGACTGGAATTTGATCAAAAACTGCATAACATGGCCTAGCCAAGATGACATATAAAATTAACCAATGCAGGCATTTTATGTATTTATTTTCCAGCTTCTCCATCAGAAGTTAAGCTCCATAAGAACAAGAATTTATCTGTTTTATTAACTGTTATTTCCCCATTGCCTAAAGCAGTCCCTGATAAAACCAGTACTCAATAAATGTGTTGAATTCATAGCGATAAACTTTTTATCCCTAAAAACTCAGCTGGTTGCATGACTGAATCAAATAAGTCAGTGCTTAAACTACCCTGTTATAATGGAGCCAACTCAGACTTTGCAATCCGTGAGGCGTAAATTTAAATCCCACCTTCTCCACTCCAGTGCTCCCCAAAGCCACAGGGATGGCCACACAGTCTCAGGCATTAAGGGAGGCGGCCAGCAAGCAAAGATGGGTCCCCTGACACTTGAAGAAGCAAAACAGTGAAGCACTGAAAGTGTGGCTACAACATCAAGAAGTCAGAAATGTTAAGTGGAGGAAGGGGAAGAAGAGTTGGCTGCTTCTGAAGGAGGCAGCCCCAAAGATGGAGAATGCAGAGCCAGCCCATAGGAGCCATCTTTGAAATGCTGCCACTCAGCAGGCGTAACCCTGAGCAGGTTTCCTGGCAGCTTAAGGATGCTTGCTTCATGGAGGGGCAGCCATACGCTATGTGAGCCATGTCTGTTGACAAACAGAAAACACCAAGAGGAATAAAAAGCCATACCTACCCACTTCCCAAACACAAACACATACATACACATACACAAACACACAACCACTCGGCCATACACACAGCCTGGATTTCTACTGCACACCTAACTCCACCATGAAACCAGGGACGCTGCTGAGCAGAAAACTAGAGCTCTCCTCTCCACCTACACCCTCTGTCCCTATGGCTGTAACCATCTCTACCTCTCTCTGCCTGTAAATACTTGACAGTAGATTATGTACTTTATTTCTCTAAGTCTCAATTTCCTTGTCTGGAAATTGTGTGGCTATAATTCCTACTGTGCAGTGTTGTCCTAAGGTTAAAATCAAATTTTGCCAGTGGAAATGCTTAACTTATAGTATGGCACACAGTATGGGTTCTAAAGTTATGCTGCTCCAATTTCTCCAGGACTCTCCTTCCCTGGACACAGATGGGATGGGGGGAGCAGTCATAACTCACTCTGCTGCTTCCCTTGCTTACACCACACTTCAGCTCCATTCAGAATGTCACCAGTCATGACTAAGAGACCCCAGGATGTATGGATGCATCATTCTGTCTCCATTGCAGACAGCATCTCTGTTTCCTTCTACCCATTGCAGGTGCCCTGGTCCAGGGTGCTGGATGTGGAACCACCAGGGAGGTCTCGCCCTTGCACCTGCTGCCAGAGCCCCAGGGGAAAGTGGTGACGTCCTCAGCAAGGGGGCTGTTTCTGAATGTTCCTGGAGCTGCCAGAATTCATGGCTGAAGAGAAAAGCTGCATTCCATTTGCATGGATCATCCATGCAAAAAATGCCTCTATCTCAGTCTGCTCACATTTCCTACCACTTACCAGTCTGGAGTTTCATACAGGTTATTTCATGCCTCCTACATTTCCTAATTAAAATAGGGATGAAAAATATCTACTTCACTAAGACGAAATGGGGAATAAATGGGGAAATGTGTGCCAATAGATCCGGAATGTCAATGGCGTCCAATCTCTATTGACACTCATTATCTCCTTTACCCTCTGTTCCAGGAATGAGAAAACGGCCTTAAACAAAGACATTTATCCCTTTGTCTCAGAGATTTCTCCAGCTTCTTTGTTCTTGGGTGCTTGCTATGGAATGAATTGTGTTTCCCTCCCTCAAACTCATATGTTGAAGCCCTAACCCCCAATGTGATGATATTTGGAGGTGTTGCCTCTGGGAAGTGATTAGGTCATGAGGGTGGAGCCCTCATGAATGGGATTAGTGCCCTTGTAAGAAGACACAAGAAAAAAGATGATCTCTCTTTCAGCCATGTGAGGATACAAGAATGTGGCCACCTGTAGAACCAAGAAGAGGGTTCTGACCATGCTGGCACCCTAATCTTGGACTTCTCAGCCTCCAGAACTATAAGAAATAAATGGTTGTTGTTTAAACCATCAGCCTGTGGTATTCTGTCATAGCAGCCCAAGCAGATGTAACAAAGTGCTTCTTCATAGGATTCAATGTTAGGGCAGGGACTGATTCCTGCAATGGACACCATGCTGTCTTCTCTCCCCAGATCTCCCACAGGCAGGGACAGTTCATACACACACACACACACACACACACACACACACACACACAGACACCATCCTCCCTCTTTAGTTCCCAAAAGAACAAAGAAAAGAAAAGAGAAGAGTCTAAAATAAACGAAACAAAGCAAATGTTGTGTTGTTTCTTACCCATTTTCACATTAGGCATGCCCAGAATTTCTGATTCTCAGTTCAGGCTCAAGGATGCCTATTGCAAAATAAGCCTTCTTCCCAGTCCCTGTGACTGAAACCATCAAGCCAGAGCCAGGCTGTTCATTTTTGAATCTCTGAAGTAGGAATACATTAAAGTAAAGCTGGATCCCCACCATACGCCCAGCCAAATGATTCACATATTCAGCTCCTTCTCTGATTGGGAGTTCTGCAGGTTGTTAATGCCCATCCTACACATTCGATTCATGTAAACCTAGTACACAGTCACAGTGAAACAGACACAAAGCACCCAAGCAACTGCATAGCGCAGGAGGAACAACAGCCTAGATGTCACTGAGAGGCTGGGATGAGGTGGAGCATCATCATGGTAACACCAAAAATGGTGTCTTGGTTACCAGTTAGAGATGAGAGCAGTGAGGCACAGTTAAGTTACGCAGCTAAGGTCATATGACTAGAAATAGCAGAGCTAGTTATGAGCACAGCCCCTAAAGCCCTTGGTCCTACTACTTAGAGAGAGAAAAGAGAGGAGTTCAGGGAGAGAATCTAGAGGATCCATGTACTCAGGTGGGAAAATAATTACATCTTCATTTTCATTCTTCTTTAACTGAAATTTAGCATTTTCTTCAAGTTTGAATGTAAGCAACAAACCAAAGAACTATTCACAGTAACCATAACTATCATCAACAGAAATCTCAAGTACTTTTATGTCACAATTATTAGAAATATCACAAATGTCATTGACACCCATTACCATTTCAAAATTGTGGTAATTATTAAGCTCACTGCTAATCTTGATATTTGATACATTTATAAAGAAGTCCACATATTAGTCTAACACAAATTCTTTTTTAAATATTTTGATAACTGTATTGAAATATAATTGGTTTACTTTGAATTTTATAATGCATATTTAAT
>NW_012147886.1:625486-643111 GCF_000956105.1 Propithecus coquereli | reverse complement strand
TTTGATGGTGAGTACATGTGGTGCTTGTTTTTCCACTCTTGGGATACCTTAAAAATGGTTCATAGGCTTAACCTGACAGCCAAAAAGGTCCAGAGAACAAAAATGGTTTAGAACCTCTGAAGCAGAGAATTTTTGCAAGGAGAGCAGGTAGGAAAGGCACATTGGTCAGGAAAAAGCACAAAGAAGTTAGATGAAGTGTTTGTTTGTATGTGGGTAGCAACAACAAATGACAGGCTTCTGTGGGTTCATATTATTGACTGTCCTCAAATTCTTGAATAGGATTCTGATATAAAAATAATGCAAAATATTTTCTTGCTGGGTCCAAGCCTAGACAGTGTGAGCTATTCATTACCCATCAGCAATCTACAGCTACTGTTTAGAACCCCAAGTTGATCATTGGCAAAAATTCTCATCCTTCAGCCCATTTTGGTGTCCAGGTAGAAGTGGGGCTTTCTGTTCCCTCCTGTGTCTCTGACTGCCCTAGGGAAATTATCAGTCTTTTGTATTTGATAGACTTGAATTAGAATATCCTGTGCTTCACAATTGCTTGGTGTTTTAACTTTCTGTAAAAGCACTGGTATCTTAACTGAGGCCTTCAAGAACCTTAAAACAGGGGTCAAAAACTCACGTGCCCTCGTGGACTAAACAGATGACGTAAATGAGCGAGGGTGAAACCAGTTGGCGTGGGACCCCTCGATGCATTGCAATACATTCTGGGCTCACTAAAGTCCTTGTTATATTCTCCTTAGTGTTTGCCACACACTGATTCTGGGTGTTGCTATCTTACAATAATGATCAGTGATTCCAGAACTTCCAATCTTCCAATAAAAAACAGAATTCCAGAATTTTGTGTGACATATCCTGATTTTTTAGATGCTGTGAGCCAAATTCAGTCAATATCTGAGCTAATAACCTCTCGCTTAATCATGCATGTAAAATGAGGAAATTTCCAACACCAAGGAAGGATTTTCTTGATCGTGGCTTCCCCAGACCCTACTTGGGCACAATATCTGAAGAGCATTTGACAAAGTTCTTCACATGCATAATCACATTTGCCCTTAAAGAGCTGAGGCAGGTGTTAGGGGCTCCATTCTACCAATTAAAAACAGAACCAGAGAGGTTGTCTAACAAGCCCAACATCATAGCACTGGAGTGGAGCTGAGCCGAACTATAAATTTCATTCTCAGATGTCCTCACACTACAGTGCCTCTATGCCTCACTACCTAAAACACTCCTGGATGGTCAGTTAAGAGCCAGTCCTGGCTTGAGCTGGCTGTTTCTGACCCGCAACTCTCTCACTGGTTATAGTCAAATAGCTTTAAAACAGAAGCTTGACAACATACAATTTTGGCATCTAGTCCAACTGTTCTGACTGCCTCTAGTGTTTTATGTTCTAATCAATTGGTCTCATGTTTTTTAAACGTTCACATATATCCTGGTATGCAGTGATCTGAAAGGTATCATGAAACAACTTTGATTTTTCCATTTGCTCAAACATTTTAACAGGTTGATCACATCAGCAGTAAGCTGTGGGTCGCTCCCCCTCCTTCTCCTTCACAGAAATATTACCACAACTTGCTAGTTCTTCTGGAAATAGCCACTTGCCATAGCGATAAATCTTAGGTTTGCTATATAACCCCTGATGCATTTCACATTTTCCCACCAAATTCCACTGTCCATATTTGGAGTCACAACTTGACCACAAGCAGATACGATTTCACTTTGTGGGATTTTCCCAGCTTTTCCTTGCATTATGATTGCAGAGCTTGTAGCACCAGCTGCGTCTGGGCCAGCCCTCCGAAAAAGGCAATTGTGCTCCCTGATGGAATCGTGAAGCACAGGCCCTGCTGCCAGCTCTGCTCCTTGAGCAGCCTTTTCAGAATTCTGGGGCTGCTTCCAACCCCTCCTCCTCACTCACCAGTTAATGGTGTGGGCCCCTCTAACAACTCATGGTCCTTTAAAAGGCCTAAGAAAGGAGGGGAAAAAATAATGCATCCTCTTCCTCTCCCAGTCCCTGATACTCCCATTTTTATTTTCTTCATCACCAAGACCCCAACACTCTTTTACTCACTTAATCATTACACATTTATAAATTGCCAACCATGTCCCGGGCATTTATGCTAGGGGTTGGAGAAAATAAGCTAACCTAAGCAGGGTGCTATTTCTACAAGGATTCATAAAAAAACGGGGAACCAGATACGGGCTAATAATAATAATAACACCAGTCCACAGTCCCTTATCCAAATCCTTGAGGCCAGAGGAGTTTCAGAATTGGAGACATGATGTGATGTATATACTGTATATTTCATAGAGTCACATCATCAAATCTAATATGCATAAGGCTTACAAGTAGCCTCATGTCAGCCCAGATCAGACTTTGATCCAAAAATTCATTTTTATGTCAAACTTTTTATTTTACAGCCTTTTGGATTTTAGAGTTGCAGATATGGGATTGTGGAACTCGAACAGTTTTCATTTATTGAATGTCTGCTATATCCCAGGCAATTGACACATCTTATCCCCTTTTACCCTTCAAAAAGCCCTTTAAAGCAAACATTGCTTTGACTGAACACCCTATCTGGTAAACTTTTTTTCACATAGAGCACCTTACGTGAGCCTCCTAACATCACAGCAGGATATTATTCTCTCTATTTTAGGGAAAGGAAGCTGAGGTTCATGGAGGTTAAGTAGCTCTCATAAGGTTGCGGAGAAAGCAAATGGTAGGGCTGGGAGCCACGTCTGTTGGTACGTCCAGAAGCTGTGTAGTTTCCATGATGTAACCTGCTGCCTTTCCTGGGAGCCACTTTGATTCCACCGAACACCCTTCGTGCCCTTTCTACTTTCAGCTCCAAAGCCCTCCCTTGTTTCCCTGAGAGGCTCCACAACAAGAACACAAGTCCTATCTCACACATTTTTCCAAGTAACACATCCCTATTGGTGGTCCTTGGTTTTTTCTGTTTCATTGAAAAAAAAAAAAAAAAATGAGGATCAGACTTGTCTGGGATTGAATTCCATTTCTGACCCCAGCATCAGCTTGGAAAGTCACTTCACCTCTCCAAGAGTGTTTTCTCATACTTAAAACTAAGGTGGAGGGTGTCCATAATTATTAGAGTTATTATGGAGATAAAAAGAAATAATTCGTGTAAAGTGTTTAATATGATGCCTGGAAAATAGTGTTTGACAAAGGGTAGCTAGTACTGTGGTAGTTGTAATTATTTTTTATTATCTTTACTGTAAAGTTATTATTTGAGCACAATCTGTCCTAAGTAGTAAACAAAGTGAGTTAGATGCGTAGTGCAGAGAAATCTAATACACTCTATCTGGCAAGGCTACAGTCTTCTCTGAACAAGGCTGATCATATGATCCATGACATTGTGAACAAAGCTGAGTGCCCCAAAAATAGGAACTTGGCCCCTGAATTATCACCTGTAGTGGCTTCTAGCTTCTGAGTTCTCTTGGCACAAAGCACCCTAAAAGGGATCGTAATGACTTTCTGAGTCCATAAGAAAGTCTTTATAAAGGGAGTTTGGATGTGAAATGCGTAAAAAGGAGATCAGTTGGTGGCGAGATTTAAAGTCGAAGTACGCAGTAGACAGCAGACACACAGGATAGCAGCAAATCCAGAATCCCTACAGCGGTAAAGAACGGAGAAAGGGCACAGCAGAGGAAGAGCACTTGTAGCGTCAGGAGCAATCATTGCAGGGAGAACTGCCGTTGGGTCTCAAAATGCCAGAGCAGAGATATGAACCAGGACCACTTGCCCTCAGTCTGAGCTCCTAACCTCCATCCTGTGGACCACAGATCTTCACGTCACCCAAATGAGGGATAGGGACCTGGGGAGGCCTATGTCCAAGTGGGGAGTGCATAGCTTTCCAGAAGGGGGCAGCTGCGAATACATTCTAGACAAATGGTATACTATGTGAGAACGTGGGCCAAATTTGTCAGGTCTTCTGACTTTTCAAGAAAAGCCAGAAATTCAGAGAGCCATGAGAAAACTCCAAAGCTTTAATATTAAAAACTAATTCAGTTTTCTTAATCACTGTGCAGGCAAAATTACACACATGCCCACAGGCATGCACATATCATAGCTGGGTTAGATTTAGTCTACAGACCTTTAGTTTGAGAACACTTATACACTCAGTTGTAAGAGAAGAGAAATTTTAGTGCGGTGTCCAAATTCCCTTCTCTAACAGACGAAGATAAGAAAGGAGATATGCTATCAGCCCAATGAGAAAATAACCCAGAGACTGCCAGTAAAAGGCAATTTCTGAGAGCAAAATCCAAAGAAATTGTCTCATTCAATGGTAGAAACCATTTCATAAACCCAAAAGGAGAGGAGATATATGTTTCTGGTCAAGATGGAGTAAGAGGGTGCCATGTGCACCATGTGGGGGATGGACACGCTTGAAGCTCTGATTCAGGTGGGGCAAAGGCAGTATATGTAACCTAAACATTTGTACCCCCATAATATGCTGAAATAAAAAAAAATCCCTTTATACAAAAAAAAAAAAATGGTGTAAGAGGGACCAGATTTATCCTCCCACCTGAAACAATCAGAAAACCAATATTTGAAACATAAGAAACATTTCCTAAGAAATTGAACATAAGGCGATACAGGACAGGGATCTGCGAGAGAAGGTGAATGAATGAGGCCAGTCCCATGACGGCCACAGCTTACAGCCCGGAGAGTTTCCCCGCCCAGGCACAGGGAGGAGAATCCCAGCGGAGCCCAGTAGTCTCACCCAGCAGAGGCGACAGAGTGGCGACTGTGTGGAAACCAAAATGCTGGAGCCTGGAGGACAGAGCACTAGGGCAGAGAGGGCAGTGTAGACAGAGGACTCCTGAGTCTCCAGCTGAGCACCAATTAGCACATGCGTGTAGAGAAACTGGGGCCTGGGGTGAGCGGAACACCAACAAGGATTGGAGAAAATGTTCCTCTCCGCTGATATGGAGTAAGGAATAATTCTTTTTCCCAATAGCCAAAGTGGAAAACTTCATAATTCATGGAGTATTTGGTAAAATATTCAGAATAGTTTTGCTTCGTAATGAGGAAAAATAGATGAAATGTCACTCTGTCTTGCCTAAAAAAGCTTAAAAGCAAAACTCAAAAGGATCAACTTGTTGGCAAATGTGTGCACCTATGAAACCATCACCACAATCAAGATAACGGGCGCAATCATCACCCCAAAAGTTTCCTCCTGCTCTTTTATAATCCCTCCCTCCCTCCCCTACTTGCACTCTCCCCTGCCCCTGCCTCTTCCCGCAGGAAAACAGTGATCTGCTTTCTCCTATTATAGAGTAGTTTACATTTTTCAGAACTTTGTTGAAATGGAATCAAACCGTATGTGCTCTTTTTTTATAACCTGCTTCTTTCATTCAGCACAGTGATTTTGAGATTTATCTATGTCACTGCCTGTGTCCATCATTCACTCCTTTTTTGTTCTCTAGTATTCCACTAGAAAGCAGAGGGAGAGAGAGAGGAAAAGAGAGAAAGAGAGAGAGAGAGAGAGAGAGACTCTCCACGGCTTAGCAGGTTTTCCCTCTGAGCTCTGAGCAAGCAGGTCTGCAAGAAGTGCAGAGATTCTTCAAAGGAAATGAGCATTTTACTTCCTCAAAGCTGAAAATGCAAGAGCATGATGTGCAGAAAGTCAGGAAGCCATGAGATGAAGGGTACAAAGCCAATCATTACCATCCAGATGCAAATGCAAGAGGTTAAAGCAGCCCTCCAAGAAACCAGGAGAGAATTTAGAACACATGTTTACCATTGTGTGTAGGGTTGATCCAAAGATACAGCAAATTATTACTGAATCTGGGACCCAGTTGCAAGAAAATTTCACCTGCATTCTTTGATTGTCAGGTAATATTTAGAGAACTGGGTTGAGAACGATTCTTAGGTTGCATAGAGATGGAGCAAAGAGTGTTTCAGTAGTGGCTGCCACAGACGTGAGCCAGGAGGATGACCAGCGCAAGTGTTCCAGGTTTGCCATTGCTGCTCAAAGGCTTCTCCAGTTGGAGGCCTGGAGGAAGCTAGTACTATTCTTATTCTGAATCTGTTATTTCGTTTTCAGTATAGGACCTCTCTTTGATACTCTTTCCCTCAATCCCTCTCCCATTCCAGGAGACACAGAGCTTCCCCTAACTATGGATAAGGCAACTGGGTGTGGAACTTATGAGTATGACTGAGACTTCCTTCCTTCACGCCCTTTCTCCTAGGTGGGCCTCAGTTTCCTCATCTGCTCCATGTGCCCATGCTAAATTAGATGACCTAAACTTGATAATAAAATAAATAAATACATTTATTATATAACAAATAAATAAAATTATAATTGTTCAGCATGATGTTTCCTTATAGCAGACATCTTATGGAATTTTTAAAAATCAGGGATTTAATAGATTTACATTTCAGAACGACCAGTTATTTTCCATGTTAACTTACTCCTAATATGTATGAGTTCTGTTCTACACAGGGTGTTTAAACACTTTGCAAGGATAAGGAAAATTGCTTTTGACCTTTGAGGAATAAAATTTAGGGTTTATTGTTTGGAAAGCCCCAGGTAAGTAATGACTATCCAGTAATAAATTGTGTAATTTCATTTAATCTGTGCCTGGAGGCCAGGAAGCACTGCAAATCAGTACATTCCAAATAAAGCTCTATGATTCTGGGAGGCAGCGGGAATACACCAGTGTTAGGACATCTGTCGCTGTAGCAAACATCTCTCCAGAGTTCAAAACAGCACACAGGCCTCGGGTTTGGTTTAGTTTCAATCATTGCCATTCAAGTGATGAGGAAGACCAGAACAAATTAGTAGAAGTAGGAGAAACAGGCTCTAGGATAGAAAATAAAAAGATTTTGAACTGTAACCAAAAGAAGTCTAAGGGCCAGCTTTGGAAATGTGTTCCCAAATCCAGCCAACAAAATAGGTTTAAAAAAACCGAAGAGTGAGAGGAATGAGGTAATTAGTTGAGATTCTATTTTGCAAACTCCAGTTGCAGGTATGACTTGAATAAGGCATTGTCCTTTTCTGGGCTGGAGACAAGAAAACATAGTGATTAAGATGCGAGTCCCAGCGTCAGATTGCTTGGGCTTGAACTGAGCTCTGACATGTCCTCTCTCCTTCACCTTGAGTTCTCCAGCCCTTAGTTTCTTTGTCTGTAATATGGGCCCAGTCATAGGATTGTGTGAAATTCTTGAGAGGATACATAGGAAGCCCTGTGTCAACAATAATAATAATAATACACTCCATTTATACCAAAAATGAGGCCTTTAGCATAAATGTGTACTCCAGAAAAGTGAAATCTGATCTTTTCTCTTAGCAATAATTTTTATATTTTCACAAAAACCTTTTAAAGCACACCGTACACTTCCCCACACATTGAAACAGGGTGTAAGAAAAGGAGACAGTATTTGGAGTAAGAAAATATGGAGCTTTCGTCTGGCTTTGCCGTTTCAGAGCTGGGGGGCCCTGAGCAAATCGCAGAATGTCTCTGAACAGCAATTTGCTGCCATTTCAAATGACGCGTGCATGTCACCAAGCTGACACAGGCGAGGCATGTGAAAAATGCTTTGCAAACTTACCACAAAAAAGAAAAATCGTTGTTTGTTTTTCTTGATGATTTAAGACTATCATTACTAACGTGGGGTTGGAGTATCACAACATGATAAAGTTTTACCCCAAGGAGTAAATGTAGAAAAAGCACCCTGTGTTCACATCGTGGGATTGCCGTCCTCTCAGGAAACCAGGCATCCGTAGGAAATAACATGGTGCTTTTCATATACTCATTGGCCAGGAAATATTCGTTAAATAGATAAATTAATTATGCTTTCTTAAAATAGTGACTTTAGTCTTTTACTCTGAAAAATGTGCTACTTACAAGTCATATCTACATACATATAAAGAAGTTAGTTTAAAAAAAAATCACTCAGCAGCACATCACCCAAGAATAAGTATTGCCAGCCGTTGGTGAAAATCAACTTAATCACCCCTCAATTATACATGTAAACAGAAAGGGATTAAAAAAAAAGAAGACAATAAAGAGAACAGATAGCTCACAGTTACATGGGGACATTGACAGAAAGTATTTAAGACAACAACGGTTTCATAATATAAGTGCTATTTTAAATAAAACACTACATTTCATTTTATATGAATTTAATACAGAAAAAAAGAAACAAAAAATGGAAATAAACTGCTAAACTGAATGTTTCTTATCTGAAAGTTTTTTTAATTCATCAGAGATTCCTCTTAAGTTTAAGAAATAAAAGATTACAAAATATACTGTAAGAAGCCATTTAAAATCAAATACTCAACATTAGGCCATATGCTTGGTTTCACGGAGGGTTAGCATAATTACTTTCTCACCTCCCATCCCCCTCCTCTCACATTTATTAGCCATATTATATTTTTAATTTGTTAGGCTTTAGAGAATTTGCATTACATACTATTAATATGTACAATTTCAATTTTAATGATATTTTTACATGTGTCCATTGAGCACCCACTATGTGACAGGTGCTGTTCAGCAAGCTGAGTGTTTAGTGATGAACAAAACAGAACAGAGTCGCTGCTATCATGGAACTTATAATGAGAGCCAGACAACAAACAAATAACATTCTGTGTCTATATGCATATGTGCACATATAAAATATATCAGGTAATGATAAACACTGTCATAAAAATAAAGCAGGTGGAGATGGTAGAGAGGAGAACATTAGAGTGGGGCATAATATATAGACAGTGTGGGCCAGGGATCTGAAGAACTTTCTAGGAAAGAGGGAAAGTACAAAAGCTGGGCTTTTTACAGTGGCTTCTTGCCTCCTAGGACCTTTTTTTTTTTTTTTCAGTTGATTTGCCGTCAAGAAACAAACTCTTGAACAAGTTGTTTTCAAGAAATACTCATTGATGTGTTCCAAAAGTTCCCAAATGCCTGAGGATGTCTGCCTCTTGCCTTATTACTTAGAAGGCAAATTGGCTGGTTATAAACTCCTGGCTCAAAGTTCTTTTCCCCAGACTTTATTGACTTTGCTCTACTGTCTTCTAGCATTGACCGTTGCTGTGGCAACATCTCAGAAGAAAGAGGAATAGAAGACAAAGTGCTTGGAAAAAGGTTAATCAGTAAAAAACTATTACACTATCCCTGGTATGCAGGAGTGAAGGAGGAAGTAAATCAGTGGGAAGAGGAAAGGGGAAGGGGAAGGAGCCCCCACCCCATGTAACTTGAGATCATTTAACATCTCTGTAGGTGTTTTCGTCAACATGGCATTGGATGATGAGGATGTAGAATCCAATCCCAGTTTCTGGAATCTGAGAAATTTAGGTTCCAATCTAATATCTGCCCCTTACTACCTTAAGATAGTCACTTTGTCTCTCTGAGCCTCAGTTTATCCATCTAAAAAATGGAAATAATAATTACCTTGGAAGGATCTGTAAAGATTAGAGGCAACATACTTAAAGTTCCTGGGCTACTGACTGCCAAGTGCCAATCAGGTGGTACATGCTAAATAACGAAAGCAATCATTTCTATTGTACCAATCTTGGCTATGCCGCAAAGTTGTTGAGGACCAAATAATAGATATAAACATAATATGTATACACACATACATATGTGTGCATGTTAGAAATATATATATATACACACAAGATAAAATATACATATAAAAAGAAAGGCACCAAGATACTTAGAAAGATTTCTGACAAATTTTACATATATGTGTTTATGTATGTACATATAATAGCTTTTCTCTGTAAATGTCAATTTAACCAACATTCATGTTCCATCAAGGAACATAAATATTAATTTGCTTTTACTACTATGTAAAACCACTTGCAAAACAGTAACCCTCAAAATGCACATTCCTTCCTGAAATCTAATATGAAATGGATGAACTCATACAGTTGGCCAAAGTGAAAGGGTTGACTAAGCTGACAAAAATAGCAGTTAAGCAACCTGGTGATCCTCAAAAGCTCATCCTATCATCAACAGAACTGTCTCTCCTCCTATCAAAGTCGTTATAGTCATTACTTCATGGACTATTTTTGTTTTATCTTCTCTGTATGAATAAACCAAGTATTAATTGTGAGCAAACAGGGCAACTTGAAAAAATCTGAGTTTATATCAAACCAACAAGGCCTTTAGGTCCCAGTATCTATCTCTGTTTTCACTCTCTGCCTTCCAACATTTATTTCATTTCATTTTATTTTATTTTATTTTATTTTATTTTATGTTTCTGAGAGACGATTCTGGGTTCCTGAGAGCGCACTTGAGTCTTCATGATGAATGTGTCAGAGCGGTACACCTGAGGAAAAGTATCCTCAGTGGAAGTAAAATGCTTCTTGACTTCTTAACTTCACACCCATCTAGGTTTCTTGGAAACTTCAGCCCTGCAGCGTTAACCAGGTTGGCTCGCCAGGCAACAGATTGATAACTCCTGCCACATCAGAAGAGTTTTCAGATTTCAGGGGACTTCTGTCTTTAAGTTCAGGGTAACAGGAACATACAACTAGAAATTTGATAGGCCGCACACTTTAAGTGAATGTGTTCAGAGCGAGAGAGATTGTCGTGGGGTCCCTAGGGCAGGAAAACATAGCTGTATATACTTTTGAACTGAAAGAACCTTGAGTAATCATTCAGATTGAGCAATGGTCCTCAAACTTTAGAATACACAGAATTACTTGGAAGTATTGCTAAAAGCAGGCTTCTGGCCCCCATCTCAGAGTGTCTGACTGAACAGATCTGGGGAAGGGTGTGAGATTTTGCATTCCTAACAAGTTCACAGGTGACGCTGATACTGCTGGTTGGGAGATTACACTTTCAGAACCACTGGTCTACAGCAATGGTTCTCATTCTTTGCTGCACGTTAGAATAACCTAGACAGATTTTTAAAATTCCAATGCCTAAGTCATACCTCATACCAATTAAGTCAGAATTTATGCAGGTGGGACCTAATGTTCAGTAATCCTTAGGGTTTCCCAGGTTATTACAACCCATAGCCGATTTATTTGCAGGTGAGAAAACCAAGACTACCTTGGTGGTGGAAAAACAATGTCTAGATCCTGAGTCGTCTGTTTCTCACTGAAGGCTCTTTCTGCTTCATTCAGAACACTGACTCTCAAAAAAAAGTGGAAGTATGTAGCAGACTGGATTAGGTAACAGGTTTAACAAGAAACCCCTGTATTACTGCACCCATTGTAAGCATTGCAATATACACATGTTAGTTACCAGTTACTGTAGAAAAAAATTATTCCAAATCTCAGTGACTTAAAACAACGATTGTCTCACAGTTTTGATGAGTCAGAAGTCACGCCCAGGATGCAATCATCTCAAGACTTTACTAGAGGAGTGTCCATTTGCAGGATCACTCTCAGGGCTGGTAGCAGGCTTCAGGTCCTTAGCGGCTCTTGGCCAAGAACATCAATTCCTCATCAAGTGGGCCTCTTTCTAGGGCACTCATGACATGACACCTGGCTTCCTGCAGGAGGAGCCTGTGAGCAAGACAAAGAGAGGGGAAGCAAGATGGAAGCCACAGTCTTTTTGTAATCGGATCTTAGAAGTGACATCCCATCTCTTTTGTTCATTAGAAGCAAACAATGAGGTTCATTGGAGCAAACAATCCTCTCAGGGGGAGAGGATTGCACAAGGGCATGAAAACCAAGAGGCAAGAATTACCGGAGACAATCTTAAAGGCTACCTACCACAATACAATTATAGAAATTTAAAAGAAATGTAACTGTAAAAATAAACCACAGCACCCTTGGCATACAGAATATAATAAGAACATTAAATGCAGTTCAAGACTTCTGAGAAATGAGTTCTCCCTTGGATGTGTGTGAGAGGGGAGGACAAAGGGGACCCAGGAAGGAAGAAGGGAGAGAGCAATGCAAAAAAGGAAGCCAGGAATAAAGTTTTTCCTCCAAATTTCCCAGGGGTATAACGGAAAATAACTTCTGAAAATTATTATGAAAGTAAGGGGAAGTGGAACATGAGGCTTTATTGGAAGTGAAAGAAACTAGTAGAATATCTTATAAACAAGGGGTGACTGTGCTATTCTTATTAAAGTCATTGGGAAAAATATGTAAATATTTAATCTCATCCAGATGTCTAAGCTGGCTGAATAAATGGAATAAATATAAATTAAATCTTAAATCTTGATGAAATTATATTCTACCTAAAGATTAAAATAATGGGCTACACAGGAACAAAGAGACCATTTTCATACAAGTGAAGTACTCAGTAAGTCTGTGGAAAATTCACAACTAGAAGTTGGGTCTCCTGGCTTTTAGCCCAATACTGTCCTCTGTTGTTACATTGCTTTCTCCCTCTCACACCCTGGTTGTTGTATGGACACTGGGGTTACATTTAGGGCCCACCTGTATAATCTAGGATGCTCTCCCCATCTCAAGATCCCGACTTAATCACATCAGCAGAGCCCCTTTTGCCATATAAGATAACATTCAAAAGTTCCAAGAGTTAAGACATAGATCTATCTGGAAGTCACTGTTCCACTTACCGTAAGAACTATGTGAGCTACAATGGGGATTTTCATCTTAAAATATTTAGAAAGCCACAGTAAAGTTTTAAGCAGAGAGTGATGAAGCAGATTTGGGGAAGCTCATCCTGGTAGGCACCTTGAAGAAGAATTAAGGGGCCAAGAAGGGAGGTAAGCAGCCAAGTTTATACAAATCTGAGTAAAATGTGATGAGGACTTAAACTAAAGAAAGGGCTTGGAAATGTAGAGAAGGAGCTGACATGACAGACTTTACACCTAAATCAGGAAGACCTGAAGACGGTTCGAAGAATGAAAGAAGGAGATGTCTGAGAAGACTCACACATTCATGGCTCAAGTAACTGGTTAATGTTGATGACATTCACCTTGATTAGACGTACAAGAGGTTAGCAGGTTTATGGCTGGTTGTTGGAGTGTTGGAAGAGGGGAGGGAGCTGGGGATGAGGAGTTCTCTAATGGACAACTTGGGCTTTAGATGCCTTGAGGATATCTCATGAAAATAACCAGCTATACAGTAAGAAGTTGGTGACATAATTCTGAAACTTAACAAGGAAGTCTGTCTAGAGAACTTGATCAAATGATATCAGCATATAAATGAGTATTGAAGTCACACAAAAAGATATGATTAATAAAATCATTCTGAAATATATATGTGAGATAAGAAGAGAGAGCTATAAATGAATCCCTGGGAAATGTCAATATGCAAAGGTGAAGGAGTCCACACAGGATCCTGTGAAGAAAGGATCAACGATGTAACAGGAAAATTAAAAGAGAATGGGCCTCAGAAGATGAGGAGGAGGAGGGATCCAAGGAAGCATTTGCTATTGTGGGGAAAAAGTAATATGTAGAGAATCATGTAACAGACAAGCATCTAATTTCCCTAAGGATAGCCTGCAAACCATGAGAATAATATTAACAATTTAATAGACACATACAGAAAAGATATGAATATTTAACAGGAAAAAATACAAATGGAACTTAAACATATGAAAAAAATGTGTCATCTCCCCCATAAAATAAATTAAAATTAAAAGTACACTGAGATGGTATCATATAACCAAAATTAAAAACTATTTTAACACAGTATTAGCAGCAGCGAGAGGCAAGTCCTTAGGCAGTCCTAAGTCGCTGGTTGGTTGCATTATAAACTGGACAACCTCCTTGAAGTGTTTTTTAAGTACTTATTAAAATGATTCATATATATACTCTTTCACCAAGTGTATAGTGATAAGTTAACAAATATTTATTTCTGTTTTTAAAAAGTCATAGGAGATATGTATGTGTGCTTGCATATATGTGTGTGCATGTATAAATATGCATGTTTGTTCATGCTTGCAAAAACTGCTCCTGAAACATATGGCACTGGTCATCTCCAGGAAAAGGAAGTGAATGACCAGAGGACCAGAGGTGAAGAGAATTTTTTGTCTCCCTTTGCAGCACTTTTTGAACTTTTAACTATTAATATATGAATTTATTACCTATTCATAAGCTAATTGATGCAATTTAATGAATAAAGCAGATACAACATTTCTACATGCTACAGAAATTTTAAAAAGCTTAAAAACAAAATAATCAATTGTCAGGGGATAAGTATTAAGGACATTAATGTCCTTATAAAGAGAGGTTTCGTGATATTGTTGGGAACAGGAGACAAGATATGTTAAGTTCATAGATGGGAAGTTAAAAAAAAAAAAAGAAGACCTTAAATGTGGACAGATTTTTCTAGAAAATGCAGCAAGAAGCAAAAGTAAGTCATGAGAAGTTAAGTTTTTGGTTTGTTCGTTGGCTTTCTTGCTTTATTTTTAGTACGTGCATGTTTCTATTATGAAGGGAAAGAGAGAGTCATAAAATATAAACAAAAAAGGTATTTGGCAAAGGATGAGATTCTTAGGGAAGCAGGAGGGCAAGAAATCTGGAATACATTTTAATAGGAATACCACAATCAGAGAGAGTTACAGCACATCCATTGAGATAGGAAAGATAAGAAAATATGGTGAGTGTACAGATATCAGAGAATGAAACTGATGAAAATTTCACCTTTGGCTTTGATTTTTTTTTTCTCAGCTAAGTTGAATGTGTAATCATCTGCTGAGAATGAGAAGACTGATGGTCCTTTGGAGATTTGAGCAAAGAAGTGAACACTTAAAATAACTGCCAAAGGAAGGGTGTTAACCATGGAGAAATGTAGAAGAATTGGCCAAAGGCACCAAAGGCCAATTGAGATCCTGAATTTGTAGTGACACCAAATATCAATGGTAGCTTGAATTCTCTATCAGAATTCAGCTTTGTAAATATTGAAATGAGACATTGAGACGTTAAGTTGGTGCAGGGATGGGTTTTACATAAAGACAAGGCAGCAGTGAAAGCCTGTTTAGGAAAACATGAGTGACAGGCTGGGCCACGATAACACGAGTATGCCAAGCTGGATAGTAAGAAATACGAGCAAGCAACAGGGTAAAAACTGGAAAACAGCAGAAGAGCCCAGGGTATGGAGGTCTAAATGAAGGACAGAGGGCAAGGGAGAGAGGGAACAAACCAAAAGCTGAGGATGGAAAATGTGAATGGAGTTCCAGATTTAAGGAGAAGACTTTGGCCATGGCAATGACAAAGGGAGAATGTGGACAAGGGGGAAATTGAGGCAAGGATCACTGGTGATGAGCAAGTCAAAACACTGCCTCATGCTTCCTTTATCCTGGGCTCCATGCTGTCACCACTGGGTCTCTCCTAGGAAGTGGAGTGTTCCACCAACAGGAAGCCTTCATAGAAACTACTGACTTTAAACGTTTCCCAAAAGTACAGGTAATAGTGACATGAAGAGTATTCCTCTAATGGATTTTACAATATATGATCTTTCAGGACTCAAATGTCTCAGCCCTTACAACTTGAAAATTTACCACAGAGAAATGGCTTCCCCTGGGAATGGGTCCAGGCATGGGGATGCACTTTACCCTGGTCTGACCCTCTGCTATTGTCTATATTTGGTTAGTGCTAAAATGCACTGACTTCACATTAGCACTAAATTAGAGAATGTTTTTCATGTTTCTAAATGTCAAAGGCCTTATAAAATAAGTGTAAACATCTACAGAAGAAGAGAGAGCACTAGTAAATAATTTTCCATTAGACCAATGTGTTTGTCAAGGTCTTCCCAGGATTGTTTATGAAATGTGGGAGAAGTTCTGCAACTTTGGCAGAAAAGAAATGCCCCCACTTTCTCTGGCTGGAACTGTGATGTCTATCAGACCTCTGGAAGTCAAGAGATCAGAAATTTGGGGCTGACTCATTCATACACTTAAAAATTTTATTACCTGCTTTCTTAGTGCTATTAACAAATTGAGTGATTTTAGACAAGTCATTTAAACTCATTGAGCCCAGGGATCTTTGTCAGTCAGGTGAGCCTATGAAACTTGACTTACTGATAGCACTGAAAATAAAAGGATAATAAAACTGTAAAATATTAGTTCCCCTCAAAAGAAGTCTAAATTTGTAAGTCTTGAAGTTTAAGCTCTCCTTATTAATTCCTTTCTTTGACTTTATACACACCACACAATACACAAATCATGCCTCCAGCCTATGGACATATACTGTGGGAAGTTAGTCCATCAATTAATCATCATCATATCTCTCTACCGGCTACTCTCTGCCAGCTTGCCTTCAGCCCACCTAGCCAAGCATGATTAAGGTAAAAGTACTTTAATCAATACATTGAAAAAACAGGATGTATTATCTGCCATCTTTTCCCCCTGTATCTTCAAATCATCGCTGGGACCATGATTATAATGAAATCTATGGAATGTTTCCCAAAATTTATCAACATTCTTAAGTAACAAAAATATTTTAGGAAATATCAGTGGAGGCCTAGTAGAGAACCAGAACTCTCATTCCTGCCCAGCAGTAATGAGGAACCCCGCTCCTTGGCTGTCAGTGGAGGCCAAATGGGAAATCTGGACTTCTACTAAACTTGACATCAGGGAACAAAATATGAGATACCTATAACAGCCCTTTCATAATAGATAGTTCATATTTTGTGCCCTGGTATCAAGTTTAGTCTCTCCCAGGGCTCAGTAGCAAGTCAAGGGGTTTTTCTCAAAAGGAGAATAGTTATTAGCCAATAAGAGAATGGCTTTGTTCCGAAGCCCTTGGTGGATCTGCTCTGTGATTGTTCTTCGGGGCCTTCCAGAGGCTCCATATAGCATCCTTATTTTCCACAATCACTCTGAGTGTTGGATCTTACTAAGGCATTCTAAAGTAACCAATCAGATTAAGCCGCTCCTACTTTTTTGGAAAGGTGGGAGTGAGGGATGGAGAGAATCTAGTACTATGTTAGTGAATTCCCTGCACACGATAACAAATTGTTAGGAATGGGAAGAGTTATCTCCCTAACCCCTCACCGCCATAAAGCCTGAAATGGAGCTAGCATTAAATCCATGTTAGAACAAATAGATATGTAAATGAATGAACAAGTTACTATTACCATTATAACAAGTTTAGTATCAATCCTATATAAATATAAGATAATAAGTCACTTATTCAATTCTCATACATTTCAGGCAATATAGAAGTCTACCCATTAAGACTTGTGACAGTGTCAGCATTCACTTGATACTGGGCATTTATAAAATGCCAAAGGTATATTTATTTATCATTCATTTATTCATTCAGTATATGTTGTATGTTGAGTATCATACTAAATTTTAAGGAGGTAAATATAAATGATATTATCATTGACTTCAAGAAACTAATAATCTAGTAGACAAAATGTCATGGGCCCATTTGGCCAAAAGTGAGACCTGAGCCCCAAGCCCTGCCCTGCCTCTCTGTAGCTTTCTCCTTAACCTAGTAGAACTCTTCCTCCACAAAGGTATCTGGACTCACTGGCCTTGCCACCATCCCACCAACATAGTCTGAAATCCAGAAGAAATCAGACAGGTTAGGAACACTGTACTTCTCTGAAAAATATGTTTTCAGGTAACTTTTAGAACCATAAATAATGTGAATCCAAAACAGCAAGAATCATGGATAAGTAGTGTATGGAAAATGTGATTTAGCCACATTTCACACAGATTCTCAGACACTTCTCATATCCCTTATGATAGCAAGTAAATGTGTCAATAAACAATAGAAAA
>NW_012147886.1:620828-624239 GCF_000956105.1 Propithecus coquereli | reverse complement strand
TCTCACCTGCCCTTGGCAATGTGATAGTGGTTATATCTGAGTAAATGGCCTGTTATAGGAATTCCTTTTCTGAATACAGCTCAGTCAGGTACAGTTGAAGTTCTTATTGGCATCTCTGACTCAAGTTCCTTGAACCAGCAAAGGGGACTTGCTAAATCCCCCAGATTTGTCATGGATCTATAGATCATGTGCACACCTATCTCCTTGCCTCCCTACTCACATCCTGCCCCCATTGCAAGCTGTTTGAAGGCCAGAATCAAATCTTACCTATCTCACCTTGCCCAGTACTTAGGATAGTACCTAGAACAAAATGCACGGAGTTCAAATTTAAACTCAACCTATATGATTCCAAACCCTGGGATCTTTCATTTATTCAGTAAATACTTATTAAGAGTCTGCTATGTACATGGCTATATGCTACCTGCTAGGGACACAGGGATGTCAAGGCTGAAGAGGCAATCAGATGATGGCCACCACAATGCCCCAGTTAAATAAAATCTTGGCTTAATCTAAGAGATTGGATATATAGTCCAAAGATAATGTTGAAACAAAAATCAAACTTAGATTCCATTTGGCTGGGAAATTATACTATCTGACTCCTCCGCAAAATGTCTAGAACAAACAGTTCAGCCTTCTCTGATGTCTTTAAAGGGCCTGAATAATTTGGTGGCAATGAGAACACAGGCTCCACTCCTTTCTCTCACCTGGAGCATTTTGAGTTGCAGCATCCATTGACCAGAAATCAATAGTTGTGATTGCAACTTGCTCTGGGGACCCTGGGAAGGTTAAGCCTGACTCACTGACCCTTATGATTAATTGGAGGTGGTTCCCCTCAGGTTTGCACCGTCATCCTTCAGGCTGACTTCCTGTGCAAGTCAGTCACATTTGAATAAGCAGCTCAAATTCCCTTTGACACAGAAATTCCCCAGAAACATGGAAAAGGGTCAGTTCGTGACCCAGGAAAGGGAAAATTCTCAAAGTGAAAGACAATACTCAGGATCAGGTTGAGTTTAATCAGCCATGTTGAGAAAAACAAAAATGATTAAAGCTACACCTTCCCTGGGGCACTCGTGTCTTCAGGGACTGTCCCTTCCTCTTCATCTAGACAACTCTTCAATGTTTTCTGCTTGTCCTACTTTCTCAGTGTCTTTTACATCTAAGAGCCTGTATCCAGGGGCCCTGAAAGTCTCTGTTCCATCCCAGGTTTGTCATGTATGTGTCATATCACTTTTTCAGATTTGGCATCTAAAAAACAGAAATTAACATGCCAATTTATTAGTTTCCTAGGGCTGCCATAAAAATGGAATGGCTTAAACAACAAAAATGTATTATCTAGTCTAGAGGTTAGAAGTCTGAGATCAAGGTATCAGCAGGATTGGTTCCTTCTGAGGGCAATGAGAAAGAATCTCTTCCTGGCCTCCTCCTAGCTCCTGATGGACTCCCGAGTCCCTTGGCTTGTAGATGGCATTAGCCTGTGTCTTTGTGTTGTCTTCCCTCTATGCATGTCTGTCTCCAAACTCTTCCTTCTTATGAGGACACCGGTCATATTGGATTAAGGGCCACCCTAGCGATAGCATTTTAACTTGGTTACCTCTGCAAGCACTGTTTCCAAATAAGGTCACAATCTTAGGTACTGGGGGTTAGGATTCCAACATAACTTTTTGAGGGGACAAGATTTAACCCATAAGAACCAACTTCATAGTATTGTTATAAGGATTAAATGTTCTAAAGTGTATAAACTGGCAAGTGCCTAGTATTAATAGGTGCTCAAAAAACAACTATCCCTTTTCCTTCCTTTTCCTTTTCAGTTTTGATTTTTCAGCCTTACCCTGAAACTTTTTTTCTCTCACTATCCTGAAATAAGCTTTTCCTCCTTATACATTCTTTGTTCAACACATCCTTCAAAATAGCCTTTGCAAGACTATTAGGGTCTAATATAGTACTGGGCAGTGACTAGGTGCTGAATGAACACTTTATAGGAAAAGAGTTTCACTTTTTATTTAAAGACCCTGCTGTTTATGTTTTTCAAGAATATATTTTCAATGGAACAAGTAAAAATGTAATAGATTAATATTTAACATGAATTAATTAAAAATTATTTAGCTTTGACTTTATGGATCTATTTAGCTTTTGACTCTTATGTTTTATATCTGGAGATATAAAACATTACGGTGTCTAGGTGCACAACATGTTAAAAGGGAGTCACATTTTTATTATTTTGAGAAGATGAGATCATTTATGTAGAGGATTTGACACTTAGTAGGCACTCAGAGAGTAGGACTTTCATTTGTTATACATATAGCTAAGTTCTGGACCTTGCCCTCCATGTGGTCTCTGTCAAATGGTTTGATTTGCACTACAGTGTGAAGGGACTGAGATTGAGATAGCAAAGGGTACCACAGAAACACTGAGGAACGAGGGACCTCTCCAGGTCTGGGAACATTTCCAGGAGTCAAGGACTTCATCAACCCAAACATGAGGATGAAAGGAAGCTCAGGAAAACCAGCAATAGCACATACAAAGGCAGAGAGACTGGGGCAAACGTTACATGTTCTCAGAATTGTCAGTCAGCTCATCTCTGCTGGAGCATAAAGTACCTATTCCACGAGTATGGACGATCAGTTGCAAAGTTAAGCAGGACAGATCACTCATGGAAGGCTGTGTTGACTTGTATAAGAAGTCAGGACTTTGTCCTGAAAATGATGAGGAAATCATCAAATAATTTTAAGTAGGAAGTAGCTTCATTCACTCATTCACTCAAGCCTTCATTCATGCAACAAATATCTCTATTTGTTATACTAAGTTTTATGTTAGTTTGGGGTTGATAAAAAATTAAAAAGATATAGCCCCTATCCTAGATAGGTTTAGAATTGCATTTATGATATGAACTTTTCAGCTATTCCAAGTGGAATATTCCTAACTCTCTATGCTTTGGATTTTTCCTTTGTAAAATGGTAGTGTTAGACAAGATTGCTAAGGTTCCTTCCTGGAAAAGTTTTACAAATTCTGGAGAATACATGTAAAGTATGCTTTATACTGGAGGCTTTATTATACAGTACTTAAAAGTAAAGGCTGTGAAACTGGAGAGACTGTTCAAAGTCAAGCTTCACTACTAATCATTTACCACTAATTATCTTTCACCAAGTTACCTAACTTTTCTAAACTTCCATAATCTCATCTACAAAGCAGGACTATCAGTTCCTACCTTGAGGGGATGTTGTAAGTATTCAGTGTGAAAATAATGTGAACTGCCTAGAGCAAAGCTTAGCACATGTTAAGTATTCAATAGCGGTCATAAAATTCATATATATGAATTTATATATAAATATGAATTCATATATGTACTATATACATATTCTTATATATGTGAATTCTATATGTGTGCCATTTGTGTGTGTGTATATATAGGTA
>NW_012147886.1:611524-620330 GCF_000956105.1 Propithecus coquereli | reverse complement strand
GATGTACGCTTAAATTAATATTTTAATATACTTTAATGTAAATAGTAGTCTAATAAATATTAATCCAAGTCAAACATTAACTAATTTATGCAACTCGAGTAACTAGACAGAAGCAATGGCTTGTGATTGTGACATACATATGAAATATTTATGTATCGTGTGCTACCTGGAGAAATTAAAGCATTCTGTGCCACTGGGTTATCCCTTCAACTAAAGATGTGGTAATAACATTGTGTGTGTTGAAGAGACTAGGGAGGAGGCCGGTAGAATAATGTATCTTGTACCCTTTGCCACCTAGCTGCAGAGCCTTCTTAGTCAATATGAGACCTGACTTCAAATCACATCTGCAACAACTCCTTGATATTTGCTCCAGACACTAGGTTGTCCTGTTACAGGAAATCAGACTAGGCAGGTGTTTCTCATGATCTTAACACAACAGAGAGAAAACAAAGAGGATTCTTATACCTATTGTTAATGAAGTAAGTTTTACTTTATAGCATGATTTCATGCATATCTATTACTAGAATGGGTTTGCCTATAGCAAAAACTTAGGCAATGTTTACACTTTTGGGCAAGGCACTGTACTAAAATGTGAAATAGAAATGATCGAATAATGTTGTCAAACCGGTACCATGTGCCTGTAATGCGCAAGGCAATGGAAATGCACTAGAGAAGTCATTGCTCTAAAGCGCCCGTAACTCGTGAGTGTGAGTGATGCAATCCGAAGACCTGAAGTTCACCAGGAAACGGAAATGTGCTAGGGACGTGACTGGGCATTAAAACCTAGTTCAGTGTTGACTTAGAAACCATAGAAGCAACCCCTTGCTAGTGTCGCAGATTGGCATGAGATCCTCCAGTTGGAGGATTCCTTCAACTGGGGGAACACACTACTGATGTTGGCTCCTCACTGAGCTTTTTTATTTAGCTAAACTAAGTGAAAACTGAATTATAAGAAAAATAAAAAGGATTGGTTTGCATGTTGGAAAGGGAAGGAAATAACAGAGTTGATAGAAAAAAACTGGAAAAGAGAAAAGAGAATTCTCAGGTAAATATTTTGATAAGATTTTGCTGCATGTTGTGATGAAACCCACAAAATCTTCAGTAAAATTTACCTTACTTAATTGTGCTTCTTTTTGTAGCCAGTAGTGCTAATAACTGATATCCAGTCCTATTCTTTTTCATAGGCATACCAAAGACTGAATTTCCTGATCTCTTTGTAAGTCACATATTAATTTCCTAGGCAGGCTATAACATTGTACCATGAACAAGGTAGCTTCAAAAAACAGAAATTTTTAATCTCACAGTTCTGGAGGCTATACAAAATCAAGGTGTCTGCAGGACATGCTCACTCAGAAACATTTGGGGAAGAATCCTTTCTTGCCTCTTGCTAGCTTCTGATGGCTTGAATGGCATTAGAATGCCTTTGAATGGTATTGGAATGCAAGGAATCCTTGCCTTGCAGCTGTAGCCATGCGATCTGTTCCTCCATCAGCACATGGCATTCATTCCTCATGGGTCTGTGCCTGTGTTTTCTCCTCTTTTGTAAGAACCCCATTCATATTGGATTAGGGGCATATCCACAGTATGACCTCATCTTAACTTGATTATATCTGCAAAGATCCTCCTTCCAAATAAAATCAAATTCATAGGTACTGCAGGTTAGGACATCCACATATCTTTTGGGGAAACACAACTCAACTCATAACAAGCCACATGAATGGTTCTGGCCAATAAATGTGAACAGAAGTAAGGTATATCCTTTCCAGGCCATAGTACTTAATTATTGGTACAAGACCTGATGTAGTGTTTCTCCCTGCTTGTTTCCTTCCAATATTCTAGGTGGCGGCTTTGTCAGTCTGGGTCATGTAGTGAAACTAGCATGGAGCTAATTTCTAACAGACATGCAATTTGAGTAAAAAATACGTTTACCATCTGAAGCTATTGCAATTTGGAGGTTGTTTGTTACTTTAGCATAACTTAGCCTACCCTGACTGATACACTTCTGGCATAAGAGCCTTGGCTCCAGGAGAGAATGAAGTGAGAGCAAAATCTGCCTGAAGAAGCTCAGAGACATTCAGGTTAATCTAATTAAAAGGCACTACAATTTGAACAGGGGAAACGTAAGCAGTAGAGTCTCTGGGGAAATTTAAAGTTAAAGATCTGAGCAGAACCAATAAAAGAATCAGTTCAGTATGAGATTTAGTTTCTGTTGTTTTGTTTTTAATGAAAATAGTACTCTTTTATTGAGTTTATAAAGTGAGCTGAGCTCATTTAATCCTCACAATAGCCTCACGAAGCAAGAGCTTCTTATAGGTACAACTCTTCCTACCTTGATTCTGACAGACACAGTCCCTGCATCCTAGGAATTTATCAAAAGCAGACATATGGTCTGGTAATTCAAACAGTAGAAAGATTGTGAGAGAACTAAGAAATGGAAAAAAATACCACAGTGTAGTAAGAAAGAAGGAGACTAATTCCAGTGGCGATGGGGTGGGAAATCTGGGACATCATTCAAAAGGGACTAGATATGTGCAGAAGCATTAAGCATAAATAGGACTTTCACACATGGTGAAGAGAAATATCCCCAAGGTATTCAAGGAGGAAGTGACAGCAGGACAAAAACCACAGGAAATATTCCAGAATTAAAGATTATCTAGGTATCATTAGCTAGTGTTATAAAGGTTGTATCAGACATCAGGACGTATTAGAGAAGTCTGGTTCAAAGTGGAGAGACTAGTTAGGTTTTGTAATAGTTAGGATACATTTGGAGTAGGTTTATGGGAGACAGACTCGGATGTGCAATACAGTTAGAATTTAGCATGAATGCATGGAGGACTTTTGAGAGAGGACTGACTCTATAAAGTCAGCACATTAGAAAGTCTGTAAAGTATAATAGCTAGCCAATATAATGGGGAAGTCTGACTACATGGGATTTGAACATCAACTGCAGTAGGCAGCCTCCAAGATGACCCCAGTGAGCCCTGCCTGCTGGAATTCATGCCTTTGTCCTCCCCTTCCAGCAAGTAGAATGCAGCTAAGGTGATGGGATGTCACTAATGAAGTTAAGTTACAAAAAGACTGTGGCTTTCATCTTAGGTGCTCTCTCTCTCTCTCCCTGCTCCCCTCATGTGTGCACCCACATGCCATACTTGTTATTGCTCTTGCTCTCTCTTCCTCACTCTCTCTCCTGTCACTCACCCTGGGGACACCACCTGCAATGTCATGAGGCTGCTCTGTGGAAAGGCCCACATGTCCAGGGACCAAGGCCTACTAAATAATCATGTAAGTGAGCTTGGAAGTGAATACCTCAACCCTTACAACCAGGCTTTCAAATGAAACTGCAGCCCAATCCAACAGCTTGAATGCACATGGAGAGATCTTGAACCAAAGGCACCAGATAAGCTGTACTCAGATTCCTCGACCACAGACATAGTGAGATTATTAATGTTTCCTGTTTTTAGCTATTAGATTTTGGGGTAATTTGTCATGCAGCTATACATAAGTAATATGCCTGCTATTCCATATTATCCAGGTGGCCTTAGTCAAATTACTTAATCTTTCTGGGCTTCACAGTCCTCATCTGTAAAGTAAGGCCTTAATAATAACATCTAACTTATAAGGCTATTGTTAATTATTGATGAGATAGCATGTTTAAACTGCTAGAACAGTGCTGAGAATACAATCTTTAATAAATATTAGCTATTGTTTTTACTATAGATATTATGTCAGACATTAGCATGTGACAGATAAGGTCACAATTAAGATGGGAGCCTACTTGGAAGATGAAGAGTTTCACATGTAAAAGAAAACCTAACTCAAAATACCTTAAGCAGTAAAGTAAATTGACAGGTTAACAGAACTGCGGTCCAGAGATAGGGGTTTGAGGACAGTTATTAAGGTCTCTAAATCCACTTCTCTGCGATTTTCCAGGCTCTGCCCTCTCTCATCTCTCAGTTTGTTCCTCAGGTTGTCTTCCAACATGGTAGCCAAACAGCCACAGTAATCTCATGCCTCATGCACTCATGATATAAATCCAACAGAGCTCCTCTTCACCCAATCAGTGAATCCAGAATTTCACGCCAAATGGACCAAATTAGGTCATGTAGCCATATACGGACCTATCAATTTTACCATGGGATAGTCCATCATTGCCTGCATTAAATGCCCTTCCTTCAACCAATCACAGCGTGGAGATGTTAGTAGTATGGCATTAGCCCATGAGGGATCATTGTTGGAAATGCGAGTGTGGCCAATCTCATCATACCACATAGTTACTGTTAATGAAGGAAAAATACAAATGAAATACTAAGGAAACAATGATACTGTTAACCACAGGAAGCTATTGCTATAGTTCATCTCTGAGCTGAGATGACTTACACCAGGGAAATCAATAGCAATGAGGGCAAAAGAATCAATGTGGGAAAGTGTGAGAGTTGGGAGGGTTATAGAAACATAATAGGATTTGGTACCCAAGTGGATGGGGTAGCTGAGGGAGAAGGGGGAAGTGGAGAGTTTTAAGATCAGGAAAAGAAGAAGTAAGGACACTTACGGAGCTAAAAATTTCAGAAGGACACACAGATTAATAACAGATTAAGAGTGACATCAGCGAGATGGAAGAATAGGAGTTTTCCAGCTTCACTTTCCCACACGCAAATCCAACTACCAACTACTCATAGGCAAAAAATACCATAGTGAATATCTCTGAACTTGGAGTGGGACTAAGACACTTCTTAGACCACAGAACCAAGAAAAGCCATGATCAAACAGTAAGAAGAACAATTCTCTTTGGCCATTCTGCCCCTCCCTCAAGCTAGCATAGCACCACACACAGAGAATTTTCTTGAATCCATGATTTCTACAAGGGGAAAAGTAAGTTGGAGGTGAACTTCAGCTTTCTCTCAATTTTGGAACTCTTTACAGGAGGCTCACTTCTGTCTCATCCCACTGAAAATACTGGGAGTACTGGCAGGGCTAGACCACCTGAGATCAGCTAAAAACAAAGAATAAGGGTAGGGCTCACAGCAACCAGTACACAGATCTTGGTGTTTGATTGGCATTATAGCCAATGAAGGCACCACACCAGAGAAACTGGCCAATAGCATCACACTGTGGGAAACATTGTCCATGGATCTTTCAGCCTCAAATCCATAGCCAGCTTCCCCACACAGCCCAGGTGCTCTCTTTAAGTCTTCCCCAGGTTGAGAAGCAATTACAGGTCAGCAAGTACCTGTGGAGGCAGCATCAAGCCTTGTCCAACCAGGTGGCAAAGAGGTGCTCTAACTCTGTTCTAGAGCTAACATTAAGTCTTCCCCAGATCAAGAAGCCACTGTGGGTCAGCTATTGTCCACAGAGGGACCATCTGGCCCTGTCCAATGCCAGTAGCAAAGCAGGGACTCCACCAAACATTGATGCTCTGTTTAAGGCTACCCTAGGCCAGGAGGCAAGCCCAAGTCCAACCATATCTATGGAGCATAACTTCTGGCCCTAGGCACCCCATGTGGCCAAGCAGCAACCCTAGAGATAGAAACCAGCCTCAGAACCAATCACACAGTCTTGCCCAACTACAGATTCCAAACAGTTCCACCCAGCCAAGGAAGACAATCTGCAGCCCTGCCTGATCATAGATAATGAAAAAATCCAGCCAGTAGCCCCACCTGATAGCAGAGTCCAACTAGTGGTCTCACCTAACCACGGAGCACAGCCAGCAACACCATTTGACCTCAGAGCATAAGAAGCAACCCATCCCAACTACAGAAGCTGACATCAAAGCCTTCCTGTCCAGGATAGACTAGATTAAACAGTAAAGGTCTATCACCACCAAAGAACACCCGTAGAGGCCAGAAGAGGTAGCCATTTCCTCAAATTCCAAAGCATCTGTGTAAAGATACAAGAATTTTAAAAAATCAGGGTAATATGAAACCACCAACACAAACTAACAAAGCTCTGATAATGGACGCAGAAGAAATAGAGATCTATATATTGATTCACAAAAAAAATTCAGAATAATCCTCTTAAAGAAATTTAGGGAACTACAAGAAAATATGAACAGAAAATTAAATGAAATTTGGAAAACAATTCATGAACAAAATGAGAAGTTTGACAAAGAAATACAGACAACAAAAAACAAATAGAAATACTAGAGACAAAGAATACAATAACTTAAATGAAAAATGCAATAGAAAGCTCAAAAACAGACTGGATCAAGCAAAAGAAACAATCAGTGAGATCAAAAATAAGGCATTGAAATTACCCAATCAGAGGAGAAAAAAGAAAAAAAGAATGAAAAAAGAATAAAGAAGGCCTATAGAAATTATAAGGCACCACCAAGAGAACTAACCTTCACAAAATAGGAATTCCTGAATGAGAAGAAAAAGAAAAAGGCCTAGAAAGCATATTGAAGGAACTAATGGCTGAAAATCTCCTAAATCTGGGGAAAGACAACCACATCTAGGTACAAGAAGCTCAGCAGTTGTGAATTAAATTCCCCCCAAAGAGGAGCTTACCAAGACACATCATAATAAAATCGTCAAAGATCAAAGACAAAGAAAGAATATTGAAACCATCAAGAGGTAAGAAACGTATCGCATTCAAGGGAGCCTCAATATGACTTTTAGCAAACTTCTCAGCAAAAGACCTACACAGGCCAGGAGAGAGATGATATGTTAAAATTGCTGAAGGAAAAAAACTTTCCCAGACAAACAAAAGCTAAGGGAGGTCATCACCACTAGGCCTTCTTTACAGAAATTGCTGAAGGGAGTTCTTTAAACTGAAACAAAAAGCTGCTAAATAATAACAAAAAACATATGAAAGTAAAATGCTCAATGGCATAAGTAATACATTATCCTACTCAAAATTCTCTAATGCTGTAAATGTGGTATGTAAAGCAATTTTATCTCTACTAAGAGGATTAAAAGATGAAGTTACTAAAAACAACTCTAGCCACAACAAATTTTTTTTTTTTTTTTTTAAGACAGAGTCTCACTCTTTTCCTAGCTCACAGCAACCTCAAACTCCTGGGCTCAAGCGATCCTTCTGCCTCAGCCTCCCGAGTAGCTGGGACTACAGGCACGCACCACCATGCCCGGCTAATTTTTTCTATATATTTTTAGTTGTCCGATTAATTTCTTTCTAATTTTAGTAGAGACGGGGTCTCGCTCTCGCTCAGGCCGGTCTCGAACTCCTGAGCTCAAACAATCCGCCCACCTCGGCCTTCCAGAGTGCTAGAATTACAGGCGTGAGCCACTACACCTGGCCCACAACAAATTTTTAAGTGATACAAATTATATAAACAAAGGTAAATTTTGACATCAGAATCATGAAAGATGGGGGCAGTGAAAGTTTAGAGGTTTTATATGCAATTAAAGGCAGGTAATTATTAGCTTCAATAGCCTGTTTAAGGATAAGATATTTTATGTAAGTTTCATGGTAACCACAAAACAAAAACTATAGTGGTTGCACAAAATATAAAAAGAAAGGATTCAAAGCACACAACCATAGAAAGCTATCAAACAAAACACAAAGGAAGACAAGAGAGGAAGAAAGAAACAAAAGACCTATAAAACAATCAGCAAACAAATTACAAAATGGCAGTAGCAAGTCCTGACCTATCAATAGTTACCATGAACATAAATTAATTAAATTTTCCAATAAAAAAACATAGAGGGGCTGAGTGAATTTTTTTAAAAAAATCCAACCATATGCTACCTATAAGATACTCACTTTACTAATAAAGACAGGCTGAAAGTGAAGAAATGGGAAACAATTCCAAGCAAATGGAAACCACAAGAGGACAAGGGTAGCTATATTTCTATCAGACAAAACAGACTTTAAGTCAAAAACTATAAAAAGAGACAAAGAAAGTCATTACATAATGATAAAGGGAACTAATTCAAGAAGACATAACAATTATAAATATATATGCACCCAACTTCAAGCACCTAAATACATGACACAATTATCAAATGATTTAAAAGGAGAGATAGACTGCAATACTGTAATAGTAGGGGAGCTCAATACCCTGCTTTCAACAATGAACAGATCATCTAGACAGAAAACCAATAAGGAAACTTTGCACTTGAATTAGACCTTAGACCAAAAGGACCTAACAGACATATACAGAACATTGCATCCAATGGCAGCAGAATACACATTCTTTGTAAGTGCACACAGAACATTCTCCAGGATGGATCATATGTTAGGCCACAAAACAAGTCTTAACAAATTTAAGAGGACTTAAATCATATCAAGTATATTTTCAGATAACAATGGTATGCAACTAGAAATCAGTAACAGGAGAATCTTGGAAAATACACAATTATATGTCCATCGATGAATGGATATAGAAAATATGGTATAAATACACCATTAAATACTATCTAGCCTTTAAAAAGGTGGAAATCTTGTTGTATTTATGCTGCAACATGGATGAATCTAGAGGACATTAATGCTAAGTGAAATAATCCAGGCAAGAAAGATAAATAGGGTATGATCTCACTTATATGTGGAGTCTAATAAAGTTGAACTCATAGAAGTAGAAAGTAGAGCAATGGTTATCAGAGGGTGGGGAATGGGAAGGGAGGGAATGGGGAGCTGTTGATCAAAGGGTACAAAGTTTCAGATAGACAGGAAGAATAAATTTTGAGATCTATTGCACAAAAGAATGACTATAGTCAATAATAACATTGTACATTTCAAAATAACTAAGAGAGTAAATTTTACATGCTTTACTATGAAAAACGATAGGTAAGCGAGATGATGAATATGTCAATTAGCTTTATTTAATCATACCATCCTGTATACATATATT
>NW_012147886.1:577485-610474 GCF_000956105.1 Propithecus coquereli | reverse complement strand
GTGACAAAAATGGAAACTGATGCTCAAACAGGTAAAATCACTGCCCACATTTATGAAGATACTAAGTGTTGGAATTATATTCCTAACACTGGTCCTTCTGGCTTCAAAATCTATGTTCTCCCTGTTAAACCTTGCAGTATAGGGATAGCTTACATGATTATTCACTTCTCCATTCATTTATTTCATCTGGAACTGACATGAAAATTTCCACCAACCTCAGTTACAATTATGGATGCTCGATCCCCCCACGTGCCAGATTAGAAAGAAGTCATTTCCCTTGAGATTCTGTTCTTCCACTAAATTGTACTAAAACACAAAGCATACATTGTCCCAAAGGATTGTTCTTTCAAAATTACATCAGAACAGGCAGAGCACCAAATTCCAACCTGCTGCTACTGGCATGATTCTTATCATTCTAGGTTATTGTGATGGAATACTTGGTCACCACAGCAATATTCCCTGATTAACCAAGCTTCTTGCTCAGAGCACTACTATTCTTCAAAGGAGAATGATCTCACATGATTAGCCAAAGGGATTCCAGGCTGAGACTAGTGTTCAGTTTCACCACCATATTCAGCTGCTGTTCCCCAGAGTACAGCACTCTGTTGAAGTGGCTGAATCTGGAAGAGAATCCGACATCACTCAGTGGGAGGCAACCAGCCCACCTCCAAGGTGACTTAGACCCAGGCCATCAGCCTAGATCTTCTTCCCCTTAAGGAGAATTTTTCTGGAAGAGTCTCATTGCCTTTTCCTGCAACAGCACTTTCACCCAACTTGACCCCAATAATTCTTCTTAATTAGAATCTCAAGGAGAAAGGACAGGTTTGTTGTCCTTCTCTTTTAAAAAATCATGAGATCCTCATGCAAATTTATTCATCTCCTCTCCTACAGAGATCAACATTGCATACCTTTGATCTAGAGAGTGGCACTCTTGATAAAGTTATAAAAGATTGTATATATTATCGCAACACAATGGCTGTGTTACTCACACTATATATTTGTGTAATTAAGTGGCCTAGTCAAATGAGCCTCACAAGAAAGCTACCTTCAATTAAGATTTTAAAACAAACAAACACCAACCCTTTACTTTGGCACAGATCAATAAACATTTAAATGATATTTATGGAACATTTGCTTAGTATCAGACATTGAATACAATGGCCTGGTCTCTGCCTTTCAGAACTCAGAGTTCAATAAATGGGTAAATAACTAGACCTCCTTATAAGAAAACATAGTAAACGCTATAAGGGACTAATATATGAAATGCCACAGGAACGCCAAAGAGAAAGCAATTAATTTTTTATAAGGAAGGGAGAGTCATGGCGGTGGACACTGAAGAGGCAACATTTAAACCAAGAGTTGAAAATATTTTATCAAGTGGAGCAAGAAAGATAAATATCCATCATTTACAAAAGCAGGGAAAGTTCACGTTCGATTGTGATGGGCTTTTGGATATCAATTTGGCTAGCCTATAGTCCTCAGTTATTTAGTAAAACACTAATCTAGGTGTTGCTGTAAAAGCATTTTAGTAGATGTGATTAAAGTCTATAATCAGGTGCTTTTGTAAGGAAGATTTTCCTAGATAATCTGGGTGGACATAGTTCAACTGGTTAAATGGAAATCAGTATTCGGGCTTCCTTAAGAGAAAGAAAAATTCCACCTGTGGACAGAAGCTTCAGCCGACATCTGAAAGTTCCAGTATTCCCTTTCTGATGACCTGCCCAATGGACTTCAGACTTGCCCAGTCAGTCCCTACAATCACATGAGCCAATTCATTGCAATAAATCTCTTAATATTTATTTCCTATTGGTTGTGCCTCTCTGGTTGACCTCTGACTGATATAGATATTGGTACCTAGAAGGAGG
This sequence comes from Propithecus coquereli, assembly GCF_000956105.1. NCBI lineage: Eukaryota > Metazoa > Chordata > Mammalia > Primates > Indriidae > Propithecus > Propithecus coquereli. The sequence continues at coordinate 608,609 of NW_012147886.1, read as the reverse complement.
ATGCTGGTAGAACAAATACTCAAAAAAGTGGAAGTGACTTTGGAATTGGGTAAAGGGTAGAAGCTGGAAAAATTTTAAGGAGCATGATAGAAGAAGCCTAGATTGCGTTGAACAGACTACTAGTAGAACTATGAATGTTAAATGCTCTGCCAGTGAGGACTCAGAAGTAAGTTAAAAGCATTGTAGACAAACAATTACTGCAGAGGGCAGGAAGCTAAGTATATGAATCAATAATCCACTGCAAAGCACAGCAGACTTTTTACCAATTCAAGATATTGAAGGGACCAAAATTGAAGTTTAGGACCTGAAAAGCCCTGATGAATACCCAGGGTTGGAATCCCTGGAGGGCAACACCTAGGAGCGGGGGCAAATACAAATTCAGAAATAGCCATGCAACATCCTTGAGTGAGCTCCATTCCTGATTGGATTATGATGACTTGCCCCTTCCTTAGATGGCTGCCAGAGAGTAGGATAAACCCTCCACGGAGGAAGATTGCATTATCCAGAACTTCAGCATTTTTTCACATACCATGGCAAGCCTTTAATATAAAAATAACAAGCATAGCAAAAAACAATGTGAACAGAAAAAAATATAGAAATAGATCCACAAATAACTAGTATTCATTTTGCAATATAGAAAATACCTATAACAGGTTACCTCAAATTCAGACACTTAAAACAATACCCATTTATTATCTCACAGTTTCTGAAGGTTAAAAGTCCATGCACCATAAAACTGGGTTCTCTGTTCAGGATCTCACAAGGTTTAAATCAGTGAGGCTGCGTTCTTAGCTTGGGGTCATCTTCCAAGCTCATTCGGGTTGTTGGAAGAATCCAGTTCCTTGTGGTTGTAGCTTTAGCAGCCCTACTTTCTTGCTGTCTGCTCAGCTCTTGGAGGCCACCCTTAGGTCCTCACCTTGTGGCCCTCTCACAAATTGGCAGCTTACTTCTTCAAGGCCATCAGGAGAACCTCTCTTCAGTCTGCTGTGAAGGAGACTTATCAGAGGAGTGACTATCTTATCACTTTTGTTATATAACATAACCTAATCATAGAGTGATATCCCATGATATTCAGGGGTAGCATTCACACTCAAGAGGGAAAGGATTATACATGGAATACACATTGGGTGGGAGGTGGGAGAGAGATCCTGGGGGCCCATTGTAAAATTCTACCTACTACATGACCCAAATACTGGCTTTATCTAAGGCTGATATGGAAAATAAACTGTATGCCAAAATGGACAATTTCACCAAAGAAATTAAACCAATAAAAAATTCAAATAGAAATGTTAGAACTAAAAACTGTATGAAATGAAATTAAAGACTTAATTGGTGGGCTTAGCAGCAAATTAGATACAGCAAAAGAAAGTATTTGTCAAATGGAATATAGATCACTAGAAAATACATAAACTGAAACAGGAGAGTAAAAAACATGGAAAATACAGATAGAGGGTAAGATATATATTTTTTCTAATTTATATGTAATTGAAGTCCCAGAAGAAGATTAAAAAGAGAATAAGAGAAAAAGAATGTTTGAAGAGAAAAAAAATTACATTAAGCAACCCAAGCAGGATACATACAAAGGAAACCACAACTAAACATATCATAGTCAAATGGCACTGAGAACCAAAAAGAAAAAAACTAAAACAGATGAAAAAATACACTAACTTCAAAGGAAAAATAAGACTTAAGGCTGATTTCTCAACAAAAACAATAGAAGCCAAAGAACAATGGAAGAGTGTCTTTAAAGGGCTGTGAAAAATAACAATACACACAAATGTAGAATTCTGTCCCTTAGCGAAAATAACCTTTGAAGTGATGGTAAGACAAAGATATTTCCAGACAAGAAAAAACTGTGGTAATTCATATCCAGCACATTGGCAAAAAAAGAAAAATCAAGAGAAATTTTCAGGCAGAAGAAAAATGATCCCAGATGAAAACCCAGAAATGGAGGCAGCAATGAAGAATAATAGAAATGCTGAATATGTTTGTTAACATAAACCATACAAAAATATTACAGTTTTGTGTGTTTAAAGTATATGTAAAATTATAAGAATATTTTAAATAGCAATAGAGGGTAAATGAATTTAAAGTGTTTAAAGTTCTAGCATTGTTGGAGAGGTGGTAGAAATATTAATTTAGGTTAAATTTTATAAATTTAGGATCAGTAATGTCCTAAATTATGGATAACTACTTGAAATATAATAAAAGAATTTAAAACTAAAATTCTTACAAAGAGGAGAAACAGCATTTAGAAATATTTGCATAGTAGAATTTAGAAATTTGCACATTTCTAAATGAAGCAAGAAAGAAAATAATTAAAAAGTGAGTCAAATAGAAAATAAATAATAAGTTTTAAAAGCACAAATTTATCAGTAATTATATTCAATGCTAATAGACTAAATACTCCAACTAAAAGACACATTGTCAGACAAGGAAAAAATCTATATGCTGCTTATATGTATACTTATATTAATATAAGGACAAAGAAAGATTAAAAGTAAAAATATTTTTAAAGGATGAACTATGCAAAAACTCAACAAAAGAAATCTGGTGTAGCTAAACCAACATCATCCAATATAGACTTTACGGTGAGAGACATGATTAGAGATAAAGGGGCATATTTTATGATATGAGGGTCAATTCATAATGTAATAATTCTAAATTTGTGTGCACCCAATAACATAACATCAAAGGTATACAGCAGAACCTTACAGAAAAAGGACAAAGAGAAATTTAATCATAATAGGAAATGAACATAGCATACAAAGCCCCTTCTATCTGAGATCAGTCTTTCCTCCCTGGCTTAACTCCGTACTCTATTCCTCCATACTCTAGCGAAATTCCAGGGCTCATTGTTCCTCATCTACACATTTGTTCTTCAGCCTGTGCTGATTTCTATTGCGCCACTTCCCTCTTCTTTCCATCTCCCTCAACAGATCACTGAATATCCTTATCCTACATAATCTCCAATGCCCAGTTCAAATATCACCTCCTCCATGAAGCTTTACCAGATTCCCCTATTTGAGAATATAAACTTTCTTTTACTTCAAACTTCAGAAATTTGTTCAGGTTTCTTGACATTTTCTACCTTAAATTCTAATTATTTTTGCACATGTATTAATTTCTCCTTTTATTAAGGCATGGCTTCCATATGCTTCAACTTTGCATGGATTATGTCTGACAGAACAGGGCCCAAACCATAATGGGAGCTCAATAAATATCTGTTAAATATATAAATGATGAATTTTCCCAGTCGCCTTTCTCCTAAAAGTGCCAGCCAGCTCGAAACTATGTGTGTGAGAGAGAGAATTAGAAATCTGTTTTTGGAGAAAATGAGCCCCCGTTCAGACAAGAATTTCCCAAGCCAGAAAAGCATCTGTAACTTTTAGTCGTCAACTGTGTCATGCAAAACAGCCTCCCTGGAAGCCGTGACAGAATTCCACTGACACATAAAGCCCTGTCTTGCCAAGAGCTTGAGGCACCGGACATCGACTCAGGCTGAAGCAGACCTCACTGGCGAGAGTCTCAACTGTCTTATCTCACATCCAAGTAATTAATTAAAACCATCATACTTCTATTTCCCCCACCCTTGATTTTCACCCTTGATTGTACTCTGTCTGAGTAAAATAGTGAAGAGGTAAAAGTGACAGAGACCTTGAAGTTACATGAGCCTGGCTTGGCAACCCAGCTCTGCCAAAATAGCTGCTTGACTTGGAGCAGATGCATCAATGTCATTTATACAGGGGAAATAATAACACTACTTATTTTGTAGGTTGTTATGGGAATTAAATGAGAAAATCCATGTGAGGCCACCCAATGATGCCTGTTGAAAAAGATCAGCTCCTTCCCTTCTCGACCTTCCCCTCCTCCTATTAGGCCAGCAGATCCATTTCCCTTATTCAGAGAAAACTTTGATGGGAGATGGGAGATGACAGGCCCAGCATCTCCCTGTAAAAAAAGTGAGATTCATCCCGGCTGGCTGGCATTTCCAGAGCCTTGCAGCCAATCCAGGGATTCCATGTACACTGGACAAAACTGGATTTCCAGTAACTCCATGGGCCTGGGCATTGCCCTGCCTGAGGCTCTGACTCTAGTCCAAAATTGAGCTGAGTTTGCCATCTAGAGGGCACCAGCGAACAGGCAGGCACCAATATGGATGTCAGCAATGACTCATTGGGCACCTGGAACAGAGATGAAGCTTCATTCCTTCAATGAAAAACATTTGTTGAGGATCTGCTATAAACCAGGCACAGCAGGAACAGGGCACGACGCAGCCTCTGCCCTCAATGAGTTCGCAATCTGGCAGGGAGTCCACACTCTAGATTTATTTCGGTGTCCGAAATGAAACCTGTTCCTATAAGGAGAAAGAGTTTCTCTTGCAGTACAGAATGAATTTGCCCATCGATAAATCACACATCTGGTACGTAGGGTGGCTGAGCTGGGTCTTGCTCTCAGGGACTGGGTTCCAATTTTCCAGACACTCGAGCTGAGCTGTACATCAGAGGGCCCGGCCCCTTCATTTGCAACCAAAGGGAAGTGAAGTGAGCTGACCAGGGCCACACGGGTAGGAAGTAGCAGAGCTGGACTGAGAAGCCATTCTTATAATGCCCATGCTCCTTCTAGGACACTAAGAGATTGACATATACCTAAAGCAGCCAGACACTAGAGCAGAGTGGACAGAGAGGGGCGTGCACAGAAGTTTCTGGACTGAGTGTATTTCAAGGGCAGGTTTGCAGAAGTCAGTCATTTTTATATCTTAAGGCCCTCACTTGCCAACGATGGAATAAATGAGGAACCTTGGCCTCTGGCCTAGATTCACATAGCTTTTCTCACTCCGTAAATCTAGTTCATTTAAAGAAAGTCCCTCTGACTCTCATGGGTGTTCCTTTGGCTGCTGGGAGTGTCTGTACATTTGAAATTTATGCTTATGGTCCAAGAATCCCTTAGCTTTTGAAAGGTGGCAACATGGCTACATACAATTCAGTACATTTAAACTGGATAGGAAATCTCTTTTCCAAAAGCAAGAATGTACTCCAGGACACTAAACATTGTACCAGCGTTATACCCTTTTCAGAACTATGTCATAGCTCATTTTGCATTTGTGGCCAGTTTTAGCTCATCCACATAGCCATTAAACAAGCATGCATTCTGTACCTACTGTGTGCCAGCTACTGTGCTAAGCAAAGCACTGAAGACAGAGTGGTGAACAGGACAGCCACTGCCACTGCCCTCATGGAGATTGCGAGTCATTATCCAGACAATTATGTCAAGTTATGATGAGTTCATAAAAAAGGAAAAGAAAGCTCCTCTGAGTAAATGCCAAGGATTAATTAGCTGCAGAATGAAACTGGATTTTATATTCTCTCCGTATATGCCCACAGCATCCTATGCATATTTTTCTTAGAGATCCGCACAACATTTTTGTTGCCATTGTTTTTCAATTTTTGCTTTGATTTTTGTTACATTTTATATTAGTCTGTGTTACCCACAAGACTCTCAGCTTCTTGAGGTCAGGGAAAAATTTTTATTTATCCCAAGTTCTTCCATGCCTACTAAATAGTAGTTGTCAACTGTATTTTTTAATGAATAAATGAAAGAATCAAATTGATTTCATCAGTCTTGTCAATCAGTTTCAAAGATTACTGATAAAACCATGTCTATAAAGTTTTTCATTTGTAATGCATGAGACTCCAGACACAGTTATTGACGATCAGCAAAAATTTTTAGGTTACCTGTTTCCATCCATGCATATCACTGTAAGTCATTCATCATTTATTGCACAATCGATCTGTTAGAGATGATGCTGGATGCTGTCTAGAGCAAGAGATGAGCAATTTACATAAACAACCATAAGATTCTTGAGAGTTCTCAGAGAGGGGCATGTCCAACAATAGGAGGAATAATCAACATAACGGAAATAGAAATAACAGAGCTAATTTTGGGGAAGGTCCAAATAAACCTGAAATCCAACTATAATGATTAGAAATAGCTGCTTTAGTGAAGCTCTCTGTCCCAGGGGAGGGGTACAGGGGTGGGATATGTCCAAAGACTATGTTGCAAATGAACAGGAAGTTGCCAGAGTACACTCAGTTTCTATAAACATAAATGTGAAATATTGAGTAACTTGGTTTTAATGAAACCAGTCTTAGATAAAGAGCCATAATATCTTCTAGGTGGATCATTCCCTTCTGATCCCATCTACCTGGAACACTTTTTCTTACTCTTTAAGACTGGCCAAATCACACTTGGACCCTGACAGCACTCCTCAGCCCTTGAAAAGTTAGCTTCCAAAGTACATCGTACATACCCCCAATCATGAGTTTTTACAGGAAAGACTAGTTAGTGCAAAATAATAATAATAATAATAAGCTATGATTTCATGAGCATCTACTATGTCCCCAGCACTTTCTCAGAATGGTCTCTTTTACTTAGTGTAAAAACAAAACATGGTAAATGTTACCAACTCCAATTTACACATAAGAAAAATGATGTTGAGAGAGGCTAGGTCACTTGCCTAGGGGAACTCAGATAATGAGCAGCAGTACTAGAATATTAACCTGGGCACATCTCCAAATCCCACTGTATTACCTTTTTACCAATGTTTCTCAAAATACCGAATATGAACTCTAGATATTGTTTGCTCTACTTTGCTTATTTTTATGTTTTATCTTCCATTAATGGCAAGTGATACTGTTTTTTAAATTATGGCAAGTATGTAAAAGTTCCTATTTAAGGAGATTAAGTTATTTTTTTACGGGAATTTTAAAGAAATCTGTTACATAAGCAATACAATAGTACAATTGGTGTGTGTATCAAAAGCCATGCATGTGATACACAACTGACTGATGTCCAGGAAACACTGTTTTTCCCTGTAAGTGCTTCCCTACTTCCGGCATTTCTCTCATTACTTCTTGTTCTCTTTACCTTTAGACCAGAGCCTCTCAACTCTGGATGATCAGTGAAAATTTTTAAGTTACCTTTTTTCATTCAAGTGTGTCATTGCAAGTCATTTGTCACGTATTACCCAAGCAATGTGTCAAAGATGATGCTAGATGCTGTCTGGAGCATCCAGGGTACTGATGCCCAAGACCCATTCTAACCCAATTAAATAAGAATTTCTGGGAGTGAGGCCTAAACATGGATAGTTTTTCAAAGCTCCCCAGATAATTCTAGGTCAGGGTTAAGAATTGCTGTTATAAACTATGAATGAACCCCTTTGCATATGCCCAGGGCACAGCACATTTCCTGGTACATAGTAGGAGGTCAATAATGTTTATTGAATGAGGAATTATGTTGTCCTGGATTCCACCAAGCCCAGGGCCCTGGAATGGGTCAATGGGGCCATGTTTCAGATCATACCTTTCCAGCATGTTCACGAGCACATACTATGAGGCCTCTGTATAGACAATCAGTCTGCTATAGGGTGAGACTTCATTCTGACCAAACCAACATTGAATAATTCCCAATTCCTCATTCAGGATGCTGACTTTGCTGCTCTTCTATTTGCTGAAGGATTTGAGGCAATCGTGCTACTCCTTAAGCAGAAGGCAGGCTTACTATGAAGAAGCAAACCCTGGACCCAGATGCCCTTGAACTCCTAAGAGCTTCTTACTTACGGACCTAAGCAAAGCTGATAATGCCTAGCTCCCAGCTAAGCATCCATGTGGTAGAGTAGGAAAAGGATGGATTCTAGGAACAGACAGATGCAAAATTAAACTACATATCCATCCACTTGGATAAATCACTTACCTTCCATGAGCACCCATTTCCTCATATTAAAATGAAAATTATAATATATATTTTGTAGGATTGTTAAGGATTAGAGATGCTGTATAGAAAGGTCTCCAGCAGTGCCTAGCACATAGTAGGTCCTCCACAGAGATGGATATATAGCTTTTACATGATTGGAGGGAGGAATGAATACAGAGATATGTAAGGTTATACAGGATTATTACAAATATCAGAGGTATACAATTCATCTTTTTAAAGCCCCCTATTTTAAGAAAACACAGCATTTTTCCCACCCTTGAAAAGTTTCTTTAGCTTTTGTTCCTTCTCCAAAGAAAGATTGACTCTACAAGAAGACTTCTTGCATGTCACTTTACTGACATAGCTTTATGTAACAAATAGACTTTTACAATAATTATATCACTATGTTACATTAATTGGAAAAGATACAAATGCTGAAAATTAAAGAAACTTGGTTTTGTTTGTGTTTGAAAAACAAAGCCTGTGGAAGAGCTAGTTTGTGTGGTGAAATCTAGGCTTTAAAATATTTCCCAAAAGACTAATTAAAATCGCTCCTTGGACGCTTATTTTACTAAGAACTCAAAGCATCTTTCCAAGAGAAACATCACTTCCAAATCCTTCAAATAGCTAGAGTTAAACTTTAAGATTCTTTTTGCACTATTCACATGCAAGGGAAATTCTCCCTCCTGCTTGTTGAGCAAATTCTTATTGAGTTCCTGTTAGGTGCAATGCACCATTTCAATCAACAATATTTTTTAATACTCACCATACAAAAGTACTATCTTAAGTATCTTCCCTTTTAACTCTCTTTCTTTTACCTTGTGGCAATCTATTTACATCAAGTTATGGCATCATCGTTATCACCACCAGCACCACAACTATCAATTACCAAGTTCTTACTATGTAAGCTCTGCTAAGTGCTTTACAGGCATTATCTTAAATCCAATGCTTTCATTAACCTTAAGAAATGCACAGCCTTGATACTCAATTTATAGAGGGAGAGGCCAAAGCTTAGAGAAAAGGAAGTTTCTGAAGGTCACCTAGCAAATAAGTGATGGAGGTAGGACTAGAAACTATGTCTAGTTTTGCCTAAAACCAATGCCTGTGCTTGGTCCAGGTGAGCTCAGGGACCACAGCAGTCACTGTTGAGATGAAGTCAGTTATGATGCATGGAATGGCAGAGCAATGGCCAACCAAGGGATTTACTGACAGATTTTTAGTTGGACATTCAGCTCATTGTTTTGACCTGTGTCAGCATAAATGGATCTTTCCACAAAGGTCCTTTTCTTTTTCTGTCTCAAATATCACAATTTATAGTGAATTAGCATTGAAAGCATCCTCAAAGATCACCTAATCTGATCCCTCTTCATGCCAAGATGAGGAAGGTAAGGTCCATAGATTGGAATCAATTTGCTTACAATCACCTGGCAAGTCATCAATACAGCTGTGACCAGGGCTCTGGACTCCTGCCTTTCATTTCAGTGTTCTTTCTAAGATGCCTCAATCTGTATAAACAATGCTTATTCCATGTTACACCTGATGTTTAGAGTCATCTTAGCTGGTCTGGTTATAATAAATTATAGAACTATAGGATTAACTCTAGATGAACTCAAATGGAGAAAGAAGATGAGGGGAAAAGACATTTCTGGATAAGAAAACATCAACAGCAAAGACAGAGTCATGAAAGAAATCCAGTTTAGTGTGTTCAGAAAAGGAAATCCATCCCGTATAACTCGAACGCAGCAAGGGGAGTAAAGAGAGAGAATAAGTTATTCTTCCTTTCAAACCATTTCTAGGGCCCTGGACATACAAAGGTGACCATGACATGGTCCAGTCTTCAGGGAAGTTAGACACTAATGGCTTAAACAAAAAAGGAAATAGGTACTTACTATACTAGCTGATAAGTGCCATGATAGGTTTAAGTCCCAGGTGCTGCAGAAGCAAAGAGGAAGAGCTTATAATCCAGACTTAGGGAAGTTTCTTGGAAGAAGAGGCAACTAAGCGGAGTCCTAAAGGACGAGTAAGGGTGGTGGAAGACAGGTCAGTAGAAGCATTCAAGACAAAATAAGAATCATATTAAAGGCATCGTGGCTTGTCTTGAGTACAGCCTGGAGTTCAGTATGGCAAGTCATAGAGTGAAGAGGCAATGTTGAAAAGCCAGGCTGGAGTAAAAGGCAAAGACTAGGACGTGTAGGACCTTATAGGTTGTGCTTGCTTTTTGGAACATTATCCTAAGGGCAAAGAAGACCATAGAGAATATTTACACAGCTGAATGACATGATTAAATGCACTCTTTAGACAGGTCACTATGACTCCTGACTGGTGGGTGGGATGCAAGAGGGCAGGACGGTGAGGAAGAAGACAAGTCAGGCAGCTACAGCAATATTCTAGAAGAGGAATAAAAAGAGCATGAGCTATAGGCTTGAGGGAAGTGGGTGCCATCAAGCAATATGCCTAAAGTGGAACTGGCATGTCTTAGAGACTGATTAGATATCGAGGAGTTAACAACTTTCCAAAAGGGGCCATTGGTGGCATAATGGTGTGTTTAGCAAGATAAGATCCTCCCAGTGTATAAGCTATGTCCCTAAGAACATAAAGGCCTGAGGTTTAGAACAGTGTCTTTGTGGATGCTATTTGAAAAATTTCTAAAACGAAAATAATGTTTTTGAGAAGTCCACTGCGCAAGACATCTGAGACGAACTGAAAGACTCAATTGAATAGCTAAAATAGGTTGTTACACTAATCGTGTTAGAAAGGGAGGAATAGATCATGCCAAGTTTATATCTTGTCATATGATTTGGCTTCTAAGACCTAAATACAAATCAAGACATACCAGATTCAAATGCGTTTAATCTTGACCAAGTGTGTAAAGAGGAGAGAGTGGGAAAGCAAAGCATTCACAGTATTTCAGCAGGAATCGTTAGATATCTTGGATACTTTACACAAAACACAATCCTGATGAGAGAATCATGAATTAATAGACCCCGAGAGCAAGGACTTCCCCTACCACAATGTCAAGTCGATTTAAACTTCATGCAGAACGTGTCTGGCTACAAGAGTTCTGGCTTTTGCCAAACCTCATAGAATGTACTGGAGCCATTATACAGACCTCTACATTCCTACAGGGCTCCCCACCCTAAGCTCTGGCCCCTCTAATACTGTGTTTCTCTGGGGATGATAGCTCCTGGGGCCTTGGGTTTGATTCAGTGCATGCCAGGACTTGGAGACATTTGAAATAAGTTAGAATCCATGTGTTGTCTTCAATTAAAGGCTTTGTAAGGCAAAGGAATACCAACTCAGCCACCAAATATTTGGGTCTGGGGAAGCTGCTTCTGCCTTTCTGATAGGCCAAGTATGATGTGGCAAGCCTGGCTCCTATCAAAACCAATGAGAGAGACAGAAATGACATTGTGAAAATTAGGCTTGTCACCAACCTAAGCCACTGAATATTCAAATGCATGGCCTGTGAAGTGTGGTTTGAATATTATAGTCTGGGAAGCAATGAGAATCCTGGGTAGGATTTGGGTAATTATGATAAATTCTTGAAAAAATAAATCCCAAAGTAAAAATCAATAATGGGGAAAATATCAGTGCTCGGATAGAGAGTAGGAATGGGTAAAGAATACACAAGTCCTTTATAGACTTAATGTTAATTTGCTCACCAAATTTGTTCATTCATCCAGTATTTACCCATCCTGAACTTTGTGTGAGTTTAGAAGTACTATAGAGGCTATAAAAAACTTCAATATAAAGAGAGGATTGGGTAAAGAAAGTGCACCAAAAACTCTACTATTACTGAAAAGTCATAAATTTCATAAAAATATCTGTTTTGAAGATTTTTATTGGGTAAAGAGTATGGGGTTTGGGAGGTCCAGTATATCTGACTTTAGTCTTAGCTCTGCTATTTTATACAATGTGTGACCTTGGATATTATGATAAAGCCTGTCATACAGCGCTTGACACATTGTAGCTATTCACTAGATCCCGGATGGATGAACGAATGAGTGAGTGAGTACTTCCTGCAGGCCAGGGCATAGTATGTGAAGTGCACAGTGTACTACATGTATACGCATTTCCTCATGAATGACAGACACCCTATGAGGTACGTCACTACTATCATTCCTATTTTACAAATGAGAAAACTGGGGTTTAGAGAGTTTAAATATCTTGCACAGGGTCACATAGCTGGTGAGTAGGGAAGGCAAAACTCTAATCCAATCTGTCCCTTTCCAAAAACAGAATCTCAAATTTCTGCCTTAGAATAAATTATTCTTATATGGGCTATGGAAAGAAAAAATGATCCCAGGTGAAAATCAGGGGGAAAAAGTTCTGATATGATGGAGGAAAATCAAGAGGATGCCAAGTGGAAGAATGTGAAGCCTTCCTATTAGAGTGAGATAGAAGAGAGGACTCTGGCCAGAGTGTGAGGCAGGATCTACTTAGGAAGCAGCAGGAGAAGACACAGGCACTAGCAAGCTGGGTTGATAATTGTGTTATCAGTTGCCATGGTGTTGTTGTCTGTCTACCAAGAGAACGAAGATAACCATATGAATAATGAAGCTACTGGACAAACCAGCTGTCTTTCTGGGGTAGGTAGCTACAATGTGGAGGAGAGACAGTTGGCCAAGAACATTCCAGTAAGACAGAGTTGGGCAAACTATGACTAGGAGACCAATTCTAGCTCACTAGCTGTGTGTATATATATATCTGATCTATTGATTTCAGTTCCTTTCAATATGTAGCCAGAAGCAGGATTACTAGATCATATGATATTTCTATTTACCTGTTTTATAAATACAGTTTTACTAAAACAAAGCCATGCTTATTTACATGTTGTCTACATCTGCTTTCACACTACGAAAGCAGAGTTGAGTAGAAGAGATAGAGACCTGCAAAGCCTAAAATATTTACTATCTTTATAGGCCCTTTACAAATGTTTGCCAAATCCTGCAGTAAGAGTCAGTGAGATGACAAATATGGAAACACCTAGCAAGTGTCTGATACATAATAAATAAGTGGAAATTTAAGTTTTACCTGTGTCACCATCAAGCCCACCAGCCTCTACCCAACTGAGCTGGATCACAAAAGTAGCCGGTCATGCGGATCCTTGAAGTTGACTTTCTGGTGAAGAAAAAGAAGGTCATTAGTGTGCAGCAGGACTGTGAGCCAGGGACTGAACAGGGAGTCATCATACCCGTTACCACACTGAACCCTCCCCGCAATGCAGGAAAGCAGGCACTGGTGCTAGATTTTACAGAAGCAGCAGAGGCAGAGTTTGAGCCCAGGCCTATCTAGGTTCTGTCATAATACAAGTCCCACCAAGCCCCAGGTAAAAGCATTAAGGGACTTGCTGGACCAGAGGATGCTTATCCCTTTCCTTCTGGTCAAAGGTCATGACCTTGCAGGGGAAGGAACACTTGGGAAATGTGGACCTGCTATCAAAATGATTTTGATAATTGGGCTTTGATGTGTTAATCACAGATAACCATGTCAGAACAAGGAGTTCCTGGAAGGGGAGGTCACTATCTCATCAACGACAATGACAACAGCTTCATAGACAGCTGGGCAGACTGACGAAAAAGACTTCAAGTCAATATTTCAGAGGAAGGAAGAAAATTGATCTGGTACAAATGCAAACTGGAAAGAACTGAAAACATGAAAGAAACAAAGTCAGCAGCATTACCAAGAGGGAATAAGAATGAAAATACCACAAACAGTCCTAAAGCCTCCAGCTGTCCCCATCCCAACCAACATACTGGTTGGAAAGGTAGAACTAAATTAAATCGCAGTTTCTATCAGGTATCCTTCTATAATATGAGGTGTGGGCAGACAAAGAAACCATCATACAGATATTGTTATAGGAGCAGTGACTCTAAGTCAGACTTGCATTCACATCTCATCTACCATTTCTAGCTGGGTAATTTGGGCAAGTGACTTAACCTCTCTGAGCCTCAGTTGCCTCAACTGTCAAAGAATGTTAATAACAGTGCCTCATTGGGCCACTGCGGTGATTAATGTTTTTAAGTATAAAATGCTTAGCACATAATAAAATACTCAACAAATACTAGACATACTATATTACCGTTGAAAACATTACAGTCAGAGACAGTTATGGAAACAGTCAGAGAGAGCTCCTGGAAGAAGATGATGTTTTAACTATGTCTTAAGTGAATGTAGAAGTTCATGAGGTGGACATTCTCCAGGATGGGTAGAGTGTAGAATAATGGCGGGAGGGGGGTGAGGTGAGGGTGAGGCTGGCCGCTTTGCCTGTAGTAATGCCCAGCCCCATTCATTCTCCATTCTATCCCTAAGCTTAAACCCAATCCTGTTACTTCTTCCACCTAAAACCTATGAAGGACACTATTTAGATTCAGGTTAACATTCAAACTCTTTAGCATGCAGCATACTAATAACGTGCTCTTTCAATGTGTATTTATTTAGCACCTACTAGATGTCAGGAACTGTTTTTGTGAGGAATAATAAATGGGCCTTACCTATGAGAAGTTCACAGACCAGTGGAGAGAAAGATGAAGGGCAAACAAGTTCAGTGCATTGTAATCAGAGCTACGACAGGTATATGCCTACGACACTATGGTGGAGAAAAAGAACTCACACTACCTTCAGATTAAAGCCTTACAGTGGAGATAAGGTTGAGCTGGGTATTGAAAACTAAACAGGAGAAGAACAAGAAAATATCTTAGAAGAAAAGACAGGGAACAGCATATAGAAAAGGATAGAGGCAAAAACAAAAAACCCTGGCATTTTGGTGGCGTCCTTAAGAGTCCAATGTTACTGGAGCTTAGCAAGGGACAGTGTGGGCTGAGGAGATAAGGTGGGAGCAGTAGGCAGAGACTAGATCAGCATTCTCGAATGCCATGCTAAGGCACTTACATTTTATCTTGTGAATAATGGAGAACCCTAGAAAGGTCACAATGAGTACTGCAGAAGATGGTCTAGACGGGGCCAGAAGACAGGGAGAGGGACCACCAAGGGGATCCTGCAGTAATCTGGGCTATCTAAGATGAATGAGAGAACACACAGATGAATGAATGATCATAAAGATGAATGGTTCTGATAACTTCTGCTGGAGTTTCTGCTCACATGAGAAAGGGAAGTGGCTTTCATATCCTTTTCAACTGCTATCCCCACCCCCACCCGAAATTCATGAATGGTTTCTCTCTTTTGCACGCATTTGTGTCTCTTCCTCATATACTGGGATCTCAGAGCTGCAGCCTAGGTGTCTTGTATTGCGCTGGTTATATTTAAACAATTCACTGTGTGAGACAAGTGCCCAAACCAATTAAATTAGAATCCCCAAGAGTCCCAGGCAGAGAATAGAAATCAACAAAGTATAATTTGAACCAAAATAGTCATCAATTGGAGCTATTCTGAGATTGTTCTGACCATGGAAGAGCAAAAATGCGGGTATTAAGGACAGGTGAAGGCCTGAAAAGTGGACACTAAGTGTCCTTTTAAGAGGTTGACACTGCTGTCGAATATGTCACAGAAATTCTTTGATTCATTGATTTACTAGTTTTAATACACCAGATTATGCATGACATACCGTGGTAGTAGAGGCAAAGGTGAGTAAGACATAATGCAGACCGTCAAGAAGCCCCCAGCTTGGTGGAGCTGGGTGGGAAACCAGTTAAACACACTGCATTGTAATAGCTGCTACAACACACGAAAACTAAGGGAACACTTCATTCTGCCCAGAAGTGAAGAAAGCCTTGACATAGGAATTAAGCAGAATCTAGAGGAGTGAGTAAGATTTTCTAAAACCAGGGAAACAGCTCCTGCAAAGGCACAGAGGTGTGAAAGTGAGGTAGGGCTTGTGGAACTTGAAAAAGAACTTGGCCACATCTGCACACTTAATGCAGAGATCCTTAATTAAAGATCCTTTTGTCTCTGTTTCTTGCCCTCAGGGCAAAGGCCTTAAAAGGCAGTTCTCTACAGCAGAAAGGTCAGGGGATCAGACAGAAGAGAACTTACTGCTAATCAGCAGATCAGAAAACCTATGACCCAACCACAGTTAAAAATGAACACAATTAGATATGTTCCATCTACAGGGAACTTCCTAAAATACATGTCTGAGATTATGAGTTTGGTCAGTTGCATGATAAACTACAGGGAAAGCTAACTTTCTTTCCAAAGGGTGGCACTTAGCATGACCTTAGAAAGGTAAGAAACTCCCTGAACCTCAGTTTCTGAATCCATAAAATTTGGAGGAGTACATGTGTGATAATTCCCACTCCATAGGATTACTGCAAGGATTAAGTATGATATATGGAAGATGATGGAGCGTAGAACCTGACATGGGTAATCAACAAATGTGAGCCCCCTTATATTCCTCCCATTCCCTTAAGTCCTGGATTGAGTTCAATGCACACATTTTGCACCCAGTAGATGCTCGTATATTCTTGGTTTAAGCCCTTATCAACCTCCACATAAATCTACTGGGTCTACTCAAATTTGGCAAAAGACTGATAATCACAGTGTTTACAATGTGGCAAATTCTTTGCCCATATTTCCTCATTTAATTTTCACAACAACTCAATGAAGTAGCTAGAAATTATGCATCCCCATTTTACAGTTGAGAAGCTCTGAGGCTCAGAGTTGAAGTGATATCTGAGGTCATTCAGCCAGTGAAGTGAGAGAGTCCTGTGTCCACGATGACTCTCAGACTCTCCAAAGACAGTCATTTTCAGAGATGAGGCTGAGTTGACTTCAGTTGACTCAGCAAACCAGGCCTAGATGAAGTTGTGACAGCTTTCGCCTGCACCAGAGTGAACTTGTCTTGAACACGCTCAGTTACATCTGCCAGGATCCCCTGTTCATCAGAGGGCATGTTCAAGTAACTTGCTCTGTTCAAGGTGTTATTTCTGTAACTTTATTAGTAATGATAAATAAGAATTCTCGTGATACAGAAACAGAATTTATGAGAAAGTGAACCGAGCAATAATCAATAGGCTTTCTTAATTTCCTATGTCAGTAAGAAAAACGAAAATCAACTAAATGAGAGAGATTTGAAACAGTTAAAAGTGAGCAAAATGTCCTCTGTTTCTCAGTATCAGTCATTTTGGGGCCACTGTGGGGAGGTTTTGTGCCTTTTTTTAAACTTCCAGATTTCATACTTTCTGTTCAGCTTTTGCAACTTCCCATGAATACAGTTAAAAAGAAAATGGAAAAAAATAGAACCTCAGCCCTCCTGTATCACTTTCAAGAAGGTGCCTCTTGCAGAAGGAAATTTGGACCATAAAAAGCCCTTTCAGACTTGTTTTAGCTCTTTCCTTCAAGATCATTCTTTTTCTTTTTCTTTTTTCTTTTTCATCTTTTTTTTTCTGGTAAATGAATAGTCTTCAGATGATCAGTGTTGCATATCTTTGGGAAAAATTCATGCCAGACTAGTCAAATCATAACGGCTGCTATCATCAGCATGCAATGGTTTCCAAGTTACTCCCCAACAAAGAAACCACACACACACACGAGTCCATAGATCTGCTCTAATTTTGACATTAGAAATATTCATTTGAAAGTTTTTGGATTAAAAGTGAACACAGATAATCACAAAACAGCATCACAAACCTAAAATAGAACCCAGACCATGCAGGGTACAATGCTCATAGACTACTTCCTTTCCGCTTCTTAGCATACACAGAAATGGGCTCTGGATGTCTGCGTAGTACAGTACTCATGGTGGCCTATCTCTTTTAGACATTTGGAAGTTTTGGCCACTCAGTATGAACCTCCCAAGCAAAAGGACTACAGTGTGCCATTTATCTGGAAAAAAAAGAAACATGCCCTCTCTGTTTTGCCACTACCTGAGAAACATTGTTTGAATCCTCTGCATTGGGCCACTCTTTCTTTAGATTTCATTTGAAAATATTCTACCATGCATTATTATACATTGCTTTATCTTCTCGAACAAAGGATACTAAATATTGTCTTTTTTGGAAAATGCAAAGTCACCATTCCATTCAATTCAAGAAACATTTTTTAAAAGCTACTGAGGGCTGAGCAGCAGGGATGCAGAAGGGAAAGACATCGCCCCTATTGTGTAGTTTTGTGGCACCATCTAAGGTGGTGCTTCCTAACCGATGTACTGGGGTGCATGGGTCAGCGGTGCCAAGATGTTAATCCACTTAGTGCTCAGGGAGGCAGGACAGGCCTGAGCTGGCCTGAGGACAGTCAGCTATGCAGAGAACAATCACCTCTGTTTATCCCCGTGTGCTGAGCACATAGCATCTCTTCTGTGAGCGCCATACTGTGAAAAAGGTGAGGAAGAACTGTACTAATATTATTGATATGCCCAGGGTTATTTGCTGCAACTTTGAGTAACCCAACTTTCATGCTTTTGAAATCTCATGTCTACTTTTTATAGTTGTTTTCTGTTTCCTTCCAGTTGATTGCCACATCTTGCTGTCTTGACTGTTTCTCCCTTCTTGGTGGCTGTTTCTAATCTTTTAGCCAAAAATACAAAAAAATTAAGCAAAAATCACATTACCTTCAACACACATTTCCTGAGCACCTACTATACGTTAGTCACTCCAGACTCTTGCAGAAGGGAAAGCATAGATAGAGAGGGTACATAGTTGCATTCTTCAGTGAGGTCACAAGCTAAAATTGTGAATAAAATAAGGGTCATTAGGCCCTAGAAGACTAATATCTAGACCCCCAAAATCTAGAGCTAATATTTGAGACTACTGCAAAGTGTTTTATGGGTTTTAAAGCAAAGCCCAATGGGGAGATTCCAAAATCTGAGCTGAGGAATAAGTTTTATTTGTGCATAAAAAAGCAGCCTGCAGGAGTAGAAAGCATACAAGCTCTGAAATAGGGCTGAATTCATAATTTTAGCTCCATCAGTTATCAATCAAGTAAGATTTGATAATTCAAGTTGTTTAATCTCTCTCAGTCTCAGGTTCCTCTCTTGGAAAATGTGGAAAATAATATCTACCTTCAAGGTTACTGTGCAAATTAGAAATGATATATATAGCAAGGTCTTGACTCCAAGTTGATTTTGATGGATGCTAACTTTAAAAAAAGAAAATTTCTACATCCTATATTCAGAAATTGACCTATTGTTGATAAGAAAAGAAAATTTTCCAAGTACATGTATTTAAATGGCTATTACTAAAATGCCTGGAGAGTGTGGAGGATTTTGCCAAGTACATTTCCATTAACCAACAACTCCTACTCACACCAATCTTGATTCTGAAATCTTCTAAAATGGCATTACTTTGCTTACTTGCCTCAGTATAATGAACATACATGCATCTCATTTTGTTGAACAAGCACTAAAGTCATTTTGAACACTAGGCCCCGCTACAATGCTTTGTGCACAATATGCCTTCACAGTTTTCTAAGGAAGTAAAGAAATAATTGAACAATGTTTTGGGACATAGGCATGGGAACTTGTACAGAGCCATCTCTGGCTGGCTTCTCTTCTTTGATCACATCTTAAGACAGGTCTATGTGCTTACAAATGGTCTCTGGCCCCTAAAAGTAGAATCACAAGGAAGTGTGATATGGACAAAACCAGTTTTCCAATCCACTGTGTTCCACTGTGACAGGAGAAGACTCTACCTATCTTCTTGGAACTTTGATTTTTTTCATCTATAAATGAAGATAATAATACCTCATAAAGTTGTGTGAATTCAGTGAAGAAATGGCTATAACAAACCTAGCACTGTGCCTGGCATGTAATTGATATTCAACTGACGTTGTCTTTTTATCTGCGCAAATATTAGGCCAATCATCTAACTTTTCTGAACCCCCATTTCCCCATCCATACAATAAGGATGATAGCTGCTCCTACCTTGGGAACTTTGGTGAGGAGTTAACAAGATAGTTTATGGAAAGTACCTACCCAGGATCTGAAGCATGGTAAGTACTCAGGTATTGCTATTTTCCCTTTACTCTACAGAATTGTGTTCATAAATTCATTCATTGGAAATTCTAATCACTGTGGAGTGTGTGTGTGTGTGTGTGTGTGTGTATGTACACACGTGTGTATGAATTTTATTTGCCAAAATCCACTGGATATTTAAAGACCATAAGAAAAGCCCATTGTAACCTAAATGCCCCCTGGAACTATTTCCCATGTCGGAGGGTCTGGGACCCACATGGCTGTGCTCAGTCTCAATGGCTGAATATCCAAGCCAGAGCTGAGAATCTGCAGAATGCTACGCAGACAGAGTCACCCACTGGGAAAGAGGCTGTACAACCCTGAGTCATGTGGGAGACGTGCAAATTCTGAGCAGCAGAAATAGCAGCATCAGATAATGCCCAAAGGCTTGCTCTACAATGGAGTTCATTATTATTCATGTGAATGAAGTGGAAGAAGTACTGTCATCTCTTCCTGCGGTTTACTGAGTTTTCATTGACAAAAAAATAAGAACACTTTTGTTTGCCAACACACTGCCCTTTCCTAGCCTGCTATGGCCCAGCCATGTGAAGTTGCACTTCATGTTTCAATGAAGCAAATCTCCCCCAATGAGAGAAAAGGTTACTTCCTCCATCATACTCCCCTGACCACTACTTCTGCCAGATCCTGTCATGTGTTAGAGAGAAAAGACAAAGCAAAAACAGAGCAGCCAGCAGAAAAACCACTTCTCACTCTCATCAGCTTCTGAATCCAAAGTGCTAAACCAGAGTCCAGTGGTGTTATCAGGCTCTGCGGTCAAGCCCGTGCATCTGGTTATGATTCATGAACACAGCTGGCGTGAGAAGCCTCCTTACACAAGGTCAGAAAACAGCCGCCTTGGAGGTGGCAGTGATGTCCCCGTGGCATTATCTCGAAGCCTATTCTGTAAACATTCTTTCTTCAGACGACAAGAGAAATAGTACAATTACAGCTTTCCTTAATTACAGTCTCGTTCTCAGCTTACCCTCTGACCACCTCAATTGAATTTGGACCCCCATTTTAAACAACCTTCTCCAAATGAGAAAATTAAGGTCCACAGGGGTCAGTGATCTGCCTGGCATCACACAGTTGAGAAGTGCTAGAGCCATAACGACAACCAAGAGGAGAAAAAGCCTTGTCAGGAAATACATATGTAAAAACACTATTGAACTGAAATGCATAGGGAGTACCAAGTACAAAGCATGGCTTGGAGGAGGCATTCAAAATTTTTTTCTTTTCCTCCTGTAGAAAAGGAAAACATTCGGGTTAATTGGTGATCCTACCACACTGCAGGCCTTTCACCAGTTAAAAACCAGCATCCCCCACAGAAGATGATGGCAACCATGAAAACTACAACAATACTCCTACAACAATAATAATACTTGTCACTCTTTATTGAACTGCAATTATCTGACCAGATATCATTCTGGAAGCTTCGTATATAACGTGATCCCAGTTGACCAAAGAGGAAGGGAAATATCACAAAAAGGCACATCTCTCCACCATGTGACAACCAGAAATACAATGAATGAGTTTCCCCCCAGCTGGGGCCAGATCCTATGTGGTAAGGGCAGGGTGATCACATAATTTATCGCTTTAACCAGGACAGATTTCAGAATGAAAGGGGGTACTCTGAATAATTATTCTGGGATAATTTAGATACATCAAGGCTGCCCTCAGAAAACCAGGACATAAAGTCAACCTAGTTTAGCGACTTAAGTCCCAAGTTCCGAGAAGCCAATTCATTATTTTTCAAGTAGTGAGCATAGCTGAAGAGAAAGGCATACATCTTTGGTGTGATCCTTTCAGCACCTTGAGGAGAGGCTGTGGCATTGTGCTCAAGGGGATGATGGAATTTAAATCTCCCCCAAGCCCGCAGGGACTCCCACACACTTGCTCACTTGCACTGTAGCCAGTAAGTCCCCTCCCAGTTTGGGATCTCTGAATGCTGTTTTCCTCCTTGACATGCTCTCCCCACCCCTTGAAAAAATTTTCATCTGGTTGATTCCTACTTATCAAGGACTTTACCTGATCACCTCTGCACAAACCCCAGTCTAAATAGGGTCTGTCAGTGTACCTGTTACTTTCTCTTCCATAGCACCCACAAAATAACTCATTCATTTATTTCTTTGGATGGCTTTTTTTAAGTTTATCTTCTTCTAGAAAATGTTTCATGAAAAAAGTAAAGCAGGGACGATATCTCTTTTGTTCATTGCTATATTCACAGTGCACATGGTAGGTGCAGTGTCAGTTAGACAGAATTGTTAATTGAAGGAAGTAATCCATTGATAAGGAAAGAAGTTGAACTTAAACATCTACTATGTGTCACTTAATCCTCACAGCAACTCTGAGAGATAAATATAATTTCAAAATTATAAATAGAAAAACTGAGTCTCTTCAGATTATTTAGCTTGTGCAAGGTACATCTAGCCCAAGGGCAGTGTTCTTTATGCTATGCCAAACCACCTTCCAAAGCTACAACCCTCGGAGGATCAGCTTGATTTTCCATTAGCCCAGAGGACTTTATTGCAGCAAAAAGTGGTTGGCCTGAAGGCAATGCCATGCAGTCTCTCAGATTTTATTAATAAGACCACAAGTAATTTCCCCAAAGTCTCAGAAGGATTGACTGAGAAGTGACAAAAACATCGATTTAGAACCGGCACTAGTGACAGACCCATAACCAAATCCTGGCTCCTCCAAATGCCTCTTGTGACTTTGGGTAAATCGTAGACCTTCTACAAGCCTCAGTTTCCTCATCCATAAAATGGGAATTACTCCAATTTGCCTTAGAGGGATTATTAAAAGGTTGTAGCAGATACGTGTCAAGTGCCAAGCAGAGACTCTGGTTCATGACACATATTAAATTAAATGTAGGCATTTTAATTGTCATCCACATTGCCACCAATATCCATCAGTAAACTTAACATCATAAATAAATTTAGAGTGTTGTGTACATGTTTCCAGTGACCAGATCACTTGAGTTAGCTCCCCACCGGCTCACTCTCACCTGTGTGAAAATTCCTGAGATAACAAATTAGTGACAAGAAAATAACTTGATGCAGATTTATCATAACAATGAGCAGTCTTTGCAGTTCTGAACGATATTTCGTCCCATCTAAAGAATTCATTCTGCCCCCACCACAATAAAATCCATCTGTCTAGGGCCTACAGAATGTCCTTGCCTACTTTGTTCTGGGTCTCTCCCCGCTGGATAAGATTACACAAACCTTGCTAATTCCTAAGGATATCATTCCTTTCCCTAGTGTACATGCCGGTGTGTCCCTTCCGCTACTGTGCTAAGTATATAAGATGTATTTTCTCTTCTTAACCTTACAAAAATTCTATGAAATAGGTACCATGATATCCCCATTTTACAAATAAGGAGATTGAGGCCTAAAGATTAGTTTGCCCAAGGTCACACAATTACTAACTGGCAAAGCTAGGATTTGATCTCAGGGTGCCTGACTCCAAATCCCAGGCTCTTAACACCTGACATAGAATAGTGAAATCACAGCCTTTCATAATTATGGGCCAGTCCTGATCACAAGGTCTGGTCATTTTTAATTACACTTTGGTGATTCCCAAGTCCTCCCCATGCTTAAGTCTTCCCTTTCCATGACTTCCCTTTCCAGACAAGGAAATATCATCTGGAAAGATGCCATCACATGCCTGAAGGACTCAAGCCCAGGGCAACTATGAGTCGATTCTATAATGCAGCTCTTTTCGTCCATAGAAATTTGGACCCCAGAGACCGCACTGTAAGAGACCCAGTCCCCTTCTCATTGGCTGTTACTGTCTTTAATAAGATGAGTGCAGTGTCCGTCTTTGAGGGACAGTTTTCCCTGGCCTCATGGCTCAATCTCAGAGGTCTCTGATTTCCTTGACTGAAATATTAATAGCAATTCTTAAATAAAGAATTGGCCTTTATTTCATAGCAAGCCTAGAAAAAAAAAAAATGCCTGTTTCCTGCTCTTCTATCACACAGGCCTCTGGGAACCTCCACTGAATTTCCTCTTGCTTTCTTTGTACAAGACTTTTTTCCACTGGTTAATTTCTTCCCAGGTGTGTTCCTTGTTGGGAGGTTGGGGGAGAAGATTACCACCACCCCTGGGACTGCCAGGCAGGAAGAGCCTTTCTAGTGAGTGTCTCTCAGAGGAAGGAAGAGCAGATGTGTGACCTGAAATGAACTGGGTTAGGGGTGAGAGCCTCAGGTGGCCCTGGCATGTTAGCTGCTGTTGCCCAGTGAGCAGATGCCACTGGGGGACTCTATAAGTCACTAAATGTTAGTAGACCCATCAGCTTAGGAGACATCCCATAAGGTATCCCACCTGGCTTGAGGTGGCCAAGACCCTGAGATACTCTAGAAACTAAAAACAATATTCCATGAGCTATATTCCATATTTCCTAAAGCTAAATATTTTTTATTTCCTCTTGGTACTTTTATTTTACAAATGTTTCTTCAATTATATGTTACTTTCATGATTATATTTATTTATAATTATTAATCAAAATAAAATTATATTTTTACTCACAAGTCATGATAAGCTAATTAAAATGTCAAGCTTAATAATAATCATTTGAGAAGGAAAATGAGAATGGAACACTCATAGGAGAAAATATACTAATCCATTCTCTAATACAAATCAGGATGATAACACTTCACTGTATAAAACTACAATAGATTCTCATGGCACTTTGAATAGACTTCCAACTCCTCACAATAGCCTAAAAGGCCCACACGATCTAGCCCCCACCAACCTTCTTAGTCACCCTCCTGCCATGCACCTCCTTACTTACTGAAATTGGTTTCTCGAATATAACGACATTTCTGTCTCAAGGCCTTCGCACAAGCTGTTCCCCCTGCCTGGAACACTGCCCTCTTGTCTGCATGTGGACATTTCCTTTATCCACTCCAGTCTTGGCTCGAATGCCACCTCTTCAGTGAGGCCTTCCTGACCACTGGCTCCAAATTAGCACCTCCCCCACCCTCCCCACAGTTGCCTTTAGAACAACGTGTCTTATCTTCCTATTACATTTATTACTATCTGAATTACTTTGTTCATTTGTTTTGAACTGTTAAGGGGTACATTTTTAAAGAAGATATAATCATGACTCTCATACACATATGTAGTGAACATATATCAAAGATTTTAAAAATGATAACTCACAATAAAAATGATTACTATGTGAGGTAATGCAATTGTTAATTAGCTAGATTTAACTATTCCATAACGTGTGTACATATACATACATATCATGTTGCACATGATAAACACATATAATTTTATCTGTCAATTTAAAAATTAATTTAAAAAATAAATAAATTTTTAAAAATATTTTATTTAACTCAATTATTAATGAGGTAGGCAGCGAGATGTTACAACCAGTACCATGCATGGGTATTCAGATAAGGAATGTGGAGACGAATTTACAAGTTGATACAAAACTGGCAGAAATGCTCAATATCCAAATGCAGGTAATCAATTGCATTCCATCAGACACAGTTTGCATGTCTATGGACAGAAATCAATTGCATTACTACTGGTTTTCTACAAGTTAACTTCTATCTCAACAGAGTTGAGAAACAGCCTAGTCGAAGGCAAACAAAGACCCACACCCCTCTTGTATCAAGTAATCTCCAGAGGCCTCCGATCCATTGACAGGATATTCAGCAATCTCTTTTGTCCAGGTCAAAATCATGCACAATTTTCCCCATAATATTTATTACTATCCCCCGAAATTATCTTTTTCCTTTATTTGTTCCTTTTTCTAATCCCCCTGTTCTGTAATGTAAGCTTCACAAAAGCAGAGACTTTGCCTGCCTTATTCACCAAGATTTCCCCAAAGCCCAAAACTATAACTGACTTATACTACTAGGTGCTCAGGAATATTTGTTGAATAAGTAAGTGACCAATAAGAACATGAAAGAAAAAAAGCCACACTCACAATCAAAACATGCAAATTAAAATAAGATAACTACATCTTCAGAGTGTAAAATGTTTCATCAAGTTCTACTGAGTATATGAAGGAAGGTTTCCTGGGTCATCGGTTAGCAGCTCAGCACTACCCCACCCCACTAAGGCGGGAATTGTGTTTCCTAGAATCCCCTCCCTGTGTGATTCAGAGTTTGCCAATAGGAAGAATTCGCAGGAGATTTGGAAAGCAGAAATGAAGCAGAAGCCAGAGATCATAGTGGCCAGAGGTAATGATGTTTCAGACTCGTCCATAAGCTCCCACTTTGCATGTTGAGCTGCTGTGATAGCTTCTCGGACATCTCTGCAAACTCCAACTTCTCTACCAGCTCCAGTGCTTTGGGCTGACGTGCTTCTGGCTGCAGCCTTCCAGACCTTCACTTCCCCACTCTTCCCACACTCATGTAATCCCTAATTTCTGCATTAAACTCTTCCCTGAAAGACTTGCAGTGGTCCTGTTTTCTTCGCCAAACCCAGATCGATACAGAAGGGATTCATACACTACCAGGATAAATGCCTTTCTCTTTCATACAACATTCAGCAAATATTCATTAAGTAGTTATATGCCTTAGAGAGCAATTTTATAATAGGCAAGTTTACAATCTTTGATCCAGTAACTCCACTTCTGTGAATTAGTCTGTTCTAAGAAACCAATCATTAATCCAGACAAAGATCTAGGTTTGGAACGTTAGGTAAAAGAGCATTAATGAGAGCAGAAGTAATGCTTTCTCCCCAAATGAGTGAAGACCAAAAAGTTCACCCATAGGGAGGTGGTTTAAAACTTAAGCTGTATCCATAAGATACAACATCATATGGCTTTTATGAATCATGTTTTTTAAATTATCCCATGATATGGCAAAATTACCACAATTAAAGGTAAATAACAGTGCAAGATATCAAATCATATATGAAATATTTTAATTTGCTAAAATAAAAAGAAGATAAAATGCGTACCACACCCTACTATACTTTACCTGTGTGACTTTGGGCATGTTAGTTAACTTTTGAACGTCAGTTTCCGCAGCTGTCAAGTGCAGATCACAATCCTTGTCATGCCTTTCCTAAAGAGTCGAATGAGATAAGTTCTTTATCTGAAGCAACAGGCCAGTGTTAAGGACCTTATAAACTCCATTCTCATCAGTAGCAGAGAGCACTGTACGGTGATTAGAAGCAAGCCCTCAGACAGCTGCCAGGGTTCAAATCCTAGCTTTGTCACTTATTAAGAGTGTCATATTAGAAAAGTCACTTAGCCACTCTGTGCCTCAGTTTCTCCATCTGACAAAATAGGCATAAAGCTAGTATTATTTCATATTATTATTGTAATTATGAGAACTAAATTAGTGGGTGTACCATGTTTAGGACAGTACTTAGCACATGGTAAGAGTTAAAAAAATTCAAACTACTCACCATATTCATTCTATAATTATTTATGGAGCATTCATTATGTGTTTTAGACTGGAGGGGTTACAGAAACATTTAACAAGAGGTCCCTTGTGCTCAGAGGAGTTCACAGTCAAAAGAGAGAACTATGCACATGAGCATAACAACAGAATGAGGAAGATAATTCCTACATCATCGAGCTGCTACTAGAATTAAAAGGGAAAAATATATGCAAAGCACCTGAAACCTAGTAGGGAAAAATGGTGCCCCTTTGGTGAGAAAATTGTAACTCCAGAAGTTTAAGTAACTTGCCCAGCATCACTCAGTTAATTTGCATTTTATATACTTTATCTCCTTAGATCTTTATGTCAACACTATAAAGTAGGCATTATTGTCCCAATCCTACAATTGAGGTATCTGATGCTCAGTGAAGTTGTAACTTGCCCAAGGGCATGTGGCTTGGAAATGGAGTGAGAACTTCAACCCAGGTCAGACTAACTCCTCCTTGAATCCTTTCCATTGGGCCATAAATCATTTTAAAAATGTTTGATTTTAAGTTTGTGGTAACATTGTGATTCACTGCATCATCCCTGACCTCCCACATCCTGGGATCGTTTTACCCTAGAATTCAAGGACCAGCTCTTAAGCATTCTCTCTGTCTCACCGAGTACCTAGTACGGTGCCTAGCTACTAGGAAGCCCCAATAAATCAACGTAAGTGCAAGTCAATGGGGAAAAGATAGAACAATCGTCTCTTACATATGAAGGCTTTATTTAAATAGCAAGAATAAAAGCTCAGGTAACCAGCCATGAAAACAGTAACCACTCAGCTCCCAGCAAAGCGTTTTACTCTCCCTCACTAGTCTCTCATCAACTTCAGTCAATAGTGCAATTCTATGGCACATTAAGCAGAGAATTTGATCCAAAAGAAACACAATCAGGAGGCACATAGGCAATTGTTCTGATTAAATACAGCCTGCCAGAATTAAAACACCACAGGCTGTTTGTAGAACTCCTTGGTTTTAATGAGATGAACCCCATTTTAATAGCAGAGATAAAACGATGTATTCATCAGACCCCATGGGATGACATATGTAATTAGCCTATGATATAGTGTGGCTAATCTGCACCCAGTTGTGGAAATTACAAAATGATCAATTAACACTGCCCAACTTAATTTTTTGAAGCCTCGCTTGATGGACTGCAGTAGGCAGTTCTCCTTGTGTTGGCCTTTACAGAGAAATTTATCTCACCGTCATTCCTAGGGAGAGGGAACTAACATTTGTTGCCAGCTGATCAGGCACTGGGCTCTAAGCACAGGTATTTGCATAGACCATCTCCTACCCTCCTCCCAGTGACTAAATTACTCCCACAATTTTAGAAATGTGCAAGCTGAGGCTCCGAGAGGTTAAATAACTTATTCTGATACACATCTGGTCTGTGGCAAAGCTTGGATTCAAACTTAGAGTTGTCTGATTTCAAGGATGTTGGTGTTGGTGGGTCAGGTAAGAGGTAAACCTACCTGGGTTCAAATCCTCTCTCCTGTACTACTAGGATATAGCTTTGGCAAGGCTCTTAAATTTCTCCATCCATGGTTAGTCTCATCTGTCAAGTGGATACCATAGGGGTATCTTATTTCATAAAATGAGTGTGAAAAGCAAGTGAGACTGTGTAAAGAGCAAAGAGTAGTTGTTAGCTGCTAAATCATAGAATGTTGCAGACACCTGTGTAGTGTCAGAAGAAATGAGCAAGCAGAGTCCAGAGAGTTCCACAAGTTTAGATGAGGTCACACAGATAGGAAGTGCCAGACTAGGACTGAATGCAGCACAAGACCCATTAAACACTCAACCAAATGCTGCATACCTTCCCATTACTTCCTTCGATCCTCAGAACAAACCAGCCAGGTAGGGAGCACAGGGTGCCTTAGGAGACTGAGCTCAGAGTGGTGAGGCAGCGACACATTGGAACAAGGGCACGCATAGCTTTCCCTCACCTCCCAACGTCTGTGGCACTACTCTCGTGAACACTCTTCTTAGTTAAGACAGGCTGGGTCCAAACTCCAGCCCTGCAGCTTGTTAACTGTGAGACCCAGGTCACTCATCTGTAAGACAGAGATAGCAATAGCTCCCACCCCATGTTTTTGTCATTGTAAGTATTAAATAAGTTACTGTTTGGAAAGTGTTCAGAATTGTGCCTGCCATTATTTAAACTTTTTGTCACCAAATTCCATTATATCTATAGGAGAATGATAACAGTCTCTGCCTTCTATTATTGTTGTGAATATAAATAATTTAATGCATATAAAATATTTAGCATGATGCTAGCATGTATATATTGAAAGCACTCAGTAAATGTTACTTATCTTTTTAATAGTAGTAGTGATAGTGGTGGTGGTGGTAAATCATCAACATACAAGTCCCCTGGTAGAAATAATCCTCCCTAGAATGTTATTAGATCTTCACACCTTAAGCTGAATGGTTTTTTGTTTGTTTGTTTGTTTTTGTTCTTTTCCTGAGAAATTTACTTGTTTACTCCCAGAAAAGAGAATAAATTCATAAGTCTACTCATCACCCCCAATAATGCAAAGGATCCATCTTGCTATGGATACAGAATGACAAACTTCGCCTGCTTAGTTTTTACTTCCTAGGGCTGTTGTGAAGATGGAGTAGGACAATGCATGGAAAGACCATGGTGGTGGTTGGGATGCAATGTTCCTTCCTGGTACTTCACACACTAACCAAGTGTTGTAGGATGTTGCACCTGGTGATCCGAAGGTCTTCCCACTGTAACGTTCTTCATACAAAGGATTGTTGCTCTGCATGTTTGTCTGTATGTTGATCTTGGATGGTGGTTAAAGGCAAAAATACTAGGACGGCAGTGCCCCCTAACAATCCTCCTCTAATTTAAGACAGTATTAGTCCAAATTGTAACCAAAAAAATCGATGCTTTAAAACGCACCCATAGTTAACTCACAAAGCCTTAGTCCTTTTCAGCTCTGTAACCAGCTGTGTTGTAGAAGCTGCTGGGAAAGGAAAAGTTCAGAAAATGTATGCTGTGGTTTTCATGAGTCCCCCAAAGTACATGTGTTGGAAACTCAATCCCCAATGCAACAATGTTGAGAGATGGAACCTTTAAGAGATGATTAGGCCATGAGGGCTCTGCCTTCATCAATGGATTAATGATGTTACCAGGGGCCTGTGTTAGTTATTGACAGAGTGGGTTCCTGATAAAAGGATGAGTTTCCCTTTCCCCTTTCTCTCACACACACATGCTCTCTTGCCCATCCACCTTCCTTTGTGGGATGACACAGTACAAAGGCCCTCACCAGAGACCAGTGTCATGTTCTTGGACTTCCCAGACTCCTGAACTGTGAGCAAAATAAAATTCTATTGTTTATAAATTACTCGGTCTGCAGTATTCTATTATAGCAGCAGAAATTAGACTAAGACAATGTACCTCTGTGGAACTCTTTAGAGAGCTAACGCCTGCCTGCATCTTTGGCAGCAACACACACACCTCTCATCCTGGTTCTCTGTGCTCTGCTACCCTGACCCGCTTTTTCTTCCTTGCAACAACCTCTTTCCTGACTTCAGAATCTGCAAATTTTGTTTCCTTTTTCCGGCTACCTCTCTTGTCCCTCCTTTCTATGCCTCACCATTTCTCATTGTCACCACTCATCTTTCAGGTTTTAGCACAAACATCACACAGAAAAGCCTTACCCGACTCCCAAACAAGGACATGCCCTCTTGTTACATGGGTTTATCTGTTTATCTCACCTGTCATTTCTCCCTTCAGGCCTTATCACAACTACAATTAAACTATTAATTGGGCCATTGGTGTATAACATCCATCTCAGCACCTCACCTAGACTGTGAGCTCCGTGAGGGCAAACTCACACCTGCATATATTAGGTAGTAGTATCCCTGCTACCTAATACAGCACTGGAACATGGTTGCCCCCATTAACATTGTGTTTACCTAATTCAACAATTACACAGGATTGTGAGGTATTTGGGTGTTGCTGAGTTCACTTTTGGTTTTGTTTTATTTTTTAGAAGAACAATAGTGGTAAATGAAATCCCTTAAAGCAACTTGGCATTAAAAAACATTGAAATACCTT
>NW_012147886.1:486087-576301 GCF_000956105.1 Propithecus coquereli | reverse complement strand
ATTTAGTTATAAAATAAAAAATGAAAGCTAATGTTTAAATTGAGGTGATAATAGTTAAATGAACTTATGGTTTTATTAACTGTACATTTTTTATCTTAGTCCATTGAAATGGCCTAGTAGCAATGTCACCCAGTAGCAATAATGACTCCTGGCACTCAGATTTTGCTTTATAAAATCAGGACTTCTTGTAGAACTGGCTGCTTTCAGGACTGGATGAGGGAAGGTACAAGGTGAGCCTAGAACATGCTGTCATGTTCAAAAGCAAAGAAAGAAGCTTTCAAAAGTAATTGAGTATGTCAAAAGGACACAAGAATCACCTAGAAGGAGCTCATGTTGCCAAAACTGTGATGACTGGAGTACTAAAAAGAGTAGTGCTTATAGTGGATTAAAGTATACTAGATCTGCTAAAGCCATGAGTCCATAATGCTACTCAAAAAAGAGAGAAGCAAAAACAAAAATTCATTTGTCTCCATTTGAGGTGGTTATTAAAACAACTTCTTCCTTTGCAAATTGATAATTAAAGGGAAGTAATTAAGTATTCACCCTACCTTTTCAGTAAAAACTGTATTTCAGGGCAAACAGACTCATTTGTGACAGAAAGATCTGTTTAGTGGAAGAATGTCAAGAAATAAAGATAGAAGGAATATTAGAATTATGAAGTCAACACTTTACCACACCATCTGGGGGGTGGACACACTGGAAGCTCTGACTTGGGTAGGGCAAAGGCAATATATGTAACCTAAATATTTGTACCCCCGTAATATGCTGAAATAAAAAAAAAATACGCTTTATACTTTACCACTTGTAATGAGATTCCTGTTTTGGGCATAGAAGGCTATTCTGTTAGCACAAAGGAGTAAGTAATGAAGTACAGTCTGAGGAGGATCTGAGAGAGCTTCCAGGAAGAGGCAATGTGGGCTGAGGCTTGAAGGATAAACAGAATCAGCCAGAACAAGAATGCAGGTGGACCTGTCAGATGGAGGGACATGCAGGGAAGCCTGGAGAAGCTTATGAACTGCATTTATGTTGGAGGGGACTGCTATCCACTTGGATCCAGAGTCAGCACAAACATGGAACACTGCACAGAGCCAAATTTATCCTCAGAAAATCTCTTTGGAAGGAGCTTTGTTGTGACACAGTACACGATATCTCAGTGAGCCCATCCCAGCCAATTTCCCCATAGAGTTGTGATCAGATCACTTTTTGAGAAACACGAAGGAGTTAGCAATTGGAGGTGATATACAAAGACAGCATGCTCTGAGATGCTCCCACTCTGAGAAGTATGTGGGGACTGACACCAATGCAGGAAAAAGCAAGAGTCCTGGCTCCCATCTTTGGCTTCCTAGGGGCACGTGGCACACTGAGTAGACCAACTCCCCACTATTGACATTGCTTAGATCATTCATTGTCCTCTTGCTCTCTGCATTCCCATCCCCTCTCAGTTTAAGTTGAAAACATTCATGTAGTCAGCCTCTGTTGAAGCATACATGATGCAAAGGTACACGGGAAGGGGGTGCAGGGGCCCAGATATGATGCTAGATGGACAGGGGTCATATTAGGAAGGGGCTAATTTGCTAAATTAAGCAGTTTAGACTTTGGAATAGAATAGAGCCACTGGATAGAGTTTTAAGTAAAGTATGGTATGATAAGACCTGTGTTTTGAGAAGATTACTCTGGCTTCATTGTGAGGAATGGCCTGGGGGGTGTGGGGGTTTGAGTGAGAGTAAGAACACAGACAAGCAAGGAGGTTGTTGCCATCATTGTGTTTGAATCTGGCTTCTTTGGCAGGTCCTCCTTGAGAGGCCAAGCATCACATGAATTGGACAGGAAGGCAAAGTTTTAGATCTGAAAGGAAAAAAAGGATGCCATCTTTAGAAACCTGCACACAAAGGAGGGGCTATTTAGGGATCTAGATTCTCCAACCACAGAAAGCTGGTAGGTAAGAAGCGGCTGGTTCCCACTGAACTCCCCTGGGCACATGAAGGGAACCACATGGCGTTTGTTCCCAACAGCTGATCACAGTAGTGGAAATTATAAATGGGGCCAGGAAGTGGTCATTTCACTTCAACCCATCTACAATACATTCAAAATAGCTGTCACTTGCCAAAACAAACCTCTGAATCCCAAACAGTCTATTTAGCATATGTCCATTTATTCAGCAAACAGTATTGAGTATCCACCATGTCAGGGACTACACTATAAGTTAGGTTTACAATAATTAAAAATTAGCCCTCTGGGAAGACCTGATACATGAAACAGACAAGTGAACAGGAAATTCAGGACAGAGTGATAGGTGCTCTGATGGGGGTGAGCTCAGGAGAGAGATCTTTCACCAAGACCAGTAAAGGCCACTGACTGCCGTGACTCTGGGAAGTCACACCTGAAGGTAATTGGATGCTAACAGGCTTCTTAGTCCAGTCAAAATGTTATTAACCTGAGTGTGAAAAATGGAAGAATTCTGGTGAGTTTCCAACTTGCCTCAACATCAACTAAATATGTTGTTTGTTTCCTGTCTCATTGTAAAAATAGTCCTTAGGTGAACAAGAACCACTATCCTGGTTAGCAGCTATAGAAGAATGAATGAAATTGAATTATTATGTGATAATTATTACATAAGTAATAGAATTTTGTTTCAGAAATTTGAGACCTAGAGCAGAAATGCCTTTTTTACTCCTTTGCTCTCAAATACTAAAATATATAGTGAACGATTGATAGATGAAAGATGGTAGAAAGATAGATAGGTGACAGACTCCTGGATATAATACACAATATTCTACATCACTCATATGGTCTTTGCTATATGTTTATTTGCTTTCTTCAAAATATTGAAAAATATTCAATCACAAAATATTGATTAAAGGATAAGAAATATTAGTTAATCTAAAAATTCTGGTGAATTATGATCTAGTGGCACACAACAATGTTGTGAAAAACACAATTTACATCCAAATGTCATCAAGTGGTGAATATGCTTACAAAATCTATGTAATGGAACATTATTTAGTAATTAAAAGCAACAAACTACCAATTCACACTACAACATCGATGAACCTCAAAAATATTAAGCTAAGTTTAAGAAGCCAAATGCAAAAGACTGTATATATCATTGATATGAAATGTCTAGAAAGACTATAAATTTCATTTATAAGAAACATCTATAAAAGGAAAATTTGTAGAGACAGAAAGCAAATAAGTTTGTTTATGGCTAGGAATGGGAGCAGGAATTAACTGCAAATGGGCACAAGGGAATTTGTGGGGGTTATGGGAATGTTCCAAAACTGGATTGTGGTGTGATTGTTCAACTCTATAAATTTACTAAAATAACTAAATTGCACACAAACAATGGGTGGATTTTATGATATGGAAATTACAGCTCAATAAACCTATCAAAACACACACATACACACACACACACACACACACACACACAAACATATTTGACATATTTTTAATCTGAGTATGTAGGAAAGTGTTTGAAGATAACTCTATGCAGCTATCTTATATTGAGCATCTCCTTCAGAGCCAGGTATTTAACCTTTGTTCCTGAAAGCTTCAGAGAGGTAGTAATGAGGTTAGCCCAACCTAACATCTAGCTGAGTTAGAAATGGAATGCACTTGGGCCTACCTCCAAATTCTCTACACAATTTGTTTTATCATGGCCCCCAAAATAGAAACTATTCATTGCCCCAGATTCACATGATATAGTCAAAGTAACAAACTAGACTCACCCTGCACCTGCCTCCCATCTTCCCTGCTGTTGTGAGACTCTGCTCCCCTGATCTCTTGGCCACTGCCTTGGATGGTGCTGTAAATCAAAGCTGATCATGTCATTCTTGTGCTCCAACAGGGTGCTCTGATGCTGAAACCTTGGCTTGGGCCCTTCGCAACCTGGCTCCTGCATCCAGTGTCTAGAGCATCCTCTCTCACTGCTCCCCCATCCCACCCTGCCCTGTTTTGCCCTGAACTTCTCATCAGTCTTTGAAGCTGATGGCCATTTTCACATCACTCTACATTGACCATGTAGTTTCTTTCACCTGAAATGCTTGACCTTTCCTTGCCCCTGCCAGGTGTTGGCAAACTCCTGCTCTTCTTTTAACATCCTGAATAAATGTCATCCTTAGTAAAACCTTCTACTGCTTATCCAAGCAGAATTCATTTTTCCAAGCAGCTTCTACGTACTTTGCTTGTTTTCTTCAGTTTGTTTAACAGCACTTAAAAACATTTACCCACTTTAAGGCTAGTGTATTTGTCACATTTTCTTTATAACCATGTATCATTAAAGGGGATTACTTGGATTCAGATCTCCATTCCATCATTTGCTAGCTCTGTGACCTTGGACAAACTATGTAAACTCTTTTTACATTAGTTTTCCCACCTATAAAGTGAGACAATGAAAGCATATCCCTGACAGGTGTTTACAAGAATTAAACGAGCTAATAATCATTAAGAAAAAGAATATTTTCTGGTCCATAGTAAGTACTCAATAAATGTTAGCTGGGCCAGGCGCGGTGGCTCACGCCTGTAATCCTAGCACTCTGGGAGGCCGAGGCAGGCGGATTGTTTGAGCTCAGGAGTTCGAAACCAGCCTGAGCAAGAGCGAGACCCCGTCTCTACTAAAATTAGAAAGAAATTAATTGGACAACTAAAAATATATAGAAAAAATTAGCCGGGCATGGTGGCACATGCCTGTAGTCCCAGCTACTTGGGAGGCTGAGGCAGAAGGATTGCTTGAGCCCAGGAGTGTGAGGTTGCTGTGAGCTAGGCTGACGCCACGGCACTCACTCTAGCCCGGGCAAAAGAGTGAGACTCTGTCTCAAAAATAAATAAATAAATAAATAAATGTTAGCAAATAATATTAATGTAGGGGCTCAATAAATGTAAATTGAGCCCAGCCTCACCTCCGCCTCCATTTGTCCCAAAGCTCATGGTTATTATAAAAAAGTTCCTTCTAACAGAGTCAACTCCAGTAAATCTTAACAATTTGTTCTTCAGATACTTCCTCATGAGAGTATTATTAAGAGCAGGGAGGAAATAGCAAAGTGGAAAAAGACTAGCTGAGAAGCAAGGAAGAAATTCTCAACAAAATATTAGCAAACCAGAAACAGCATCAAATACATAGAATTAAACACCTTAAACAACTGGAATTTATCAAAAGAATATAATTTTTTAAACATTAAAAATCAAACAAATACATAATTATTTCAATAGACACAGTAAAAACATGTGAAAAAACCCAATACACATGAATAAAAAAACCCTCACAAACTTGAAATAGGAGGAAAATTCCTCATCATGATAAAGAGCATCTATAAGAAAAATTGCAACTAACATTATACTTAATGATAAAAGACTACATGCTTTCCTCCATGAGATTCAGAACAAAGCAAGGATGTCTGTTTTGGCATTTCTATTCAGCATTGCACTAGAGCATCTAGCCAGTGCAATCAGGCAAGAATATAAAATAATGGGCATCCAAGTTGGGCAGGAAGAAGATGACTTAATTCTGTATGTAGCCAATCTGAAGAGCCCATTAAAAAAATATTTGAAATAATAAGTTTACCCAGGTCACATGACAGAAGTTCAATGTACAAAAGCCAATTGCATTTGTATAAACAATGAACAACCTGAAAATGAAATTAAGAAAAAATTTAATTCACGATGCTATCAAAAGAATAAAGTGGGAACAATTTTATCAAAAATTGTGCAAGACTTGTACACTTAAAATTTACAAAACATTACCAAAAGAAATTAAAGGGATCTAAATATGTGGAAAGATGTCCCATGTCCATGTATCGAAGACTCAGTATTGTTAAGAGGGAATTCTTCCCAAATTGATCTATAGATTCAATTCCTAGTTGGCTTTTTGCAGAAATTGACAGACTAATTTTACAGTTCACATGGACATGCAAAGGAACCAGAATAGCCAAACAACATTGAAAAACAAAAACAAAATTAGAGGACTTACACTTCTCAATTTGAATATTTTCTATAAAGTTTCATTAATCAAGACAATGTAGTACTTACTGGTGTAAGGACAGACATATAGATCAATGCAACTGAGAGCCCCAAAGTCCAGCCTTACGGTCAAGAGGTTTTCAACAAAGGTTTCAAGAAAATTAAATAGGAAAGAAATATACTTTTTTAACCAATGCTGGGACAATTGAGTGTTCACATGCAAAAAGATTAATTAGTATACCTTCCTACCTCACACCATGTACAAAAACTTACTCAAAATTGATTAAAAACCTAAATGTAAGAGGTAAAACTGTAAAACTCTTAAAAGAAAACACAAGAGAAAAATCTTCATAGTCTTGGATCAGGCAATTTCTTAGATACAACACAAAAGCACAAGCAATACAAAAAATTATAAATTGGTCTTAATAGAAATTTAAAACATTTGTTTTTCAAAAGATACCATCAAGAGAGTAAGAATACAATCACAGCCTAGAAGAAAATATTTGCAAATCACATGTCTGATAAGAGATCTCTATCTAGAATATATAAATACCTCTTACAACTCAATCATAAATTTTTAAAAATCCAATTTCAAAATAGGTGAAGGGTTTGAATAGACATTTCTCCAAATGGGCAATAAGCACACGAAAAGATGCTCAACATCATTGGTCATTAGGAAATGCAAACCAAAACAGCAAGATACCACTTCACACTCACTAGAATGGTTAGAATCTAAAAGTCAGGTACTAAGAGTAGGTAAGGATATGGAAAAATTTGAACCCTCATACATTGCTGGTGAAAATGTAAAATGGTGCAACCCTGTTGAAAGATAATTTGACAGTTTCTTAAAAAGTTAGAAATTGACTTAACATGAGACCCAGCAATTCCACTTCTAGGTATCTGTCCAAGAGAAATGAAATTGTGTCTACAAAAACAAACAAAAAGCACTAAGTATCACAAGAATGGAAAAACAAGCACCACATGTACTCACCATCAAATTGGTATTAACTGATCAACACTTAAGTGCACATATAGTAGTAACATTCATTAGGTGTGTGCAGATGAGGTGGGGAGGAGGGGATGGGTATATACCTACCTAATGAGTGAGGTATACACCGTCTGGGGGGTGGACATGCTTGAAGCTCTGACTCAGGTGGGGTGAAGGCATCATATGTAACCTAAACATCTGTACCCCCATAATATGCTGAAATAAAAAAAATTTTAAAAATTTAAAAAAATAAAAATAGAAAAAAAAGCACTTGTACATGAACATTCATAGCAGCATTATTCATAAAAATCAAGAAGTAGAAAAACCCAAATGCCACTGCACACTTTTTATATGGATTTGTTAATCCAGCTAATTTAAGGTCAATTTCTCTTGTTTCTGAACACTTGAAATATTCAGCATTTTCTATTCTGAAGATTAAATTTTCCTTTTATTGATTTTGCTACTTTTGTAGATCTATGCTCTGCCCCTGTCCCTGCCCCTCTCCAATTTCTGCCTCTGCCGTAGGCCTTAAGCAAAACTCATCTGCCCTTGCTAGGAAATAGTAGCGGCAAACTGTCCTAGATCCCGCTCAGAATAGTTTGACAGTTTTCAGGGAATTAGGACAATTAATTATTTTGACCAAATTATTTTCACTGAATAGGTTTTCAGGGAATTGGTATTTTGGTGAATTGCCTTCTGGCAAATGGGTTATCAGCAAATTGAGTGACAGCCAGTGAACAACTCCCTAATTCTCTCCTGTGCTCTCTGCCTCCTCACAGCTACGTTCTCTGTTCACATAAATAGATCCATTGACAGTCACACATTTTTATTGCTTGAGCCTCTTAAGAACTTCCAGGCTTTGAGACTAAAGCTTGTCAATTCAAATTTATTGAACTGACTGTGGGCAACTTTTACCTTTTTAGTATGAGGTATTATGTTAACTAGTTGCCACTCCCTGCTTTTAATAGCCATGAAATTCTTTCTTCAAAATTATCCAGAAGTCTAAAACACAAAGGAGATAAAAGAAGATAAACTCTCGCTGATATGGCAGCCAGTAAGCTCATCCATCCCATAACCTCTCTATGTGCACACCTGTTCTTCCAATTCCCTCTGAGTGCCTCGGGTGACCTGCAATTCTACATATCATGGTTTAGAAATCACTAGTCACTTCTTCTCATGGGTCAGAAAACTAAGTCTCAGAAAGTCTCAGTGACTTTCTGGTCAAATCTAAAGGGAAGAAAAAAATAACAATAGGATATTAAATGCCTCCCCCAAAAAATGGGAATAATTACAATTGAATCCCACTACTTAGTATAGAAATCTCCTTCCCTAATATCCAATGGCTCTTCCCAAACTGATAGTGGAAAGAATATGGATTTCTACGCCAAATAGATATTGATCAAATTCTGCTTCTACTGATAGAAATTTGGA
The DNA here is from genome assembly GCF_000956105.1 of Propithecus coquereli. Lineage (NCBI taxonomy): Eukaryota > Metazoa > Chordata > Mammalia > Primates > Indriidae > Propithecus > Propithecus coquereli. The sequence goes on along the minus strand of NW_012147886.1, from coordinate 567,927 downwards.
TTGTCTGTTAACCTATCTGAGCTTCGATGTTCTCATCTGTAATGAATAGATAAAGATATCTATGTTCCCAGATCTCTGTGATGACTACATGAGTTACTATGTACGAAATGCTTCAACATCTGTATCATAGTAGGTGCACAGAAATGTTATTTTCTTTCCCGTCTCCTTGCCTGCTACCTTTCACTCACCTAAGGGTCTGAATGTTATGTTTATCTTTCAAATGCAATCATCCCCCAAAGAGTCACTAATACTCAAAATAATCTGTGACCACAAGTCCAAATGAAGTTCACAATGATCAGTCAACTAAAACCCACAAAGTAAATAAATACTATTGGGAGCAGCAAATAAAGCCAAAAATAGTTAAAACCCATTTAAATTTGCATCAAAAATATCACTTCCCTTTGACATCTCTCAAACACCTATTGACTTTCTTTCAGCTCTTTCCACTATCTTTTCCCTAAAATTCTATTAGAAATTTCCTATGTACTTCTAGGAGCTTTATGAACCAAAAACTTTTCTAGATATTCCCAGGCCTGGCTGGTCACCCCTGGGCAGGCTTTCAGGGTTAATAATGCTGAAGGTCTGTCTGGTACCTACCTTCTCCAATTCCCAAATTGAGGTATTCCTGGAGAGCTAAATAATGTACCAGTGGAAGGAAGACATACACAGAAAATTTAGAGTATGAAGCTCTCAGAGTTTACCTGGAATTCATTTGAAGGCTTCAGCTGGAGAAAAGAGGGAAAGAGGTATAGGAAGAGAAAATGTGTGGATTAAAAATGTTGGGAAGCAAAATAGAAGGGAGTAGTGTCCAAACACTAGTTTTCCCAGCATTTCTAAGGGCTAAGAGGTGAGATGTCACATGTTGGCAAGAGAATAATGTTGGAGGTTGAAACAGCCCAAGTTGCTTCACCACACTCATCCTCATAGTTTTCCTTTTGTTATGCTTTTTATATAACAGGCATGAAGCTGGAAGCTTTATATACATTACTATGTTTGAACCTTAGACCCCATCTAAGGCTTTTTAATTCTTTTGAAGGAAGGAGGAAATATTAAGCTTTGACCAAAAAAATGAAAATTTTATACCATTATTAAGATCTGACAGGATCGCTCTGATTCCCCTTAAGGATTTCTGCAATGCCTCTATTTAAAACCCACCACTGGTTCACCATTTTTTAAGCTAGTAGCAATGAATTTTTTTAATTGACAGGTAAATCATATGTATTTACTATGTACAATATGGATGAAGCTGGAAGACATTATGTTAAGGGAAATAAGCCAGACTCAGAAAGACAAATACCATACAATCTCCCTCATATGTGGAATCCGAAAAACTTAATCTCAGAGGTAGAGAGTAGAATGGTGGTTGCCATGGGCTGGGTTGGTTGTGGGGAGGGAGAGAGGTAAGGAAATGTTGGTCAGAGAATACAAAATTGCAGTTAGATAGGAGGAATAAATTCAAGAATTCTATTGTATTAATACAACATGGTGACTGCAGTTAACACAGCGTATTCTTGAAAAATGCTAAGGGAGTGGATATAAAGTATTCTTACTGCAAAAATGATAACTATGTGAGGTAATATACATGTTAATTAGCTAGATATAGCCATTCCACAATGTATGTATACTTCAAAACAACATGTTACACATGATTCACTTTTCTTTTAGACTTTAAACCAAACCTCTTACTATGGCCAAAAAGCCGAGTATGATTTGGTTCCTGTTTACCTTTCCTGCCTCATGTTTTGCCAGTCCCTCCTTCAACATGGTATGTGCCAGACATACCTAATTTTATGTTTTCTCTCCCTCATTTTTCCTTCTTCATCCTCTCTCTCTCCCTCTCTCTTTTTTCTCTCTTTCCCTCTTTCCCTCTCTCCCTCTCCCTCCTTCCCCCACTCCCAATTCTCATTGGCCTCTGTCTCCCCTCATCCTTTTAACTTCCATAACTCATCCTGAAATTTTCAGACCTCAGCTTTAGTGTCACCTTCCTTGGGAAGTCTTCCCAACCACCCCAAGACCACCCAAGACAATACCACAGGACTCTGCACTTTCCCGATCATGACCAATAGCACTGTAGTGTAATACTTGACTCGCTCTGTCTCAAATGACTCTCGGACCCATGAAGGCAAAGGGCATACCTGTTTTGCTCATCACTTGCTATATCTAAGTGTACAAGAAAAGAAGGGAAAATAGAAGCAAGGGCTGTTGAGAAGAAGGGAAGAAAAAAAGGGAGAGAGAAAGAGAGAAAGGGAACTAATTATAAAGAAGATGAGACTTCATTGTACCAGCAGCTTCCATTCTGCCTCCTTCATTAATGTTTTTAAACCTGAAATCCCACTGATTGTGGTAATAAGTAAGTGGTGCATGAACCAGTGGGGAAAAAAATGGAGATGGGATTTGCAGTTCTGGCTCTGCCACCAACTCACTGTATGGCCTTGATCTCCAGACAATTATTCTACCTGCCTCTTAGTTTCTTCCTCTGTAAGTAAGAATTTAAGGCTAGTCCATACCTAAGTTTACCTCCATCTCTTGCAATGTGTGATTCTTGCATGGAGCAGGGGTCAGATTGACTACAAATAGAGCTTGACGAAAATATCAAATATTACCACTTACCTCTTTCTCACAGACCCTTGAACCAACGACATTGTACACTATCAAAATTGGAAAACCTTATTCCAAACTTTTCAGGGTATTGCCTGGGAAATGGAGCCCTCAAAGGACATAACTGACATATCAGAAGCAGGATATGAGTTGTAGCCTCTTTCTCAGTGACTTCACCAAAAGAGGCTCCCAAGGTGGTCATGATAATCTGTTGTCCAGTCACCCAGGTCCTCACTCCAGTTCTGCCTTGAAGAGGAGCATTTAGTCCTGACTTTTGTGTCCTTGCTTTTCTTTCATTCATGTAACACACACACACACACACACACACACACACACATTTCCTCCTTTACTCCATCACACCACTTCATTTATTGCACAGGAAAGTTGCGGATGAAATATGTCCCACCAAGTCATGCATAATTGGTTTAATGTCTCACTCTTTCAAGACCATTTGCATTTTAATAGGGGACAATATTTTATTAGCATTAATGTTAATTATTAAGTAAAATAGCTTTTATTTTATGGCACTTTAGAGTTTACAAGGCACATTCACATATAACATGAAATTTATACTCACAAAGGTGAACAGAGGAGCATGTTTTTATTAAAAGAAAAAAGTTACCTTGAATTACATTTTCTTCCTGTGGTGAAGCTCTGCCCTTTATTTGGGGGAGAGTGGGTATTTAAATTGAGATATTATATGCAAACAAGGAAATAATCTAACCTCTAGATGATGTGTACAATTAGGAGAGATTATAAGGTATTCCTATTTTAACTGAAAATATTTATTTTGTTATTATAAACAAAAAATGCTTATTGAAAAAAATTTTCAAAATGAAATCTTACCTCAAAACAGAATTCCTAGTATGAACTTTTTGTTGGAAGAAAAATCAAAAATTAACAAGAGCAGAGTTCCATTCATGATTGCCATGGCCATTAGATTAAGATTTGCAAAATTCCCCTCTGGCTACCTATCTTAATCTAATGGCTATGGCAAAATCACAACAAATTGAGAGGCTGGAAGTGGGAAATATTGGCCAAGAATTCAGATGAAATATAATTAAGGTCCAATCAGGGTAGCAAGCAGGGAAGATGGAAAAAAAAGGTGAACCGTGTGGAAGTAACATAAGTGTAGCTCTCTATATCTCCAGTATTGACTGAAGGTGTCACTTTCCTGACATGACGCAACATCCCCAAGCAATTTTTAACTTTTCCAAGCAGTTCAAGCAAAAGGAAAAGCCAAACTCCTTTTTCGTACAAAATGTACAGCATTCAGTCAATAATTACTAGGAAGAAAAAGAAATAGGACCAAGAAAAAAAGAAACTGACAATAGAAACAAATACACAGATGACCCACTCATTAGATTTAATAGACATAGAGCTTTAAAAATTGTGTTAATGAGTTTAAGAACATAGGTGACAGGATGCAGAACATTATCAAAGAACTGAAACCTATAAAAAAGGTTCTAGAACTAAATGAAAATTCTAGAACTAAAAAAATACAATAACTAAATATTGAAACAAATAGATACAATAGATTCAATACAGCTAATCAAAGTATTAGTGGGGAGAGATAAGATGGCCAACTAGAGACATCACTTGTCTGATTTTCCCGGCTGGAAGGTAGAATATTGGACTGAGGAGAGCGGAGAAGAGTCCAGCTCAGGCGTGGATTACAGAGAGAGACAACAGAGACATTTGGGGACCCCACAGAGAAAAATTGTGAAGCTGAGAAAAAAGAACATAGAGAAGAGAAGACAACAGTGCACATCAAACCCAGAGAGGCTTGGAGCCCAGCGAAAGGGTAAAGGGGGTTTTCCCTCTACCACCTTCAGTGAACAGCAGGACACAAAGTATAATGAACGTGCTTCTACCCTAAACAAGCCCAGGCATGGTGGCTAAAGAGGAATAGAGGGGTGAACCAGGGAACCCCAAGTGTTCAGGTGTCCATAAGAGATACTTCACAGGAGAGTGCCATAAGAGACTGGAGTGCCAGCTTTCTTACACCTAGACACTTCCTCCTCTGCATCACCCCTATCCATGGCATTAGAGAAAGTAATGTGAACTCTCACTGAGTGGTAGCTGTGACCCCTCCCCCACCCATTGCAACTGCAAAAGTACTCTGAATTGAAAAGCTCATGAACAGCTGCTTCTCCACAGTGGGTACGTGCTCCCAACTGAGCTGACCACAGACAGAGGGGGTGCCACAATTTGGGAACTTCCTGCCCACTAGCATTTCATAGGATCACATGCTGGCAGCTTAGATAGGTGGGCCAAGCCTGGTCCCCCCTAGTCATGAGAGCAGTGGAGGGAAACAAAGGGGAGGGGTCTCAATCCAGGACTTGGGTGGTGGGGAAGCCCTTGAGGATGTATCCCATAGGAGAGTGTGGAGGGGTGCTGAGGAACAGGATCTGTGAGCATGCCCCCCCATCCCTGCTGGAAAACTGCCATATTAGATAGGGGTGTGGCAATCAGAGAGAAATAATCTAGCCCCAGTTCCCATGGAAATTGAATGCCTAGGGCACACTAGCTGAATGAGAGCAGCAGCCCTTCACTCCACTCATTACGATGGGAAGTATAGCTTAAGCCTAGAAATTCACAAGTGGCCAATTTTCTCCAGCAGGAGCATGTCCCTGGCTGAGACCCCTGTGGATACAAAGGCCTACTACTCTAACTTTGGAGTCCTGTAGTGTAACAGGAGTTCACAATTGGGGAACACTCTACCCACCAGCATTTTACAGAGATGCACACTAGTGAGTCAGACACATGAACTAGGGGGAAGTATAAGAGCTGGCCTCGGGCAGTGAGGGAACTTACATGGACTGATCTGATAGGAGTGTGTTGTGGGGTTCCAGTGAGTGGGGATTAGGGAGGGCACTCCCTCCTCACCACAGAGAAATTGTGCTAATGGACAAGGGTGGAAGGAGTGCCCAGGGCACTCAAGCATTTAGACCCCTCCCTTGGGAATAGCCTTCCCCATTTGGTGAGCCTGCCCTGACCCTTATACCAGCAGCTCCTCCTAGTGGCCAGAAAAATGAACTCTGAGCCCCACCAAGGCTTTGCAAAGCCTTTCGGCCTCTCACAATCCAGCCATGATCTACCTTGCTCCTACCCCAACCTCAGTAGGAGTAGAGATCAAGTAACCCCTGGGAGCTTGGGGCATTCATGTGCCCCACCTGGGAGACCAGAGCTTACCACAAGCACAAAAGAAAATCTTAGCAGTTGGCTCTTCCATACAAACATCAAACAATGACAGAGGGAACACTCTATAGCTAAGCATAGTACCTTCCAACTCAAGCAAATAGGGAGCAGCTGACTCATGCTCACAAATACCACCCACCATCTCAGAGATTAAGCTGGGGGACCTAATTCCTTTCACATGGTTGGGAAGAGGTCAAGACAACAGGTCAGAGATAACCAGAAAGGTTAACCAAACCTGTTAGAATACTCCATAGGCAACTCAGGACCAGTACTCCTCTCCCAAGTACTATCAGGAATTGCTCTTCAGGGACCTGGAGACAGGCACATAAGCTGGGACTAGCACACCCAGGTCTCAATTGAGAGGCCAGATGAGAAGGAGTCAGCAAAAGAACTCTGGAAATATGAAAAATCAAAGTGAAAGGACACCCCTGAGAAAAACAATAACTCCTTACCAAAGGATACCAACCAAAACAAAAATATTGAAATGACTGATAAAGAATTTTGAATATGGCTTATAAGGAAACTCAACAAAATACAAGAAAAAATAGAAACCCAACACAAATAAACCACAAAAACAATACAGGAAATGAATGAAAAATACACCAAAGAAATTGAATTATTTTTTTAAAAAAACAAACAGAACTGGAAATAAAAAATGCATTCCAGGAAATACAAAACACAGTGTAAAAGCTTAAGAATAGGCTAGATCCAGCACAAGAAAGAATCTTAGAGCTTGAAGAAAACAACTTTGAATTAAACAAGTCAGTAAAAAAGAACAGAGAAATAAGAGGAATGAACAAAGCCTATAAGAAATATGGGATTATGTAAAAAGGCCTAATATAAGAATCATAGGCATCCTTAAGGGTGAAGAAGAAAATACACAAGAGTTGGAAAACCTATTTGAGGAAATAATTAAAGAAAACTTCCCTGGTCTTGCTAGAAATTTAGATGTCCAGGTACAAGAAGCTCAATGTATTCCTAGGAGATTCATCCTAAAGAGGCAAGCACCACAACACAAGTCATTAGACTGGCCAAAGTTAACAAGAAAGAGGAACTCCTATGAGCTCTAAGACAAAAACATCAGGTAACTTACAAAGGAAAACCCATCAGACTAACAGCAGACTTTTCAACTGAGACCATATAAGCCAGAAAAGATTGAGGCCCCATTCTCATTCATCTCAAACAGAATAAGGCCTACCTTAGAATTTTGTATCCTGCAAAACTAAGTTTCTTATATGAGGGAGAAATAAAGACTTTCTCAGACAACCAAACACTGAGGGAATTTGTCAAGACCAGACCTGCTCTGTAGGAAGTACTCAGATCTGCATTATACATCTATCAGCACAATAGACACCCACAAGTATAAAATCACCCAAAAGCTAAATCTCAGAGCCCACATACAATAATGGCAAAAGAGGTAAAACAAATCGGTAAGATTCTACCCAATAGGATGAACAGAAATCCACCCCACTTATCAATCCTTTCAATAAATGTGAACAGTTTGAACTCCTCACTCAAGACACATAGGGTGGCCGAATGAATAAAAAAATATAAGCCAAGTATCTGCTGTCTCCAGGAAACACATTTAACCCACAAGGACTCATTCAGAACAAGGCAAAGGGATGGAAAATAATATTCCATGCAAATGGAAACCGAAAGAAAGCTGGCATAGCCATTCTCATATCAGATAGCATACACTTCAAAGCAACAATAGTAGGGAAAGACAAAGATGGTCACTATATTATAGTAAAGGGAGCAATTCAACAAGAAGACATAACTATCCTAAATATTTATACACCTAACACAGATGTACCCAAATTCATAAAGCAAATCCTACTAGATCTAAACAAAGTGATAAACAGCAGCATCATAATAGCTAGGGAGGTCAACACCCCACTGACAGAACTGGACAGATGCTCCAAGCAGAAAATAAATAAAGAAACATTGTACTTAAATGTAACTCTAGAACAAATGGGGCTAACAGGCATTAGAGAATATTCTACCCCAAAACTGCTGAATATACATTCTTCTCATCAGCAGATGGAACATTCTCTAAGAATGATCACATGTTAGGCCAGAAAACATGTCTCAACAAATTTTAAAAAACAGAAATTATACTATGTATCTCCTCAGACAACAGTGGAATAAAATTAGAAATCAACTCCAACAGAAACACTCAACTCTATGCAAGGTCATGGAAATTAAACAACCTACTTCTGAATGATTATCAGGTCAAGGACGAAATTAAGGTGGAAATCAAAAGATTCCTTGAACTAAATGACAAAGGGGACACAAATTATCAAAATCTGTGGGATTCGGCAAAAGCAATCCTAAGATGAAAATTCATAACCTTAAATACCTACATCAAAAAGATGGAAAAATCACAAATCAACAATCTAACGAATTGTCTCAAGGAAATAGAAAAGGAAGAGCAAACCAAACCCAAACCCAGCAGAAGAAAAGAAATAAGTAAGGTCAAAGCAAAACTAAATGAAATCAATTATGAAAGAATTATACAGAAGATTAAAGAAACAAAAAATTGGTTCTTTGAAAAGACGAGCAAAATTGATATGCCTCTCGCTAAATTAACCAGAAACAGAAAAAAAAGCACCCTAATAAGCTCACTCGGAAATAAAGAAGGAGATATTATAGCTGATACAAAAGGAATACAAAATATCATCTCTGAATACTATAAAAATACGTATGCACATAAACTTGAAAATGTTGAGGAAATGGATGAATACATGGAAACACGCCACCTCCCTAGACTCAGTCAGGAAGAAATAGAACTCCTGAACAGACCGATATTGAGTAACAAAACTGAAGCAGCAATAAAAAATCTTCCAGCAAAAGAAAAGTCCCATACCAGATGGTTTCACAGCCAAATTTTACCCTACTTACAAAGAAGAATTGTTACCCATACTACAGAAATTATTTCATAACATCGAGAAGGAAGGAATCCTCCTCAACTCGTTCTATGAAGCCAGTATCACCTTGATATCAAAGCCAGGAAAGAACACAACAATAAGAGAAAATTATAGACCAATATTCCTGATAAACATAGATGCAAAAATTCTCAATGAAATTCTGGTAAACCAAATTCAGCAGCACATCAAAAAAATAATCCACCACAGCCAAGTGGGCTTCATCCCAGGGATGCAAGGATGGTTCAACATACATAAACACATAAATGTGATTCACCACATAAACAGAAGCAAAAACAAAGACCATATGATCATCTCAATAGACAAAGAAAAAGCATTAGACAAAATTTAGCACCCTTTTATCATAAGAACTCTTAAGAAAATAGACATAGATGAAACATACCTCAAAATTATAAATGCCATATGTGACAAACCCACAGCCAACATCATATTGAATGGGCAAAAATTGAAAGCATTCCATTTAGAACTGGAACCATCAAGGTTGCCTACTATTACCACTTCTACTGAACATAGTGCTAATAGTTCTAGCCAGAATAATCAGGCAAGAGAAGGAAATCAACAGTATCCAAATAGCGAAAGAAGAGGTCAAACTATCACTCTTTGCTGATGATTTGACAGTATATCTAGAAAACCCCAAAGATTCTGCCATAGGACTATTGGAATTGATAAATAAATTCAGCAAAGTCTCAGGGTACAAAATCAATGTACACAAATCAGTAGCATTTCTATACACCAACAACAGTCAAGCTGAGAATTAAATCAAAGACTCAATACCTTTCACAATAGCAACAAAGAAAATAAAATACCTAGGAATATATTTAACCAAGGAAGTGAAAGACCTCTACAAGGAAAACTACAAATCACAGAGGAAGATGTAAACAAATGGAAAAACATATGCTCATGGATCAGCAGAATCAACATTGTTACAATGTCCATACTGCCCAAAGTGATTTACAGATTCAATGCAATTGCCATTAAAATACTAACTTCATTTTTCATACATATAGAGAAAATAATTCTACTCTTCGTATGGAACCAGAAAAGAGCCCGAATAGCTAAAGCAACCTTAAGCAAAAAGAACAAATCAGGAGGCATCACTTTACCAAATTTCAAGCTATACTACAAGGCTATAGTAACCAAAACATCATGGTATTGGCACAAAAACAGAGACATAGACCAATGGATCAGAACAGAGAACATAGATATAAAACAATCCACATATTGCCGTCTGATCTTTGACAAAGCAGACAACAACATACACTGAGGAAAAGAATCCCTATTCAATAAATGGTGCTGGGAAAATTGAAAAGCCACATGTAGAAGACTGAAATAGGATCTGTACCTCTCACAATTCACAAAAACTAATTCAAGATGGATAAGAGACTTAAACCTAAGGCATGAAACTATAAGAATTCTAGAAGAAAATGTTGGAAAAACTCTTATAGATATCAGCCTAGGCAAAGAATTTATGAAGAAGTCCCCAAAAGCAATCACAACAACAACAAAAATTAATAAATGGGACTTGATTAAATTAAAAAGCATCTACACAGCCAAGAAAACAATTAATACAAGGAATGGGCAACCTATAGAATGGGAGAAAATATTTGCATACCATACATCTGTGAAAAGGCTAACAATCAGAATCTACAAAGAACTCAAGCAAATCAGCAAGAAAACATCAAACAACCCCATTAAAAAGTGGGCAAAAGACATGAACAGAAGCTTTTCAAAAGAAGATAGACTAGTGGCCAATAAACATATGAAAAAAATGCTCAACATCTCTAATCATCAGGGAAATGCAAATCAAAACCACAATGAGATATCACCTAACTCCGGTGACAATAGCTTTTATCAAAAAGTCCCAAAACAACAGATGCTGGCATGCATGTGGAGAGAAAGGAACACTTATATGTTGTTCGTGGGTCTGCAAAGTAGTACCACCTCTATGGAAGGTAGTATGGAGATACCTCTAAGAAGTAAAAATAGACCTAACATTTGATCCAGTAATCAAATGTTGGGTATTTACCCTAAGGAAAAAAAGACATTTTATAAAAGAGACACTTGTACTTGAATGTTTATTGCAGCACAATTCACAGTTGCAAAGATGTGGAATTAACCCAAGTGCCAGCAATACATGAGTGGATTAATATAATGTGGTATACATATTCCATGGAGTACTACTCAGCCATAAAAAATGGTGAACTAATACCTTTTGTAACAACCTGGATAGAACTAGAGACCATCCTCCTAAGTGAAGTATCACAATAATGGAAAAACAAACACCACATGTACTCACTATTAAATCTGAACTAATCAATCAACACTCATGTGCACCTATAGAAGTAAAACTCAACAGAAATCAAGCAGGTGGGAGGAGTATGGAGGGAATGGGTAAAATCACACCCAACTGGTATAATGCACACTATCTGGTGATGGGCACACATAACTTTGACTCAAACTGTACAAAAGCAATTCATGTAGCCAAAATATTTATACCCCTGTAATATTCTGAAATAATAAAAAATAAATAAAAATAAAAGTATTAGTGACCTGGAAGATACATCAGTAGAAAATATCCTTATTGAAGCACAGAGGAGGAAAAAGTATTGAAAATTCAGAAGCCAGTTGAGAAGAAAAATCCACCATGGAGAACTAACTAGAGGATAGATGCTGTAGCTATACTAATACTAAACTTCAGTACAGGGATAGACCATTATTATGGGCCAGAACACTCAATATGTAAAGATAACAATTTTTCCAAATTGATTTATATACTCTATGCAATCCCTATTAAAATCCCAGAAAATTTGTTCATGAATATTAACCAGATGATTCTGAAATGTATAGAACATGAAAAGAACTGGGAAGAATGACGACAATTATAAAGAACAGTTAAAGGACTTACATTAACAGATATCAAGATTGATCACAGAGTTACAGTTAATTCAGTGCCAAAATAAACAAATATACCAATCAAACTAAAAACAGCATACAGAAACAGACTCATACATGTAGTCACTCAATTTGTAACAAAGGTGACAGTACAATGGAGAAAGAATGGTCTTTTTGATAAAAGATGCCATGATAATCCTGACTCCCCATTTTACAATAGATGCAAAAATCCCAAGTATATTATAAATCTCAATTAAAATGGTAAAAATAATTGAGCTTCTATGAGATAACCTAGAAGAAAATCTCAATACTTTGAGTAGACAAAGATTTCTTAAACAGGACCTACATGTAAAAAACTAACTAGACAGGAAAAGGTTAACAAATTAAAATTTTAAATCTTTACATCAAAAGAAACTGTAGCAAGTACAAGGGGACAAGCTGCAGCATGCAAGAAGAAAATTGCAATTCATGTGTTTGACAAAGGACTCAACTCCAGATAATATACATAACTGCTTCAATCAACAAGCAAAAGACAAGCAATAGAAAAAGTGAATAAAATATTAAATAGGCACTCCACACAAAAAAATACCAAGTGAGTGACCAGTAAAAAAGGTGTTCACAGTCATTAAAAATCAGGATAATGTAAATTAAAACCACAATGTGATTCCATTACATGCCCAGCAGAATGTCTAAAATTAAAATATCACCAGTGCTACCCAGCATCAATGAGAATGTGGAGCCATAAAAACATTCCTGTTCTGCTGGCAGGACTGTAAGTTGGTACAGCTTTAGAAAGCCATTTGGTGGTATCTTCCAAAGCTGAACACACAGGTACCCTCTGATGCAGGATTTTCACTCCTAGGGATAAAACCAAACTATATGCCAAACAGGAATAAGTAACATGAATGCCCTAAAGGATGTAAACAAGCATGTCCATAATTATAATTATGAAAAAACAAAAACAATCTAAATGTCTTCAACAGTAGAATAGATAAATAAAATGTTGTACATTCATATGATGCAAGAATACACAGTAAGGAAGGTGGATAAACCATGACTACACACAATCACATGGCTAAATGTGACAAAATGCTGAGCGAAAGAAGCCAGACACAAAAGAGTATGTGTTCTATGATTCCATTTACATCAAGTTCAAAAACAAGCTGAATTAGAAGTCAGAGTAGCGTTTCCGTCCCTTGGGGGATGTAGTGGTGGGAAAGGAGGAAAGACAGTCTGGAGCTGTGGTCCATGCTGTTTCTTGAGCAAGGTGCTAGATATCGGGTGTGTTTATTTTTGAAAATTTATCAAGCAGTACTTTTATGATTTGTCCACATTTCTGATGTTGTTTTATAAAAAAATTTGTTCAATAAGAAGTTTACTTATAAATAAATTTGTTTAGCGTTCCAAAATCTTGCCACATCTCCTCTCCAGTCTCTGGGACTATTTAACGTTTAACCCATGTTTAAATATTGCTTGTTCAAGACATTCCTCCTAACTAAATCCCTAATATAATTTTATTGCACTATTGAACAAGAAAAAGACATTTCTTTTATTTTTTTAAAAGAATGGCACTGTACCCACCTAGTATTAAATCTGTATCATTTAATACTATATATTTATACTATACTATAAGATTAATATTATTAAATATATTAAACATAAATTTAATATCACAAATAGCATGTATATCTAAAAGATTAAAACATGAAGAGTAACATCAAAAAAAAAAACAAAGATTTAATAGCCAGGTACAGTGTCTCACACCTATAATCCTAGCAGTTCAGGAGGCTGAAGTGGGAGGACCACTTGAGGCCAGGAGTATAAGACCAGCCTGGGCAACATAGCGAGACCCCATCTCTAAAAAAAATAAGAAAAATTAGCCAGGCATGGAAGCCGAGGCCAGAGGATCGCTTGAGCCCAGGAGTTCAAGGCTGCAATGAGCTATGATCACACCACTGCACTCCAGCCTTGGCAACAAAGTGAGACTTCATCTCAAAAAAACAAAACTAGGATTCAATAAAAAGGGTGCAATTAATAATAAAAATATTTGAAAATTAAAAATAGTACAAAGAAAATTTTGAGGTTGCAGAACTGTTTATCCATGAATTACAATGCCAGGAACCTGCAGATTCAACTCTCTTGATTAAACTCAGAACCTAGCTGAAAATTTAAAAAGAAGAAAACACAGTAAAGTCAGGAAATTATCTCTTCTGCTCCTTTAGCTGGTGAATCCTCTACTACAAATTGCTCAGCTCCTGAACAGGCACTGCACATTATCTAACTAGCAAGCACATGAAAGCATCAGCTATTATCTGCACCTAACCCATCACATGAGCACCAAATTTTCCTTTCACTTGAAATCCTGCCACACCCTCTCCTCCAACAGGCAGTTTCAAACACAGCTATTTCATGTCCCAAGCAGATGTGGAACACGGAACCTCAGCAGGGCCATGATTCCAAACGCACGTCTGACTTTGAATCCTGGCCCCCAAGACTGTCTCCTTGCAACAGAACCTAGTCTGGAAATGAGACAATTCTTTTTTTCTCATGGGGGTTGTGGAGAGTAGAGGAAGAGAGATGGAAAGGAGAAGGAGAGTTAGGGGATGGGAAACCAACAAAATGTGGTTCATTTTCAGGAAGCTGCTAGGCTGGATCTTTCAGAGCAGCTCATATTTTTTCAAGATGCGTTTTTTTCCCCCTTTGAGGTCCCCTACTCCGGATACCCCAGTGCCTTCCTTTCAGCTCTGGCCCTTGCATCACCACCAGCCAGGGGAAGGAGCCGTGGCATGGCAGCGGTCACAGTTCTCTTGGATAAGCTTTACCATAATCTTCACAAACCTCAATGCTCAAGGTGCAGAGGGAGATTGGAGGAAACTTGTTTTTCCGTTGGTTTCTCTCTGGCTGCTGTGGCTAATCATTCCTAGAACAGGAAGCTGGAGAAATGTAGGTGGGAGACACTCTTCTGACCAGTCAGGTTGCCTCACCCTTCCAGGGTACAACCGATTAGGAAAAGCTTCAGGGTTACATAACCTCCTTCCTTTAGAGTGGTTTCCCAGCAAAAGGTGAATGGGCAGCTCACCCCTGAGAACTGCCCACCCCTGAGAAGCAGGGCAGGAATCTCTTGGCTGTGTTTTAGTATTGGCGCCTGCCTCTTTGCAACAGCCCAGTGGATCAGTGGGACAAGAATATGAGATCCATTGATTCACTCAGCAAGCACTTATTGAGTGTCCACTCTTCTAGGTATTGGGAATATATCAGTAAACAAAATGAATCACTCTACCCTGGTGGACTCATATTCTAGTGGAGGGAGACGGAGCAAAGCATAATGAACAAGTAAATTACATAGTCTGTTAGAAGGTAATAAATGAAATCAAGAAAAGCAGAGCAAAGACAAGTTGGGGTTGGGGGGGCTTGCATTCTAAACAGGGCACAAGGTAGGCCTCCTGGAGAAGATGATATCTGAGCAAAGACTTGAGGGAGACAAGGGTGTCAGTTATGGGACTGTTTGGAGGAACAGCAAAGGCCGAAGGCAGGCATGTTCCCAGTGTAGCTGTCAGGGTGGGAAGAGCACAGTGAGCAGGAGAGAGAATAGTAGGAAATGATGTGTAGGGAGGTGTCAGATGAGGTGAGGCTTTGTAAGCAATTGTAAGGACTTCAAGCTTCTAGAGTAAATAAAATGACAGCCATTGCTGTTCTGAGCAAAGGAGTGACAGAACCAGACCCTTTACCCTGGTGCTCACTCTGGGGTAAGAACAAACACAAAAAGGTCCTTCAAACCTTTCACAAAGGTCTGCACTAGAGTCCCCTTTAAGCTTCTGGGTCAAGTCAGATGACCTACAGACCCACCCATCCTGGTAGCCTGGGTGGAGGTACGTGGGGAGGGCAACAGCCTGTGTGTTTAACAACACAATTAAAATCATTCAACTGACCCATCAAGAATCGAGAAAGCAATCTTGAGTTTCTTTTCCTGAAGAAGGAATGGCTTGACCTTAAGTCACTCTCCTCTCCCTTCCTCAATCTTCCTTGTAATCAGAGAAATAGACTCCAAAGACTATTAGCGGAGTGCAATCTACACCCTCCAGATACAGCAAAGGTAAATGGCTACACGGGACCCTGGTGCCATTAACTCATGCTGCAATCCCCTGAGATGGCCACCATGCTTCTTGGTAGAATGCACTTCCTTTTTAAAAATAATGACACAGTAAGAACATTTTTATTTCATTAATGTGTTAGAGTAGGAATGTTCTCTTAAGTCTATCAGTTCATTTTGAACAGGGCTACCAGCCCTGAAAGAGGAAAGAAGTTTGTTGCTCTGAAGGTGTAAAACCAGGGGGAGAAAGACATATTGAATGGATTCAGAGGACAAACACTGCTCTGGCCATGCCCCACCCACCCCCAAATCTCAACGAGTCATAGCAAGACGGTGAGGCTAGAGGTGATACTTGGAAATCTGCCTGATAAGAATCATTGAGCTTTGCATTTTGGAGCAAAGAAGTCATTTAGAGATTGGCCTGTCCTGATATCAACCTGAGGCCCACGGGTTCAAATCCAACTAGCAGATACATTTTGTTTGCACTGTACAGCATTTTTCTAATTGTGTAGTACCAACATTTATATTGGTCATTTATATTATAAATCAGGATATTTCACATAAACAGGAAAAAAAATGTGTTTCTTGCTTCTCTTTAAAAATATAAATATCTGGCGACACTACGTCTGTATTCCCAAATGGCTGGAGCTGAATGGCAGCTGTCCCCCTGGACTGGGCAGATGGTCTCCATTCCGTTCCAGCTCCTGCCACTCACTATTACTTATTTCTGGGCCATTTCACTTATTATAGCTCTGAAGTTGTCAAGCCCTTATTTGATCTAATATCCTCTATATAAAATGTAGAAAACTGATGCCTAGACAAAGGGAGACAGCAGGGCCTTCAGTCAAAGATCAGTCCCCCCCTGAAGTGTGTGAACCTAAAAATGAAAACCTCATAGGAGCTGAGTGTACATAGGCCCATCCTTCCTCCTGGCATAACCTAGTAGCCAAGCCTCCATAACACTCTGGGGTCAGGTTCTTCAATATGTCCTGGAATTATTTTTAATTTCACTTTTATTCTTGTTCATTCAGTATTCAGTATCCCACACTGAGCTTCATTTGGAGCTAAAGCCATGAACAAGCAAACAGAGTTATTGGGGCCCCCAACCTTTACCAGAGTTCAGATGGAAACCATTAAACCACCAGGTTCCAGATGAGTCCCACTGGAAGCTGGTAGAAACCTCCTGCTCAGCCTGGTTAATGGCACTTGGACGTTGGACAAGAGGTGCAATGACAGGTCTGCCTGCCACTCTCCCTTACTGGGATTGGGAGAAAAACCTATCTTTAGGAACCTGGAAGTACCTACCATTCTCTGTGCCCTTTCCAGTTTGCTAAATGCTTTCATTCCCCCCTCTTGGACACACATAGACCCAGACTGTTCCGTTATTTTCCTATTGTCAGCCTTCTCAGCAAAGTTCTAGACCTTAGTGCATAATAGTTTTCTGCCTTTCCCAGGGGAAGTTCCAATATTAGGCTTTGTTATAACAGGCGAAGAAAAAAGCTCCATAAATCAAGAAGAAGGCGAGAGAGGGATTTAGGGGATCAGAATGCTTTCCTACTCATTTATTTGTTCACTCATCCATTCATTCATTCATTCATTCATTCATATAACAAACCAATATTGAGCACCTGCTGGGCTGGGTGTTTAGAAGAGCTAAATGTAACTAACACACCTGCCCTGCTCTTGGAGAGCTCACAAAATCAACTCTCAATCATACAGTGTAACGCAAGTGATGATCAATGGGCCTTTCTTAAGCCTCAGTTTTCTCATGTTTAATAGAAGGACCCCACTAACTTCCACATAGCCTGTGAGGAACAAATGAGAATAATGAATGTTAACATTCTTTATAAACTAGAAAGCACAATTTTAGCACCTGTCTACCATCTCATATTACATGTGCTCAAGGGTTTGAACCATTGTGGAGAGGTATTTTAAGTAAATAAATGTGGAAGAAGGAAAGTCTCTTCCTTGTAGCAAAAAGCTAACTAACAAATGTGGAAAGAATGATGGAAATAGAAAACGACTATTCGGCAACCATCATATTAATAATCAATTAAGGCAAGAATCATCTATGTATGATACAACTGGTGGCTTAAAGTGTGAGGAGTAACAGAATGTTTATATAATAAAGTAACTTCCAACAAGATATTAATTAGAAAGGGAAAGGCTTGAACAAGTCTTTACAGTATCCTTTACTGTAACTGGCACACACCAGCTTAATCAAATAAAGTCAACATCACCAGTAATGAGAGAAGTTGACATCATGTGCCTCCTGACACAACACACGGAAAAGGACATAACGTCATTTCTATGACGTTCCAGCTGAAAATGCATGGCCTAAACCTAATCACAAGGAGATGCTGAGAAACTAGATTGAGGAACATTCTGCAAAAAATCTGTACCTTTCTAAAATGTCATTGCCATAAAACACAGAACATTGTTCCAGATTAAAGAACATGAAAGAGATGCAAATACATTCAATGCATACTCCAGTGTTTTCCTTTGCTATAATAACAGATAATTGGGATAACTGGTAAATTCAAGTGAGGTCTATAGGTTAGGTAATAGTTTTATGTTAATGTTAATTTCCTAGCTTTGATGATTAATAGTAGTGGTTATATAAGAAAGTATCTTTATTTTCAGAAAGTACACACAGAAGGATTTAGGGGTAAAGAGCATCATGTCTGTAACCTACTCTCAAGTAATTCTGAAAGCATACATGGCATTATATGAAAAACTCATGGTATTATGTTAAAAAATATATGGTATATATAATATATGGTGCAAATATATTAAACTAAGCAAAATTGGCAAATTATTAACATTGGGGAAATTCCTTGGACTAGTCTCTCGATTTTCTAATGTCTGAAATTTTGGCAAAATAAAAAGTTAAAAGCAATAGCAATAAAGAGGTACAATGTCAATACCTTTAACCAGCCTAGAACCAGCACATATTATAACAGAGAGGCCTGGCTATGCTTTCTGGAAACCCCAGATGCCAAATGTGTTTTACCCATTTTTCATCCCTGTCTTCAGGGCTTCTGATAGTCATGACAAGATGGGAGATGATGCTAAATGGGCCCATTCCCTCAGTGATGGTTTCCCGTAACTAAGCAGTGTCGTTCGAACTAGGTATCATTGCCGAGCCAGCTGGGGCCTTAAAATTTTATCTCCTGGAACCCATAATCCACATTGCCTCTTCCATTATTGCTGGCAGGCGGCAGGATAGCACCGCTGACTGTGTCGTGCCACCGCACATAGATCATGCAGAAATGAGGTGGCGATTTGGTCCCTGGTGCTATCTGCGCCGTATGACGGCTGTTTGCTGTGCTGGACTCTTCATACACCACTTGGGCCATTTCCGTCAGCTCCTATCTGTCTGGAAAAACACACTGGCAAAATCAACCGGGGCCAGGACCCTTTGCATTTTGGGAAGTCATGAAATGGTCAGTCTCAGGAAATGGACACAATGTAACCTACCACCACCACAGTGACCGGTGACTCAAGGACTAAACTGGACAAAAGAGACAAAAATGTGTCCCTTCCCTTCATCTGGTCAAGACAATCTTGAGAAAGTGCAAGAGTGCCCCCTTCTGCCCAGAGCTGGAAATGCTCTACTGGCCCTGCACACAAGTTTGGCCTCAAGAGGGTTTGAAATCAATTCTTCTCCTTCCAGAGCACGTTTTTAAACACTATGCCACAGTTACCCCCGTCAGCCATACTGAAGACTTCACCTTTATTATCTCATTTCATTCCCTCAACAACCTCTATAGCCAAGCAGAGCAGCTATCATCACACCCTCTAACAGGTGACTGGAAACAGGCACATTGATGGTAAAGTTACTTATCCAAAGGCCGAAAGACTCTCCCCAGAAAGCTTCAATATCTCTGTCCTTAAAATTCAGTGCCTGAAAAGAGTGGCTTCTAAATTCTCCTACGACCCGAACAATATAGATTAGATTCTGTGATTCTGGGTCATCCTCGGTGAAATGGGCTGGGGAACAGTGGGAAACAGGCGAGGGCACTATCTTCAGTGATGTACATCATTTTAAGTCAAAAATGTAGATTTTGTTAATTTTTCTGTTGGGATCTGACCTGCCTAGAGCTGTCTTCTTAGTTTCTCATGAATCCACTGTTCTTTGCTCCCTTCCCCTCAGGCTATCAAATCTAAAGGGGAAACTTACTAGACCTCTGTGCCATGCAGAACATAGACCCAGCACTCAGTCTGATCTATCACAGGGTTCAAGCTCTCAGCTCACTCTAGGAAAACACATTTCCAAGGGGAGGACAGGCGCTGCTTCAGGGACCAGCAAATTTCCTATCCCTGGAGTTTATAAGCAGAAATAAGGCATAGGAATTCCACCTCTCAACACGTACACATGAGAACCACGTGTACATTTGTTTGCACAAGGAGCCACCTACAAGATTTTTTTATAGTAGGAGAAAAAAAGAGATGACATAAATATTTATCAATAGAGGAATGGTGAAATAAACTATGACACATCTCCATTAATGAATACTAAGGATCAGTTAAAAAGAATGGGGTAGATCTGTATGTAATTTCAAAGAAAAATCTGAGTGATATAATAACGAGAAATGAAATGATTTAATTAATGTTAAAACATATACATACGAAGGTACCCAAACGTGTATATAAAAACATAGATAAAGCTCTAGAAAGATGTACTCCAATATGTGAACACTGATTTCCTCTGAGAAAAGTTCAGAAGTTTGGAGATGACACTTAAAGGGGACTTCAGACTTACCTGTGATATTTTACTCTATTACCATATAAGAATATATTTATGTGTTAGATACGCAAATGAACATTAATTTTTTTCTTAAAATTCAAGAGCTTTTTACTGAACACTTAAAATGTCAACTGAAGCATGGGGACAGCTTCTGTTTTTCCCAGACCAGCCACTAGTAACAGCAACCAAAATGGGACCCTTTGCACCTCAAATACTTGATAGGATTTTAGGAAGATGGACCCAAATATCAGTCAGAGCATTGGACCAGAAAATGATATTGAAGTCCCTTCTAGTCCAAAGATTTGGTGGCGCTATGTGTATATTCATGCACCATGCAATTTTAAGGCCTGCTTCAAGCTAATATAGAAGCACATTCATAAATGTGTGGTTCTTCCCAAAGAGAGACTTTTCTGTTGATGGGGAAGAGAATGGGCTTTCATGGCTGATTAGACAAACTGAGTCCACACTGAGTTTCAGCTGCTTTCTCCATCTTCTGGGTAGACACGAATATATTCAGTGCAGCTATCCAGCGTCTGGGATTACCTGCACATAGCCGACGATGGCTAAAATCACAGTTCCTTTATCAGAGCGTCAAGAGATTATGGTTTCATGATGTGAACTGCCGAGAGAAACAGAAAAACCTGAAAGACCAAACTGGGACACTCCAGGAGCTGGACTCCATGGTAGGAAGAGGGAGGATACCTTCACCCACACCCCTAAAGTCCAGAGACTGTTTGGTATCAAGTTGTATTTATCATTCATGGGAGGAGGCTTGCATGGACTTAACGTTCTACAACGACTGTGCTCTCCTTGAAAAATAAAGTTTAGTTTTATCGTGGTGGTTGTTGTCATCTTGAAAGTTTAGAATAAACAGACTCCAGAGGGTCTGTTCATAACAGATAATGGTGCTAGAACGCAGAAATGTTTTGCTGAATAGCTTCGAAGGAGGAATTAATTAATAAATTGGGCTTTAAAAATAACGAATTGGGAAGAAATAGAAAAAATACTACACTCAGAAATTGAAGACCAGGCTTCAACACTTAGCTCTGTTACTCACTAGTTGTGTGACCTTAAGCAAGACAGCGAACAACCTCTCTGAGCCAAAGTTGTCATTTATGAAATGAGTATAATGTTAATGTGCAACTAGTCACTAGGTTGTCATACAAAACTAATAAAATAGCTATCATTATCCCTTGTTTACAGATGAAGAAACTGAGACTCAAAGTGTTAAATGAATTTCCCGAGGACACACAGCTAATGAGTGGCAGAGCCCAGTTTCAGATGCAGGTACATGTGGCAGCAATGGCACAGGTCCTTCCATGCCACCTGCCCTAAAGATGTGTTGGGTTTAACATTACCCATCCCTAGCTCCCATCCTCTAGCACCTAGCATAGAATTTAGCACATAATAAGTGCTTATCATGTGTTTGTTATATGAACCAATTCATGCATCGGTGAATGAGTGAACTCACAAATTGTTGATTTATTTGCAAATACCATGAATTAGTTACATGCATAACACATGGGATATGATTGTTTCGTGTTCATAATGTCAAAAATATATTTCTCCAAATTTGATGTGTTTCAAATATTAATGTGTGTGTATGTGTTTGCATCTGTAACATGTGTGTATGTGTCCAGAAGAGAGGGAACATGAGAATAAGACAAAGACAAAAGCAATCGCATTATGTGAGCAGCCCCCTTGACAGAAGATGGATGCCGAGCACCTGCCTTCGGAAACCCTGAAAGTTCTCTGAGTAGTAGTCCCTTCCGCACCTCAGCTGACAGGCTCTACTTCGAATTGCAGAGAGAATTGTCTTTGAGGAGCAATTCTAGTTCCTTTCTTCATCAGCATTTGATGCGTAGAAAAGGTCAGGCTTGCAATTGGATCTATTTTCTGCATTTCCAAGGTTTTGGCTCAAAGTGAAACACCAAAGAGCTCTATGATCAAATAACCGATGTGATCAGATAACCTTTCATTACACAATAAAGGCCACGGTGCCTGCCTCCACCTTGCCATGCTGGAGAAAGGTGGTCTGTGGAATGCTGAACGTCTAAAGCTGGCTCAGAAATGCAGCTCAGGCCTCTAAGACAATACCCAGCTGCCTTTTCCACTTGCAATTTATGTTTTCAAAACCTCAATTCTCCTATTTCCTCTTGGCCATAGATTTTAGGCTGACCTGGAAAGTTTAGTGACTTCATAGGCTCATAGATAGTTTGGAGTCACAAGTCTTGTTCTTATTCCATCACTTACCAGCTATGTTATGTGGGCAAGTTCCTTGACCCCTCTGAGCCTCAACTTTCTCCTCCGTAAATGAGAATAATGATACTTAGAGGCTCAAATAAGTAGCCCATGTCAAAGTGCAGAATGCTAATCAACTGGAAAGGTTCATTAAGCTGAAGTAGGGAAATGTTAGCATATGTAACAGCTTTTTGATTATGTAAAAAGAGAGAGTCGGTTTCATAGAAAATATGTGCCCATGCAATTATATTCTTCTTCAAGACCCAGCTTAAGCATCCCCTCCTTAAGAAGCTTCCCCTACCCATGTCAGGCAGAGCCAAGCTGGCCTCCTCCAGACCTCTCCGATCACTGAGTATGCGCTCCACTACTACACACTCATTTGCAATTCTTTGGCTACCTCTCTACTATCCCCCAACCAGAGTATGATTAGCTCAAAGCCAAGGTAATGTCTCAGTCTCTACCACTCAGCACAGACCATTCTGTAAATGTTACCTGAAATCACGGACTTGAAATTGTACTAGCCAACACGAGATGGCTGTTCAGTTACTAAACGTCAGCACTAGGAAAGATTTATTATGCCCTTTTTAAAAACGATAACATTGAGACTTAGAAAAGCGAGGGGGGTCCCCTAAGAATAGAGGGCAGTTGACAGAGCACAGACTGGATCTGGGGTCTTCTGACCCAAGGCCAGCACTGCTGCCACAGGACACAAGACCACGTATCTTCTCCCAGAGAGGGGCCCTGCTAAATTTGAATATCAAATCATCAACAAATAATTTTACAGCAAAAGTACATCCAATGCAATATTTAGAACAGGCACATACTAAAAATATATTTGTCATTTATCTGAAATTCGAATTTAACTAGGTGTCCTGTACTTTTTTTTTTTCAGAATGTGGCAGCTCTACTCCCAGACACCAGCGTGGTCTTAGCTCCTCAGCCCCAGGCCCCTGGCTGACTTCAGGCTTCGGCAGGTGTGGAATGTTGGCCAGGTGGCACTTTTTATGAAAGCCAGAGGGACGGGGAAGGAAGAACAATGTGGCACTAAGTGGGGAGTTTGGATTCCTGAAGCCGCAGGAGAGTTGCCCCTGGTACCTGAGGAAGAAGCATCCAGAAAGGTGTGATGAAGAAAAGCACAGACAGAGGGAAAGAACAGAACCGGAATCCCACTGAGAGGCTGCCATAGCCACCTTGAGACTCCATAAAGCCCCAGTAATAATAACTGACCTTATGGGGTCATCGCAATGAACAAATGACATAATACATGTTTAGTGCTAAGGCCTGGCACTTAGCAAACTCCCCAAAGTAGATTTGTTATTATTCTTATTTTTGAGGGAATGAGAAATAGCATATATTGGACATATTGCATATCCCCAGCCCTGAAATGAGTATTATATATGTATATCATCTCATGCAAATCTCGTAACAATTCTCCAGGGTATTACTGTTATTATCACAGTTTACTAGGGTACAAAGAAGTTGACACCTGCCAAAGGCCTCTTGGTGCTTTATACTGAGTGATGGAGATGACATTTGAACCCAGGTCTGCTTGGGTTTAAGGTCTATCTTTCTAGACTGCATCCAGCTGCTTGGAAGGATCCTTTTGTGATCTTCACCTTTTGGTAACCCATTTGGTGCTGACACCTCTAGGAGACCTGAGACCTTTTCTGAGTGGCTTCGAGCCGTTCTTTTCTTAAAGGGCCTCCTGATATTAGGGAGGGTGCTTGGGAGCAGGAAAGGATTGTCCCATGTCGCTGCTCAGAGATTAAGTGCAGGTGGGTCCAGCATGAAATGGGGCATCAGGACAGGGCCTCACCTTTTCCAGACCCCTTAGTGACCAGCCCCTGGGAGCAAGGCTGCTCTTCTGGCTCGTGACCTCCCGTTAGTCCTCCAGGGCACACTCTTTGCTCCATGTCTCCTGGCCCACAGCCAGGGGTGGGCTGTGGAAAAACACGAGGGGGGACAAGGCTGAATGGAGGCCCCCTCCAATGGTCACACCACCCCCCCAGCCCCAATTCAGTTAAAGATTGCAGGAAGTGGTTTGTCCGTTTAGAAGTCGTCTCAGCTCTGGGGCCCTTCTGAGAAATGAACTTGCAGTTCTCTAAAGATAGATTGCGCAAAACGGGAGGGGGCAGCCCCCAAGGACCCTCCAACAGCAACTCTCCTGAGGACTTCCAAAGAGCTCTGCCCGTGCCCCCACTCCTGCCCCACCCCTCTCGAGCAGCTGCCGTCCTGGATGGACCAAATCAACACCCCACTCTTGTGCAAGTCTCGGGTTTCGTGTCCCCAGTGAACAAATTTTGTTCTGAAGAGGCGGGGGGGAAACATAAAAAACAGGGGGAGGGGAGTTGAGGATGGTGGAGGTGGGGTTTTCAGCTGTTCATGTCATTTATTTTCCATGGGATCTTAACTGTAATTTCAAACTGCATCTGGGTGTTCTGAAACTATGTGATTTGACATGAGGTTCGCACAGAGTTTAGGCCTCTCTCCAAACTTTAGCACTTTCATGCCTAGGAAAACAGGTGGTGGGATCCAGGAGGGTGAGTGATGTAAAGAAGGGACAAGGAAATAAATATATAAGCAATTGGCTTGGCCAGGGCAGAGCATAGGGACATGGAGGTGATTCCACTTAAAAAATTGAAATTTCCCAGCAATCAGACAGGGCTGGTCTTGGGAAGGACAAATCTGCACCATGTTTCTATACTTTGGACAAAGAGTTTTTAAGCAACTGGTTTTGGAGAAAGGAGGTAATTCTACCAAGAAAGGCTAAAATGGGCTTGAAGCATGTATACACCACCCACTCATACCCCCGATTGGCACTCTGACCAGATTTGTCCCCTCGCTTAAGTGGCCCTCAGTGTTTATTTCAGTTCATTCGCAGACTCTCCAGAGTATTGGGGATATAGAGGAGGCTAAGACACCATGAGCTTAGGGTCTGGTGAGAGAGGGAAAAAAGGCAGACAACGAGAAGACCCTGCAGTTCCATATACCAGCATGAGTATGGCAAAGCACAGGGGGGGCAGAGGAGGGAGTGGGCACCTCTCCGGCGGGGCAGAGGAGCTGGGGGTAGAGACCATCAGGAGAGCCTCCTGGAGGGGTGGCAACTGAACTATGTTTTGAGAGATGAATTCACCAGGCAGACAAGGTAGCCAAGGCCCATTCTGGCATGAGCAAATAACACATGCAAAGGCATGGAGACATACAACCGTCTGAACAATGTGGGACTGTAACTGTTCAGGAGAACAGGATGTGGGTCACAGTGGAATCAAGACCCCCTGAAGCATCTGACCATGGGATCCCAGGGAATGAGGGTCAGCTCCGAGCTCTAGCCAGCCAGAGTGGGCTTTGAGCCAACTCTGAGAAAGCAGGCGCAGTGGGGCTTGGAATCCCACAATCAAAATCTTCCAGCCACACAGGACTTAAACATCATCCCTTCACCCCTGCGGCCGAGCCCACTATAATAGACTTGCCTGCTCTAGCTCCCTGCCATGCCCGTCCCAAAGCCCCACCCCAACTAACCCCCTGGAGCCTTACGGACAAGCTGCAAATCCCAGCTGCCTCTCATCCCTGTCGCGTGAGTTCGCCTCCCAAGGGTCTTCTGCTCTCTCATCCGCCACCATTTTGCACCATCAGACAATATGTCCCCTTCCGGCCCTCAGTGTTCTCCCTCTCACACATTCTCACTGCTCCCCCAGAACCTTATTTTCTTTTAACCTCAACCTTTCCAACAAATTCTCATTCTTCCTTTTCAGCTCTGTAACTTAAACCTGACCCGCCAGCACTTGAGGGAGCTGCCTCCCCTCCTCCCCTGCGACCCTCGAAAGTGGAAGCTGCTCATTCTCCAGGCTCCACATGTCTCAAGGTGGGAAGTAGAGTCAGGACAGACACCAGAGCCACCGTCTTTCCACCACCCCTTTCCCACATTCCCACAACCTGGCAAAATCCCAAACCTGAGTTAACACAATCGCCTTCTTTGCTCTTCCGTTGGGGTGGCTGAGCACAGCAGGGGGAAATCCCAGAGCTGTGACATAGCGTCACCTGTCAAAGATGCTGTCTTTCACACACTCGACCTCTGGGAATCAAGGCCTGGTCAATCCGTTTTCTTCTGCTAGTTTAGCAGCCTCTCCCATTATTTCCAAGACCTTTCCTTTCAACTTTCCTATCTTATTCCCAACACCCTAGAACATAACCTGGCTTCCTAGTCTAAAAAAGAAGTTGAGGCCATTAGGTATACACAATTTAAATTCCTGCCCACCCTCTCCTAGAATTATTCCTGTATCCTCTCTCCCTCCAGTACCAGAAAATGTGTTAATTTCCTATTGCTGCTGTGACAAATTACCCCAAACTTGGTGGCTTAAAATGACACAAATTTATTCTCTTGCAGTTCTGGAGGTCAGACGTTCAAAATGAGTCCTACTGGGCTAAAAATCAAGTGTTGGTAGAGCTAGTTCTTCAGGAACACCCAGGAGAGAATCAGTTTCTTGGCAGGTGGCTGCCAGCATTCCTACTTAGGGCTACATCGCTTGAACCTCTGCTTCTGTGGTGATGTTGTCTTCTCTTCTTCCATAGTCAAATCTCCCTTTGATTCCCTCTTATAAGGACGCCTGTGGTTACATTTAAGGCTCACCCAAATAGTCGAGGATAATCTCACTATTTCAAGATCCTTAATTTAATCACATCTGCAAAGTCCCTTTTGCCATATATAAGGTAACATTCACAAGTTCTGGGGATAAAGAAACAGGCATCTTTGGGGGGCCATTCTTCAGCCTAGCACAGAAGATAACGTGGGCCTGTCTTCATGGACAGCCCTCCACCTGTCCTCCCTGAGGTCTCTGTCCCTCCCTCTCTCTCTGGCCTCTACTGTCTTTCATTCCTGTGAGTTCTCTTCCATGAGCATAGAAACATAATCAAGTGCCTTCCATATTAAAATACGAACACTCTCTGGATCTAACGTTTTCCTCTATTTCTACTCTACTTTTCTTTTAGAATGTTCCAGAAGGAGTGACCTTCATTTGCCGTCCCACTGCTCACCTCCCATTTCCTAGCCAGGCCACAACAATCTCCCTTTCCTCCCACCACTTCTCTAGATCTACTCTTACAAACGTCTCTGGTGGCTATGACATTGCCAAAACAATGAACACTTTTCAGTCCTATTCTAACTGGACTCTCTGCTGCATTGGACTGTGGACCACTCACTGATTCTTTTTTTAAACTCCCTTTCCCTCGCTAGATGGTCCTCATCTCCTACTAATCATTCTTTTTCTTCATTATTATTCATGAGCTCCTTCTTCTCTTCCAGCTTTTGAATACTAGAATTAAGTTCTTTGTATAGTTCTCTCCTCTCCACAGAGAGAGGAGTAATTATATTGCTTGGGTAATATAATCTACTATCATTGTTTTAACAACCACCTATACACTGATATCCCCTAAGACTGCGTTTCCAGCTCCACCATCTCCCCTAAGTCCTCCAGGTACCTCAGGATCATAAACCTTGTCCGTCCTCCTATGTTTCTAATTTCTGTCAAAGTCATCATCTAACCAGTCATCACCCACTTTCTCTCAATCATCACATCTTAATGATTTTGCCCCTCTGTGTGTTTGTTCTCTTTTATCTACTGATCTACTGACCTAGTTTGGGGCACCATACAAAAGCCCCATAGCTGGTCTCACACCACCCCACTCAACCTCTGCCCACTGTGGATCCATCCTACACACAGCCTACTGGGCTGTTTGTCTATTTGATCTTTCTACTTGAAACAATTTGATTGTCGCACATCACCTGCAGGATAAAACCAGAGTAAGTGCTCTTTATGCTGGAATCCCAGCCCTCTCTGACCTTGCCCTCTCTCTTTCTCCTGCCTCTTATAGTTGCTCTTTAGTTTGTTAACACCAAGCTGCTTTTAATTCCCACAAATGTCATGATGTTTCCTACCTTTCACCATTGCTCATGCTATTTTTTCACACTT
The DNA here is from genome assembly GCF_000956105.1 of Propithecus coquereli. NCBI lineage: Eukaryota > Metazoa > Chordata > Mammalia > Primates > Indriidae > Propithecus > Propithecus coquereli. The sequence goes on along the minus strand of NW_012147886.1, from coordinate 539,244 downwards.
CTTTGATGGCAAACTTCCACCTAGCCTTCAAGAATGGGCTCAGATAGCACCTCTTCTGAGAAACCATCTGTAAACCCCCAGGCCTTTCTCTGAACTCGTGTAATACCCTGTACATTTCTCTATTAACACCTAGCACGCTACTGAACCAAGGAAATGGAAGTATTTAGATGCAAAGCGCACGTATTCCCTTCTGCCCCCAGCCTCTGTCCCTTTTTTCTCTTTTCCTTGTGGCAAAACACAAAAGAGGATTCTATTTGACCTCACTGTTGTGAACACTTCAATCAAGTGATGCTTCTCCACCACTTTCAGAATAAAGCCAGGGAAATACTCCCTAGACTGTATTGGAAGGTTCCCAAATCAAATCAATCTCCTGGATTCTCTCCTACCTCACTAACCACTTCTATTCAGCCCCTTTGCTCCATCTTCCTCATCGCCATCAACTTTATCTGTGTATAAGAGCTTTATTGAGACATAATTCACATTCTATACAACTCACCCATTTAAAGTGTACATGTCAATGACTTTTAGTATATTCACAGATAATGTGCAACTATGACCACAGTCAAATTTAAAATATTTTCATCAAAAAAATATATATATATTTTCATCAACTCGAAAGGAAACCTCATGTCCTTTGGCTATTTTCCTCCTAACTTCCTATTTCCCCCAGCCCTAAGCAAACACTAATCTACTTTCTGTCTCTACAGATTTGCCTGTTCTGGACATTTCATACAAATGGAATCATATACTATGTAGTCTTTTGTGACTGGCGTCTTTTACTTAGCATAATGTTTTCAAGGTTCATCATGTTGTAGCACGTATCAATACTTCACTCTTTTTCACGGCTAAATAATATCCAATTGTATGAATATGCCATATTTTGTTTATCCATTCATCAGTTGATGTCCTTAGGGTTGTTTCCTCCTCTTGGCTATTATAAATAATGCTACCACGAACACTTGTGTGCAAGTCTTCATGTGGGCACATGTTTTCATTTCTCTTGGGTACGTACCTATGAGTAAAATTGCTGGGTCATATAGTAACTCTATGTTTAACCATTTGAGGAAATGCAGCACTGTTTTCCAAAGTGACTGCACCATTTGACATTTCTACCAGCAGTTTTCAAAAGTTCCAATTTGTCCATATTCTCATCTACACTCGTAATTATCTGACTTTCTTCATTTTAGTCATGCTAGTGAGTGTGAACATGTATCTCATTGTGATTTTGATTTTCATTTCCCTGATGACTAATGATGTCAAGCATCTTTTCACGTGTTTATGGGCCATTTGTATATCTTATTTGGAAAACTGTCTATTTAGATCTGTTGCCCATTTTTAATTAGATTATTTGTCTTTATTATCGAATTGTAAGAATTTTTATTTGGTCTAGATACAAGTTCTTTGTCAAATTTATGATTTGCAAATATTTCCTCCCATTCCTGTATTTGCACTTTCTTGATTTTGTCTTTTAAAGAATAGAATTTCTTAATTTTGATGAAGACTCATTTATCTTATTTTTCTTTTGCTGCTCATGACTTTGGTGTCATATCTAAGAATTCGTTGCCAAATCAGAGGTCATGCAAATTTGTTCCTATATTCTCTCTTAAGAGTTTTATAGGTTTAGCTCTTATATGTAGGTCTTTGATTCACTTTGAGTTAATTTTTGTATAGGATGTGAGATAAGGATCCCATATCACTCTTTTGAGTGGAAATATCCAGTTTTCCTATAAAAGACTACTCTTTTCCCTATTGAATGATCTGAGTATCCCTGTTGAAAATCAGTTGATCATAGACACACAGATTTATTTCTGGACTCTCAATTTTATCCCATTGATCTATTATGATTCTACTCATGCCAATACCACACTGTCTTGCCTACTGTTGCTTTGTAGTAAGTTTTGAAATCAGTAAGTGTGAATCCTCCCACTTTGTTCTTATTTTTTCAAGACTGTTTTCACAATTCAAAATCCTTTGAAATTCCATATGAAATTTTGGATCAACTTGTCAATTTTTACAAAGAAGCCAGCTGGGGTTCTGATGAGGATTGCATTGAATCTCTAAGCCATTTTGGGAAGTATTACCATCTTAACAGTATTTTTACAGTCCCTGAATATGAAATGTTTTTCCATTTATTTAGATCTTCTTTAAATTATAAAAGTTTTTTTAAACTTTTTGTAGTTTTCAGAATATAAGTCTCACACATCTTTTATTAAATTTATTAACTTTTATTCTTTTTGATACCATTATAAGTAAAATTGTTTTCTTGATTTCAATTTCAAATTCTTTGTTGCGAGTGTTTTGAAATACAATTTATTTATGTATATTAATCTTATATCCTGCAGCCTTGTTGTACTCATTTATTGGTTCTAATAGTACTGTACTTTAGTGGATTCCTTAAAATTGTGTATATACAAGGTCACGTCATTTGAAAATGGAGACGATTTTACTTTCTCCTTTCCTATCTAGATTTCTTTTATTTCTTCTCCTTGACTGTATGCTTAGAACATCTAGTACAATGTTGAATACATGTTGCAAAAGCAGATATCATTTTCTTGTTCTTCATCTTAGGGAGAAAGATTTCAGCCTTTCACCATTAAGTATGACATTGCTGTGGATTTTTTATAAATGTCCTTTATCAAGTTGAGGAAGTTCCTTTCTAATCCTAGTTTGTCAAATATTTTTATCATGATCAGGCATTTGAATTTGTCAAATGTTTTTTCCACATTCATTGTGATATCATATGGGAGGTTTTTGTATTCTGTTGGTATGATATATTATATTAATTGATTCTTATCTGTTAAACTAACTTTGCATTCCTGAGATAAACCTCACTTGCTCATGGTGTATTATTCTTCTGAAATGGTTTGTATACTGTTAAGAATTTTTGCATCCATATTCATAAGAGATATTGGTCTGTAGTTTTCCTTTTTGTGGTCTCTGTCTGGGTAATACTGGCCTCAGAATCAATTCTGGAGTGTTTTGTCCTCTTCTATTTTTTGGAATTAGTTAGTATTAATTATTCTTTAAATGTTTGGTAGAATTCACCAGCAAAGCCATCTGAAACTGGGCTTTTCCTTGGTTTGTTTTTGTAAATAATTTATTGAGGTGAAATTCACATAATATAAAATTAAATGTCTTAATTTTATTAAGATGAATAAATTCAGTGACATTTAGAACATTCACAATGCTGTGCAACCACCATCTCTATCTGGTTTCAAAACATCCATCATTCCAAAGGAGAACCCCTTACCCATTAAGTAATGTCTCTCCATTCTCTTCTTCCCCCAGCCCCTGGCAACCACCAGTCTGCATTCCATCTCTATGGATTTATCCATGATAAATATTTCATATAAATGGAATCATATTATATATAACCTTTTGTATCTGGCTTCTTTCACTTAGTGTAAGGTTTTCAAGGTTCACCCATGTTACAACATGGACGTATGTATTAGAACTTCATTCCTTTTTATGGCTGAATAATATTCCATTATACATATATACCACAATTTGTTTATTTGTTCTTCTGTTGATGAATCTTTTAGCTGTTTCCACTTTTGGCTGTGTGAATAGTGCTTCTATATGCATGCATGTACATGTACTTGCTTGAGTATTTGTTTTCAGTTCTATTGGGTATACACTCAGGAGGAGAATTCCAGGGTCACGTAGGAATCCTATGTTTAACTTTTCGAGGAACCACCAAACTGTTCCCACAGTGGCTGTACCATTTTACATTTCTACCAGCAGTGTATGTGGGTTCCAATTTCTTCACATATTCACGAACATTTATTACTTTTTCTTTTGTGTTCGTTTTGTTTTTTTTTTTAATCATAGCCATCCTAGTGGGAGTGAAGTGGTACTTCATTGTGGTTTCATTGTGGTTTTCATTTGCATTTCCATAACGAGTAGTGATGTTGAATATCTTTCCATGTCTTTTTTGGCCATTTGTAAATCTTTTTTGGAGAAATGGCTATTCAAATCCTTTGCTTATTTTTTAATTGAGTTATTTGTATTTTTGGTTTTGAGTTGTGGGTTGTTTTCAATCTCTAATTCAATCTCTTTATTTGTCATAGGTCTATTCAGATTGTCTATTTTTCTACTCAATTTCAGTAGCTTTCTAGGAATTTTTCCATTTCATTCAAGTTGTCCAATTTATTAGAATACAATACTTTTTATTTCTATAAGGTCAAAAGTAATGTTGCCTCTTTCATTTCTGATTCTAGTAATTTGGCTCTTCACTCATTTTTTCTTGTTCCATTTATCTAAATATTTATCAATTTTGTTAATATTTCTAAAGAACCAGATGTTCTCTTGTTTAATTTGCTCTGTCGCCCAGGCTAGAGTGCAGTGGCATCATCATAGCTCACTGCAACCTCAAATTCCTGGGCTCAAGCAATCCTCCTGCCTCGGCCTCCTGAGTAGCTGGGACCAGAGATGCACACCACCACACCCAGCTAAGTTTTCTATTTTTGTAGAGATGGTGTCTTGCTATGTTGCTCAGGCTGGTCTCAAACTCCTGGCCTCAAGCAATCCTCCTGCCTCAGCCTCCCAGAGTGCTAGGATTACAGGCTGAGCTACTGCATCTAGATCTCTTCTTTTTTCTATCTGGACTCACTCCTTTGGTTATTTTGTCCGGTCATGGGGCTTGATATATCATCTATACATAGATTTAAATCTCAAGCTGGATCCTTATATCAACTGCCTCCTCCACTGGGATGTGAATAAGCATTTCAACTTAACAAATCCAAGCTCAAACTTCTACTCTCTCTCCTAAATCTACTCTCCCATTAAATTCTTCCTTATTCCATGAAATTCTTTCAACTTCTTCAGCCAAAATCCATTGAGTCAACTTTAAGTCTTCTCTTTCTCTAGGGTTTCACATTTATTCTATAGGAAATTGTGTAGTAGCTCCACCTTCAAAATAAATCCAGAATCTGCCACTTCTGACCACCTCCATTATTATTACCCTGGTTGGAACCATTATCATGACTCAACTAGATTATTTCAATAACCTTCTATTAAATAGTATATTCTCTCTGTTTATACTCTTACACTCCTCCAATTCATTCCCCATGAAGCAGCCAGAGGACTTCTATTATAAAATAAGTCCACTCATTTCACTCCTTTGCTCGGAACAGTTTCCCATCTCCAGGTAAAAGCCAAGTCCTTTTAATGGTTTAGAAAACTCTCCACAATCTGGCATCCATCCCCAGTACATCTCTGATCTTAACTGCCTCTACTCCCACACTCTGTTCCAGCTCTGCCGACCTCCACACTACTGCTGGAAAACAGCATTCATACTTGCCACTCGGAGATCTGCTCTTGCCATTTCCTCTGCCTGAAATGCTCCTCACAGCTTCCGCCTTACATCCTTCACATCTTTATACAAAGATTACTGTTTCATCATGCCCTAGCTGGATGCCTTATCCAAAATTTCAACACCAAAGGAAATCTTGGGGTGTCAGCATGCAAAGGAGATTCTACACCTGAGTACTGGAGCATGTAAGCCTTGGAAGCCCCAAGGAGTATCAGAACTTTATGTTAACCCTCATGGCCAGGCATTTGGATTTCATGCAAATATAGGGATAGAAAAATATGACCTTGGACACATGTGAGGTACAGACCTCACACCTAAATCAAATCCAAATACCTGAAATTGAAACTTATGCATGAAGACAGGACATTGAAAAAAGGATTATAAAAGCAGCAGTCCAGAGAAACAGAAAGATGCTACTAGACATGCAGTTTGTCTGTGATCCAGTGGAGGCAGGGGGTTAACATGATGATTAAGGAGATTTAAGTGTCCAAGAGTAACTTGGACTAGAAGGCATTACATCCATAAAACACCATGATTGGTCTGCTGTTAGACCTGGCTCTGCTACTTACCACTTGTATGGTCTTCCATGTATCTTTTACCTTTTCTGAACCTCAGTTTACTTATTTGCAATAAGAGAAAAGAAATCCCTGCCTTGTGGATCTCACACTTTGTTTTTGTGGCAGAATATAAAATCACTATGTAAAGTGAAAATGCTATAAAAAGTGTAACTGAGTTGTCCCCTAGAAAGTCTGAGACTTAAGTTAACCTAACTCAACTCCCCTACCCCTCCTATATAAATATATTTAAATTCAGGCTCTTTCATATGATTTTCGCAAATCTTCGTTCCTATTTCCAAACCTACTGTATCAGTTATGCTCTCTGCCAATTTCCAGGATCAAAAGAATCCACTGAAGCCAAACATCTGGTGCTTTTAGAAACCACACTGAAGATTTGGGGGTTACTAGCAGAGGAATATCATTTCTCACATCACAAGACTCTGCCGTCTTGTCAGGTCTGTATCTCATGACATCCTCGTCCAAAGCCTGTGTTCCCAACACATGGCTCTCCTTGCCATGCTCAGCCTCCTGGGAAGCGCACCTGGTTAGCCCAGACCCACGGTCTCCCTCTTGGATTACCGGAAGACAACATTTCTTCCATTCCATCACATTCATAGTACCATATTTCCACGATGGACAAAGGACAAGGGAGACGTGGGCTTTTCCTAAGAGTACAGACGTAAAAGCACAAATCACACCAGAGTTCAGAGCATGTTGGTAATGTAAAGGAAAATATATATACACATACACACCACATACACAACACACACACACGATCACATACATCTTTTATTCTTTTGTAGCAATGTGGCTTTAAGAACATGCTCGTGGATTGGCAGAATCAACATTGTTAAAATGTCTATACTACCCAAAGTGATCTACAGATTCAAATGCAATCCCTATTAAAATACCAACATCATTTTTCACGGATATAGAAAAAATAATTTTATGCTTTATATGGAACCAGAAAAGACCCTGTATAGCAAAAGCAATTCTAGGCAATAAAAAGAAAATGGGAGACATGAATCTACTGGACTTCAAACTATACTACAAGGTTATTATAATGAAAATAGCTTGGCACTGGCACAAGAACAGGGACATTGACCAGTGGAACAGAACTGAGAACCCAGATATGAAACCATCCTCATTAGCCATCGAATCTTTGACAAAGCAGACAAAAACATACACTGGGGAAAAGAATCCTTATTCAATAAATGGTGCTGGGAAAACTGGATAACCACATGTAGAAGACTGAAATAGGATCCACACCTTTCACCTCTCACAAAAACCAACTCACGGTGGGTAACAGACTTAAACCTAAGATGTGAAACAATTAGAATTCCAGAAGAAAATGTTGGAAAAACCTTTATAGACATTGGCCTAGGCAAAGAATTTATGAAGAAGATCCCAAAAGCAATCACAGCAACAACCAAAATAAATAAATGGGACCTGATCAAATTAAAAAGCTTCTGCACAGCCAAAGAAACTGTCACAAGAGCAGACAACCTACAGAATGGGAGAAAATTTTTGCATGCTACAAATCCGATAAAGAGCTGATAACTAGAATCTATGTAGAACTCATAAAATCAACAAGAAAAAATCAAACAACCCTATCAAAAAGTGGGCAAAGGACATGAACATAAACTTTTCAAAAGAAGACAGAATAATAGCCAAGAAACATATTAAAAAATGCTCAACATCTCTAATCATCAGGGAAATGCAAATTAAAACCACAATGAGATATCACTTATCTCCAGTGAGAATGGCCTTTATCAAAAAGTCCCAAAATAATAAATGTTGGCGTGGATGTGGAGAGATAGAAACACTCATACACTGCTGGTGGGACTGCAAACTAGTGCAACCTCTGTGGAAAGCAATATGGAGATACTTTAAAGCGATACAAGTAGAAGTACCATTTGATCCAGCAATCCCATTACTGGGCATCTACCCAAAAGAACAAAAGTCACTCTCTAAAAAAGACAACCGCACTCGAATGTTCATAGCAGCACAATTCACAATTGCAAAGATGTGGAAACAACCCAAGTGCCCATCAATACATGAGTGGATTAATAAAATGTGGTATATGTATACCATGGAGTACTATTCAGCTATAAGAAACAATGGTGATATAGCACCTCTTGTATTCTCCTGGATAGAGCTGGAACCCATTCTACTAAGTGAAGTATCCCAAGAATGGAAAAATAAGCACCACATGTACTCACCAGCAAATTGGTTTCACTGATCAACACCTAATTGCACATATAAGAGTAACATTTATTGGGTGTCAGGCAGGTGGGAGGGGGAAGGAGGGGATGGGTATATGCATACATAATGGGGGATGGACACACTTGAAGCTCTGACTTGGGAGTGGAGGGGGGTAAGGGCAACATACGTAACTTAAACATCTGTATCCCCATAATATGCTGAAATAAAAAAAAAAAAAGAATTGGTGCACCATACCCAAAAGTTCTGGGAAACTGTACAAGGTCAACTGGGGCACAAGTGCTTGTCATGCAGTCAGGTCATTGGTCCCTAGGTAACATTTAACCACAAATCACTGCACTCATAAAAGCCATTCATTCTATGATTATAGGTCTATGTGTTATAATCTTACATTATAAAAAAACCTTCAACCAACTTTGCAACAAATGCCTTAAAATTCAACCTCATTTAAGAGTACTAAAAGATTTATAAAACATGCAGTTCATGTTTTCATAGTATTTTGTGCACGATAGGACTTGGTTAATTTACCGCTACAAAAACAGGAATATTCTTATAGAGTTGCTAATGTCACTGTCTACTAGGCAGCAACATCATTCCTAATTACTACTGCCACTAACCTGGATTGTCAGTATCCTGTACCCGACTAAGAGTCTTTCCATTACCTCACACAAGCCCCATGGCCCCCATGTCTCAATGGTATTATTATTTTCATTTTATAGATGAGCAAACGGAAGTTTAGCAAAATGATGTCACTTGCCCAAGATCTCCCAGGTGGCGAGTGGCAGGTCCAAGAGTTGAATCCAGAGTGTTTCTGACACCAAAGTCTATATTCTAAACAGGCACTCAAAGGAATTTTTTTTTATTTTCAATATATTAGACTTTCAGTAGGCATATTATAACTAATGCTTCTGGAGACAGAAGGGAAGCTCTGTGGAATAGAGGAATCAACCCTTCATAAGTGATTCTGCTTCCTCTGCCTGAGATAACCCATGTGTAGAACAGGAAAATACACTTACTTTTGGCCAGGGAAAAAAAAATGTTATTTCCAGTTCCCCACTTCCTTCTAAGAAGGGTGTTACATGGTCAAAGGTGGAGAGAATGCAAATTGGAGATAAAATGACAGGAAAAGGACCAGATCTAATGAACTTGGGGAGATACAGTGCAGGGAGAAGATGACTGAGGCAGAAGGGAAGAAGGAAGAACTCAGGGAGTGTGTAGTCAAGGAAGGATATTTGATGGAAAAGAACATGGACAAGTGAAAATGTTCATCAGGTATTTTGGGTGACGTGTGGTGTAACCTAACCTTCCCTTCCATCTTCACTATGAAATGTTGAAATAAAAATTAAAAACTCACTTAGGATGGAGTTGATTTGGGAAGGGAGAGAGAGGTGGAGGGAAGAGAGGTACTGAGCCCTGCTCAGGTGATGTAAACACAAGAATAGAAGTAGGATGAGAATAGAAATGGCATCTACAGAGACACAGTCATGAACAGGAAACATGAAATGTGAAGGAAGGAGCCATAGAACTGTCACTGTGTCTTCCAGCTCTGTGGTTAGATCAGCTCTCAATAAGAGGTGAATGGTGCAGTCTCTGTTGGGAGGCTTCTCCCAAAATTGAGGCTAAGAGACCCTGGAAGAGTTTCAATGAAGAAGAAAGATTCAGAAAAGAGCAGCCTATGATCTCCCTAGAGAAAGGATGTGTTTTGTTCATCTCTGTAACTTCCACACTTAACAAAGTGTCGGATTCATTGCCCGGGCTCAGTGAGCTTTCGATGAACCAACGAATGAATGAATGAAATGAATACATGATTAATTATTTAGTTTAAAAAATGGCATACATGTCCATTGGTTCCAGAATGATTTCTTGGGGATGGACAGCAGCTCAGACTTGTCAGAACATCAACCAATGAGTATGTCTGCCTCACCTCTTTGGTTTTGGAAAAAATGCACTTCCTAAACTCTCAAAAGTTCAATTTTGCATTCTCTGTAGAGGGAGGTAGTACTTAAATATACAGATCAACTAAGCTAAGCATCTAAGGTTCAGAAGGGGTTTATTGTCCCAGACACTCAAACATGTAACTGAGAACCTGTAGTCTGCCCTAGACAGCTTTTTTAAGGATCCAATAGTGTCCCACATAATTTGCAGAGCGGCTTCCTTAAATGTCCTGTGAACGCAACCATGCATGCCGCTAGCCATGAGACCCTGGGTAGGTCACTTCTCCTCATCATGTCTCAGTTTTCTGAAGCAATGTCCCTACTGCTCTGGTGGTCCATGATTCTATAAAATGTTATCAAGGTCTTTCTGCTGCACTAAACTATAGATTCTAAACTATAATCTGAAGACTCCAGTCTCAGGTCCAGAAGTCACTTTTTGACCCATAAGATCACTTGGCTTCCAAGAAATCGTTTCATTCTCCGATGTTCAGAAGAACAAGTTTCTGTTTAGAAAAGTCTATTGGTTGCCGACCATAAATTTGGAAAATAGACAACGTAGATAATTTACATTTACTAAGGTTACTTTCAACCAAGCACTCTTCCAGGCAAGCTGTACATGCGATTTCATTTCATCCTGCAAGGTCGGCATGATTGTTTCTACTTTACAGATTGGAGAAACTGAGGCTGGCGGCAGGCAAGAAGTTTATCTGAAGTCATACACGTGAGAAGTGACAGAGTCGGTTTCAAGCCAGGTCCACCTGACACAAAGATGATGTTCTTGCCACTACAGCAAGGGAAAAAAGTAAAAACAAAGTTTTCAGGATGTGATTAGCAATTTGATAAGTGGCATGTATCTGATTGTTCCCCCGTCCTCACCCAGTTCTGCAAGAGGACAACAGCCTCCTTTAGCTTGACCACAGAAAAGGTGACATTTCTTAATATTTGTGTTAGGGGCTGATGATAAATGGCTGTGCAACTAATAACACATAGGTCTCACCTCAGATATCTCAATTTATCTCATAGTTTGGTTAAAATAAGAGATGGTTCAGAAACATTTCTAAAGCCATCCATTAATAAGCCCTGATGTTCTCATTAAGACTCAAAAAAGTGCCAGACACAGTGGCTCACACCTGTAATCCTGGCACTCTGGGAGGCTGAGGAGGGAGGATTGCTTGAGCTCAGGAGTTGGAGGCCAGCCTGAGCAAGAGCAAGACCCCATCTCTACTAAAAATAGAAAAAATTAGCCAGTGTCATGGTACATGCCTGTAGTCCCAGCTCCTCAGGAGGCTGAGGCAGGAGGATTGCTTGAGCCCAGGAGTTTGAGGTTGCTGTGAGCTATTATGACACCGCTGCACTCTACCCGGGGTGACCGAGCAAGACTCTGTCTCAAAAAAAAAAAAAAGACTCAAAAAAGCCTCTTAAGAACTCTGTTTAGGACCAAATAAATGCTTTCTTGCTACTTTCCAAGAATTTCTAGATTAAATCTCCTTGCAGGAATACCATTAGCTGTTCCAAATTTTTTTATTTGGCTTGAAAAAACCCAATAAAGAAAAGTCTTTAGAAATAAAAACCCCTGACAAAGGTACATTATTCTATAGTTTACGAAGTCCTGCTAGGCCTATTATCTCATTTGACTCTCTCCAAATGATCTGTAAGGTTAAAAGTACAGGAATGAATGATCCCTAGTACAGCTTCATTCAGTCAGCAATATCAGTTGAGAGCCTGTTGTGTACCAAGTTCTTTGTTAAGGGATTAGACGCAGTACTAAACTAAACACACACAGTCCCTGCCCCCATGGAGCTCCTAGTCTAGTCATTGCAAAAACATTACACAAACACAGTCATTACACAAATAAATATATGAATGAGAGCCAGCACATTATGAAATTCACCCAGTAGCAAAAGCTAGCAACCACCAGTAGGCAAATCCCCAGTCTTCTGTCTTTAAGAGTTCTGATTTTCCTTACAGCGTCATTTAACCTATCAGAGTCTTGATTTGCTCATCTGTAAAATGGGATGATGTTGGTAGACATCTCGTCTGGTCATGGCAAGGATTAAAGGAGATAACACATATAAACATGCAGCAAAGAGTGCTTGCCTTATCCTGATCATAAATTTCATTAAGTTGGGATCCATCTATGTCCTATACTGCTTAAATTCTTCCTAATGCCCAAAATGATTCCTTGAAAATTGAAATTTCTTATTAAGTTTAGATGGACGAGCCTGTCTACCCCATGGTCTTTCTCTTCGAATGTCTAGAGTTATGCTGTCCCATGTGGTAGCCACTAGCCATGTGTGTGACTGTTTAAATTTTTCAAAATTGAAATTAAATAAAACTAAAAAGGTAGTCCCTTGGTAGCACTTGTCACATGTTGAATGCACAGTGGCCACATATAGCTAAAGCTGCCACATTGGACAGTGCAGATATCGAACTTTTCCATCATCACAGAGCATTCTATTGGATAGCCATGGTCTACAGGGATAGTGACTATGCATTTGCTTTGCAAAAACAGATTAAAGCAGTCACTTCTGTTCCCCCATCCAACTCTCTTTAAGGCAGGACCTCAATGTCCCTAAAACATAGATCCAGCTCTCTATGATCTCTGTTTATAATGCTTTGGTGGGACTTCTCGTCCTCAGGTTGAACCCCACACTCTTCCTCACGCTTCTCTCATCAGCCGACTCTTCTCCTCACCCTCCCCTCCTCCTCCTCCACTATACTGAACAACTCCTCTTGCACTTCTGTGCTTAAGCAAATCATGGACTCTGCCCAGAAGCCCCTTGCTTTCTTTCCGTGACGGGCCAAATGCCATCCATTCTTTAAGACTTGGCTTAAGCATAGGCTTCCTCTAGCAAGTCTTTCTAGACACCTCCAGGCTGTATCAGGTTCCCTTCCATTGCATTCCACAGCACCTGAGACATATTTACGTTATGCTAAAGCTTAAGTCTTAGGCTCCTTCCAGGTAATGGACAGGAGCTCTAATAGGGTGTTCACATACTCGTACATTTTTGTAAAATTGGCAAAAATAAGGTATTTTAACTGGAATCAGCTGGAAATTCTTCCTTCCCATTATACTTCCCTTCGTTCCAGTGGCATTGCTGAGGCTGTCAGCATTTGCAGGATAGCTTTGGGGAAGGCGAGTTGGCAACGTGTCACTTTATCTGCAAACTAGAGGGACAATTTATTTCACGTCAATAAAAAGTAAGAAATGACAGATTCCTGATGAGAATATATATAAAGGTACATTTTGTCATCTTTAAATTTAGATATTAAATAATGGAGAGAAAATTTAGATTAAAAATTTAATATGAAATAAAAGCAATTTGGAAGAGTGATAAAAATCCATAAAATTTATTCTGGCCTAAAGAAGTAAATTGCTGGAAAAAAATCAGACCATACTAAGGTAGTAAATTCACTAAGAAAAAGAAAAAATTTTAAAAGACTAATAGGCTCTCAAACAGTTTGGTCGTCCAGTTAAAAAACTGGAATGAATCCTATAAATGTATTGGAAAAACATTTAAGTTTCTTGCTGATTTAACCAACATTGACTACAATAACAATAAATTCATAATACACGACCTAACAAGGCATCAAGGACAAACCTGTTAATAAGTGTTGTCAATGAAAAGAGTGTGGTAGGCAAAATAATGGCTTTCCAGAAAAGATGCCCGCTTCCTAATCCCTGGAACTTTTGAATATGTTCCCTTACATGACAAAAAAAGGTCTTTGCAGATATGATGAAGGTTACAGTCTTAAAATGGAGAGATTATTCTGGGTTATCTGGGTGGCCCAATCTAAATATATGAGTCCTTAAAAGTAGAAGAGAGAGGCAGATGAGTAAGTCAGAAGGAGATACAACTACAGAACGTTGTGAGATTTAAAGACAGAGGAAGGGGGTCACCAGCCCAGGAACGTGGGTGGCTTCTGCAAGCTGAAAACGGCAAGGAAATGGATTCTGTTCTGGAGCTTGAAGAAAGGAATGCAACCCTGCTGAAACCTTGATTTTACTCCAATAGTAATACCTGTGTTGGACTTCTGACCAACAGAACTGTAAGGTAATAAATGGATGTGGTTTTAACCCACTACATTTATGGTAACTTTTTAAAGCAGCAGTAGAAACTAATAAAAAGAACATTTAAGATTAGTTACTACATAAGAAGTGCCCTAGAATCTGATTGCTCCTATATGAAGGAAATTTGAGAATTTTTCAAACTTCGGTAAGTCTTAAAATGTACAAGCCTTATTAATAATGGGCTGTGACACTGAAACTTTTCTAAACTATTAGTAATTTACAACACTTATTATATATATATATATATATAGCCAAAATATTAGGACTATATAGCAAAAAAACTAGGAAAAAAATATTACAAATGTGGGTCAGGCATTTAACTAATAAAAACGTAGCTATTGTCTTCATTTTGAGATATTTTAGGGATATCCCTGTGTCTTAGGTTGAGTTTCCCCATAAGCTAATCCTGAGACAGGGAAAGTGCAAATAGTTTATTTGGGACAGGATACCAGCAGTAGGACCAGGTTCATAGGCAGCAACCTGTGCGGTTGGTTGCACAGGGCCCGTGCTCAGAAGGGTTTTGAGCTTGGTTTAATGTTCTGCTATTACCATTTTGAAATTCTTAATAATTTTCAACAAGAGTCCCCACAATTTCAATTTGCACTGGATCCTGCAAATTATGTAGCTAGTCCTGACCGGGAAGTACCAGCGGGGAGTGAAGAAGTGAGAGAGAGAAGGGAAGGTAGCTGATAAAGAATGTGTTCTTGGCCAAGGCACTGCTGTGGGAACTGGGCTAAACTCCAGTGGGGAGCTCTAGCAGTTTGTGTGGGAAACATTTGGCAGTTGTCCCATGTAACAGGTATTTTATCCTCCAACAAAATATTCATCCTCCACCACCTAGGGGAGGCTGGTTCCCAGAGGCGTTACCTCCCCCACACTTCTACCCTATGACCCTTAAGGCTTGGGAAGACAGGCACAAGTGCTTGCAGTAGGAGCCTGAGGCAACTGCTGAAATAGTGAACGCCAAGAAAACGTGGCTAGGTCCCCACGTTGTGTGTTCCAGATGACTTTTTATAATTTGCAATTTGTTCTAATATCTCTTCTCATTCCAAATAAATATTCAGTTTTATGGACAATTTTATATTTCTAATTGTCCTTTTTTCTTAAAGATTGTCCCAAATGGACATAAGCTTCAAGACCCACAAAACTGAATCTACCTACACATTTGTGATAGCAATTATCAGTCCAGTTATAATTATTTTCTTTGCTATCTACTCCTCTGGACCAGAATTATTCCTCTAGTGGTCCTTAACTCTGAAGCAATCACTTTTCCAGCACCCATCTCCCTCCTTGATAATTCAACGTAAAATAATATTAATCAAAATCAGTATGTCCAAAGCCTCTGGTAGGGCCTTAGGGTATGGATTTGGAGGTTGTACACTGCACAATTAGAGGGGCCACCATTTATATCATAGTCTCTTTGAAAGGTGCCTCCTGGAGTTGTACAGTATACCGTCCTCATGATAGCCCTGCAGACTTCTGATATCTAATGTGGCCATCACAGTCTGCTTTATTGTCTAACATGAAATGTTCATTCATTTTATTTCTGTCCCAAGTAGTTTCATCTCTCCCTGCACTGAGCTCTCATAGTTTTTTTTTTCTTTTTTTTCCCTCTAATCTCATGACAGATTGAGTTCTCATAGTTTTTACACTTCCTTCGACAAAGTGTTTACTATACTATAAGATTTACTCATTAATTTTCCCAGCTAAGCTGAACTTCTAGGAGATACGGGAGTATCTACCATTCATCTTTACATCCCTGATGCTACAGTACCTAGTTTAATTGCCTGTGCTATCTTACTCATCATTGCATTATGCCTGGCTCATAATAAATATTCGATAAATATTAATATTCAACAAATATTAGTTGGCAGCATACATGAGTGAGTAAATGAATGAATGAACAATCCCCACAGTCTGTATGTCTCTATCATTTTACCCTGTTTATCTGCCTAGCACTTCTGGCTGTTCATATTTATTTAGTTATTTATTCTCTGTACTTAAAATGTAGGTTCCATGAGGGTAGGGAAACTTAATGTTTGTTCATTTGTGCAATTTTGTAACATTTCAATGCCTGGCACATTAGAAGGTGTTGAGAAAACATTTTTGAATGAATTAATAAATGAAAAAATAAACAACCCAATAAAGTATAATTATTTCCATTTTATAGACAAGGAATGAGGTTCTTAGAGTTAAGTAGGTAATAATTGTCAGCACCATCATTCAAAATCAAGTTGGTTTAACCTAAAAATGCATTCTCTTTCCACTACTCCACCCTCTCCCTCATTAAAGTAAGAGTCCTCTTAACCGCACTGTCCTATTTCAGACTCATCGGGTCACTCTTAACTCGTGCACAGGTATTAGTTGATGCCCGCAAACCTGAGAGCTCCAGCCAGTAAGCTACATGCTATTAATGTCACACACTTCTGCACCATCTGTTGAGTTATATGCTCAGCACTAGTCATCAGTGTATTTTTCTCAAGCCAGTTCACCTCATTTTCTCCCATGGGAAATGAGGATAATAACATTATTAGCCTTACAGGCTGCTTGTGACAATTAATAAGTGAATTCAGATCAAGCACTGAAAACAGCATAAGCCCTCAGAATTAGCTAATGTTATATGCATGGAATTTAATAAAACAATCTGTAAACCTGTGGAATCTGAGCATTAAAAAAAATTATTGCTTCTATGAAAACTAAGTTGAATTCTTTGGAAAAATTTGCTAAACAAAGGTTGGTTTAAAAAATTCTTTGCTAAATATGTTTGTGAACAAAACAGCCATAAAATATTAGAGGGAAAAAAGCATAAAAAGTTAGAAATCTTAAATCAAATTGCTTTAAAAGTATTTTTAAGCTCCTAATCTACTTTAAAGAAATTAGAACTAGAAACACAGATGACGCATTATGGGTATGTGTGTGTTTTTGTCATCGTCGTTGTTATATATTTTTGCAAGAAGGATTAAAACCAATACACAAATAGGCTTGGCCTTGTATCATAAGATGAGTGAAGAAATATACAGAAATAAATTTTAAGTTAAAAAAATACTTAAATATACATGTATACTTTTGTTAAATGATTCCCTTTTTTAAACTCTTTTTGATTAACTGGTCAAATACAGATCATGCTCATGGTAGAGACAAGACTTCTAACATAGATGCCCAAACAATTGAGTGAATGAATGAATGAATGTTGATGCATAAATGAATGACGAAATGAACGTCTAAATAAATTGTCTGGTTCTCTTAATAAATAGCCGATTTTATATCCCACAGTAGGATAAAGGATAAAAATTTTTGCTCTTTTGTTACTGGTCTGATGGCTTGCTAGATCTTAAAAATAAGCAAATGTAGGGAGAGCTTCTTTTGGTTTTCTCTTTCTTCTCAAGTCCCTAAAGCTCTTCTTTTCTCTGCCATCATTTTTCCGTTTTCTTCACCTGCTTGCATGGATGAAAGACTCTTAGTGAAATAAAAAGCTCAATGAGGTGAAAATACATCCCATAAAAACTCCCATTAAGGAGTTTACTGAAGGGGCTTACACTCTCCTCACTTAAATGGCCATATTTTATTCCTCCCAAGGAAACTGGACACCTTTAATCCAAAAAGAATGCAATGAGCATCAAAGAGCAAGAGGCAGGATCAGGTTGCAATCCTTTATTTTCCAAAGAGTGTTCAGGGGAAGGGATGGGAAGAAATTTATAACTAGCTAGTCTAGAGCCTGTGAATGTCAAAGTTAAATCATTCTAACTTCTGCCTGACTTACTCTGTCGCAGCCTGATGAATAAAGCGAGATTCTGTGTTGAAGGGGAAACCTGTGCAAAATCGAAAATGAAAGCTGAAGTATAAATGATGATTTTAGGATATAGCTTTACAAATAATAAGTAAATATGTTGCATTAATGAATTTTATCTTAATTGGATAAAGCAAGATAGAGAAAGAGAAAGAACATGGGACTTGAAACTGAACAGAACTGGGTTCAAATCATGGCTAAGTTATTTAGTGTTCTTCTGATCCCAGACAGGGTATTTAGTCTCTTTGAGACTCAGTTTCCCCATCTGTTAAATGAAGATATTAATAGTAATACCTATTTGGAAAAGGTATGGTGAGGATTATATAAAATACTGAATATAAAAGTATAATATAGTGCTAGCTTCAAAATGAGGTCCTGTTTCTTAGGAAGTCAGCATTCCTTGATTTAAAGTAATATTTTTATTTCAGCCTGAATCCAACATCTCTCCCATATCCTCAGAGTATTGGTAACTTTAAATAGGTAGGTCTTTCCCCTTGCTAGATGTGTTTAATCTGTTTTTATAGGCATATATGAATTGTGCTAATCATTTGTCTATCAATACCCACAACAACATTATGAGGAACCTGAAGTTTTTGGCGGTAATTTAACTTGCCTAAGGCCACAGCAAAGAAGAGGCAGAATCGGAGACTGAATGCAAATCTGTTTCACTTCCCTGTACTTTTCTGGATTACCCAGTATTGTATTATATATCAAAAAGATTGAAATCTCAATTATAAGCAAAAGAACTTAATCTTTCTTTTTCTAATTTTTCTAATCTTTTCAGTCGAATTTTCAGCAGGAGCTGCAGTCATCTGAAGGCTTGACTGGGGCTGGAAGATGCTCTTCCCAGGCTCACTCACATGGCAGGCAGTTGGTGCTGGTTGTCAGCTGGGGTGCCTGAGGTTTACCCTGGGTCACTTCTCACCCTCCAGGGCTACCTGTTACACTTTATCTCTCCTTCAGGATAACCTGGATTTCTTTACGTGGCAGCAGGGCTCCAATAGAGTAAAAGCTAGAGCACACCAGCAAGGAAGAAAGGACACCTAGGACAGAAACCACAGTCTTTTTATAACCCAATATTAGAAGTCCCACCACTCCCACTACTTTTGCAGTGCTGAATTCACTGCAAGGGAGTCAGTAAGTCCATCCTACACTCAGGAGAAGGGTATTACACAAGGTGATGACTATCAGGAGGATAAGAGCATTGGGCACTTTCTTAATGGCTGTCTACCACAAACATGGTTAAAAATCAGTAAAAAAAAAAAAACAGATATAAAGTCCAAAACAGAAAAATAGGAAAAGATGGATGCAGGTATTTTAGAGAAGAATAAATTGGGATGATTAATACACATAAAACAATACTCAAACTCATTCACACTTAAAGAAATATACATTAAAACAATGAGATACTAGTTTTCTCTTATTGTAGCAAATATTGAAAAGTCTGACAATATCCAGTATTGATGAGAGTGGAGGGAAATGGCTATTCACTATCAGAAGACAATTTGACAATACGTCTCAAAAATGATAATGCACATAACATTTAACCAAGAAATATCACTTCCTGAAATACACTATACAGATATATTTGCAAAGAAATTACATAATGATATTCACTGATGCAAAATTTTAATAAACTATTACTGAAAACAAAAGAAGGTAGACTAAATACATTACAGAAAGCTATGCAGCTATTCAAAAGAATGAGGCTGATTTCTACATGCTGATAATGAAAATCTCTTTGTTACTTTATTAAACGAAGCACAAGAGACAGAGGAGTATCTATAATATGATTTATTTTGAAAAGAATAAAAACATATGCATATTTGTGTATAGATAAAGCATTCTGAAGAATATCTAAGAAAAGTTTAACAGCACTTAATTCTGGGAAAAAGGAAAATAGTTTTTTCACTAGTTAATTTTTAACTGAGTGTATTTAATTATCTTATAATTTAAAACACTAATTGGAAAATGAAAGCCTTAACTATAGTTGATGTACTAAAATAAGAGCAAGCTGACAGTGAATCTGATTTGACAGTGTTAGGTGAGGCTCAGGAAAAAGGAAAGAAGGGAAAGGAACTCTGATTTATTCATCTCCCACTAAGCTCCAGGCACCTTTATTTAAGTCACCTCCCACCATTTACACAATGCACTGACCACATAGAGTGACAAGCGGCCCTCTGGCCACCCCTGCAAAACGCCCTTCTTTGCACAAGTGGCATCTCTGACCTGAACTAACCTTCCTCACCTCTTCAGCCTGCTGAAGTCAAAGAAGATGTTATACACGTACACCCTGAGATTACAACTTTAAGTTTATCCTCCTTTAAAAAGAACAGGGTTTCCAGTTTTTAAATTTTAAAAAAGAAAACAAGAACACTCTGTGGGTTCCAAAGCAGCCTGGGCGAACCCCTGTTCAGCCATCTCTGCTCCCAAAGCACACTCTGAGAGCCTTGGCTCTCTGTGGACGGAAGGCAGGATTCTTACAAGTTCAGGTGATCTAGGTCTATCGGGGCTTAGGTCTTGCTTACAGGTCTTTGGGTCCTCGCCTGGATGATGGTGATGGATGCATAGTGTGCCTGTCGTAAATTCTCGTTGGAAAACAATCGGAGAGAAATGGTTTGAACAACATCACCTCTGCACATATCCCATCCAAACCAGTATCATGGGCCAGGATGGAAACATGGGAGGAGAAATGATGGGACAGGATCATCACTTCCAAGGAGTTTCTTAGGAAGAAGCCAGGGGCTTCTACCTCTGCAATTCTCATCAGCACCCACCCCAGTTCTTTGATACGGACAATTATAGAGTGTTATGCTCAAATTTAAGATAAATCCCCTGGTTCCTTAGTCCCCTTTCACTAAGGTGGACAGCTCCCTTTACTCCTCTCCGCAGTGGAGACTCCAGAGGTTCTTCTGAGGCAAGGAATGGGGGTTAAAGACACCAAGATCCATTTTGCACATGTTGAATTTGAGGTGCCTGTTGGACATGTCAGGGTCCCTCCAGGCAGGGCAAAGGGACCACGTGAACAAGGGCCATGAGAATGAGAGGCCCCCTGGGAAGTGGGACGGGAGCAGGGCCTGGACACGGAGCAGGGACAGTCACCCTGGCCTCCTCTTTGTAATGGCAGACACAGCAGCAGAACCCCAGCAGCACAGCCTCGAGGAGGGAGCCAGCCAGAAACGGAAGGGGCCCCTCCCGTCTTCTCCGCCACTAGGGACAAAGGGCCAGTTTGAATTGGGCCTCACTATTTTAACACCAAAGGTTTTCATTTGGCAGTCACTGTTCATACAACACAAACTCTCTTTCCTCTGACATGAATCCTTTCTTTAAGAAGAAAAAGAAGAAAGGCCCCATCAACACAGGCGGCAGTTCCAGACAATGGCAGGAGCGTGGCTGCCAGCACGCAAAGAAGAGGCCAGTGTGCCCAGTGGCAGCCTCCTTATCTCCCAGCTCCTGCCCGCACCACAGCTCTTATTTTTCCTGGGTGTTTTGATGACTTCTCTCCTTCAGCTGCTTTGACAGAATTTGCCGGCTGCCGGCTGATGGGAAACAACCCACTTCTTGTGCCTGGGCCGCTCTGTCTTCACTCCAGGCCGCAGGGGAGAAAACGTGTCTTTGTGGCTTCCCTTCAATAGCTCTCTGAGTCCAAACCCCTCGTGGGCTCTGGCAGGCCGAGCTGCGATCCTGTGAATAGACGCTGTTGTTTGCTTCTCTTTGCGAAGCCGGCCTCTGGGCATCCAGAAATGCATCCCCAGCCCAGCCTTGGTAGTTTGGAGGCAGATTCATGGACAAGCTGGCAGATGCCCCAGCCCAGGGAGAATTATGATCACTCGTGTGTACAGCTCATTCAAGGCCATCGACAAAATGCTTTCACATTGCTGGTAATTAGATGCGCGTTTATGGTGGCCCTACTCTGTGCCTAGCACAGCCCTCACCAGTTCTACCCTTGAGCCCTGTGATTACCCTTTGCCATGAGTATCGTTCTAGTCTCTTCATTTTACAGTGGAGGAAACTGAGTCTCAAAATGGTCAAGTGATTTTGCACATGGCCACACAGCCAAAAAGTTACGGAGATTTATCCAGGGGCACCAATAGTTTCAGAGATGTTGAGAGTCCCCTAAAAGGCATCAAATTCTCTGCTGAGCCACAGAAAAGGAACATAACGCCCACCAGCCTAGGTGCTGGGTGCCATACCCCCTCATCTAGGGGAAAGGGGAGAAATAACTGATTCCTCTTTCCCTACCTTCAAATCCCTCCTGCCCATATTCAATATGGAAAACTCCTATCAAATAAAAATGGAGTTTGTCATCAGCCTGGCAGGTCAAGGTGACCCAACCCTGACCCTCTACACCACACCATTCTGGACCTAGACCATCTCCAGTGTGTTCAACTGGGCCTTTGCTGGACCACACAAGGCAGCCTAGGAAATTCCCCAGGCTCGAGTGGCAAGGCTGGAGGCGAGACCGCTCTGGTACTGAACCGAGTGCCTTGCAGTTAGCCACTTTTCCGTGCCTCAGTCTTTCTCTGGCAAAATGGGAATGCTGATAATACCTCGAGGGTGTTGGAAGGATTAAATGAAAGAAAAAAATGACTGTGGGGAGACAAAATAGTGCATAACATTTACACTGTAGCAGCAGCAGCTGCATAAACACCAGTGATAGCAGCAGCAATCTCACCAACAGCCCTGCTGGATTAATCGTACAACAAACGTCTCATGGTGCTCACTCCGAACAATGCCGTATCCCTGAAACCCTCACAGCTTCGTCATCTGCAAAAGCATTGCTGGTGCCAACAGGGAGGCAACAAGGGGCCTAGTTGATATCTACTGGGTAGTGCAGAGTATGCAATCTGACTTCCAACGTGGCAGATTGATCCCATAGATACATTTTATTTGGAAGAGATTTTTTTAAAAGTGAATCAGGATTTTAAAATTGGAAGTCTGACAATACTGAGCCTATGTTTGTTTCTACAAGGCAGCGATCAGGCAGAGGTGAATCCTCCTTGCACAGGGTGGGCACACTCTCCCTCACCACAGTCCCCATCACTCCCTATTGCCTCATCAACACTGCAGCTCAGTGTCAGTGCCCTTGGTTACTGCAATTATGTTGTTGTTCTCCTTATAGTAAATATTCTGTCCATGTGTACTATTAGTTAGGGGAACACTAGCTGCCATAGCTAGCAAATCTTCAAATATCCATGGCTTAAAGCAATAAATGTGTATATCATGGTCTTGCAATAGTCGATGGTGGTGGCTTTCCTCTACATGAAGATTCCGGGACCCAAGATCCTCCCACCTTGTGATTTTGCCAGTCCCTAGAGTTTCCATATTTGGCCTTCAGCCAGCGAATGGAGAAAGTGAGAGCCGTAAAACCCCATCTGCTTCTTAAAAGCCCCGGCCCAGCAAGGACATATATCATTTCTCCTCACACGTCACTGCTGAGAGCTAGTCACATGGCCATGCTAGATGGAAGGGGGACAGAGAAAAATTCCAACTGGGTAGCTACCTCTGACAACAACTCCAGGGTATGGAAGGGAGAGCACTTACCTTCTGTTGCCATCTATCTCTACCACAACATAGCTCTAGGAAAAGTGTGTGGAAATAAAATAAGACTGAGGGCTAAATGATTTTTCTTACACTCACCTATATTCTGTCCTCTATGGGCACCTTTATTTCCAATGTCTGGACTGCAAGCCCAGGAGCAGGGCAGAGGCTGAGTCTATGGGTCTGGGGTCAGGCCTGAGATGCCGCACTGATGACAAGTTCTTAGGTGATACCAGTGATGCTGGTCTGTGGGCCAGGCTTTCAGTAGCAAGATCCTAGAATTCCAGGCTTCCTAGACCACCTGCCTCTCCTCACAAACTTCAACCCCTCCTGTCTGTGCTCTCATAGCCCTTTCCACTACCTCTGTCACACTTGATGAAATTATGTTTACTAGTCAGCAAGATTTCTATCAGTCTGTTTTCCCCAGGTGACTGTGAGCTCCTCAAGGGCAAAGACTGTATTATTCATGCACAACATGTTTGCTGAAAGAATGCATGAGCCTTTACTGAGAACCTCACTATATTCTAGGTATGCAGTGCTGCATATTCCAGGATACATGAACGGCCTCTGAAGTATTGCTCATGTTTCATCATGGTGAGATATAAGCTTAGAGCTAAAAAGGTGACTGCAACCTGCTGGCCTCAAAGGACTTTCAATCTAATTGGGGCAGGGAGACTTCAGATGGGATTTAGGCCAAATAAAAACTGGGGAAGAAAGGAGGATGACAGGAAACTAACTGGTCCTCTATAGGCAGAATCTTCCATGGGTTTTCACTGGTACCAACCAGGCTCCACCTGTGTTACGGACTAAATTGTGTCCCCTCCCCTCAAAATTCATATGTTAAAGTCCTACCTCCAGAATCTCAGAATGTGACTTTATTTGGAGACAGGGTCTTTAAAGAGGTAGTTAAGTTACAATGAGGTCATTAGGATGGGCCTTAATTCAGTATGAGTAGGTGATTATAAGAAGAGATTAGGACACAGACACACAGGAGGGAAGGCCACATGAGGACATAGGGAGCAGACAGCCACATACTGCCAAGGAGAGGGGACTTAGAAGAAACCAACTCTGCCAACGCCTTGATCTGGGACTTCCAGCCTCCAGAACTGTGAGGAAATAAATGCCTGTCATTTAAGCCACCCAGTCTGTGATACTTTGTTAGCACGGCCTGAGCAAACTGATATAACTTGTCTATTAACTTCTTTGCCACTCAGGGTGCTGACATCTCAAGGAAGACAAAGCAGGGAAGGGAAGTGGGAGGTGGATGTTTGTTAATCACCTGGGGTGTGATCATGTTAATATTAGGCAACTCACATCATCTTATTTAACCCCCATCACAATCATGTAGGTAAATAGCCTCATTTTTCCTATTATGTATACAGAGGAAAGTGAGGTTCAGAGAGATGAAGAACCGTCCCTATATCACAAAGAGAGAAGTCAAGGAAGCCAGGTTTGTAGCTCGGGTCCATTTATTATAAATCCCTAACCTACTGAGCTACCCCTGTTGCCTCTCTTGAAGTCGGCTGATGGGCCAACTAGAAAAATCAAAAGGTAGACTGTCTTAGAATGCCGTGGAAAATAATTTTAAACACTGTATATCTGAGCAGCATTGTAGTTACTAAAACAAATGTCATGCTATTCCTGAACAAAGAGAAAGTTAAAAAACAGCAGTGAAAATGGGTCTCTGGCCTCGACATCCACGCCCCTAACCTTTGAACGCCAAACAGCCCACAATGATATCAAATTTTACTCGTGTTCCTGCTCTTTCCAGTCAAGTTGGCTTTGTGAGTTTTTGGCTTTATCAAAATGGAGTGAGAGTGTGTGCAATACAATGTTGGATTCATTGGGGAGAAAAAAGCAAAAGAAAAACCTTGCTTCTTCAATGCCAGGAGCTTACAAAGACATATAAACCATGAGGAATTCCAAGGACTTGCTCAGAAGCTGTTCCACAAATGCATTTCTTGAACAAAGGGCCAATGTTCCTTTCAGGGAAGAGCACAGGACTGGTTTCCGGCATTTTTCTTTAAGTCATTAGGACCATGCCAACAAACAAACATATACTGCTCCTGGGAGAAAGAATCTCATTCAACGCAGCTTACAAGAGTTTGATTATTGGGACAGGGGTGCTTCACGGCACGTGCCTTGCCAGCCGGCCCCCAAATGTACAGATCTGCTTAAAGGGCTTTATTGATGGTGGCCACAGACAGAGCTTGTGAGGAGAACTAACATCCCACAGATACTGACTGATGAGCATCACCCAGACCAAGACACAGTCCTGTCAGAGAGAGCTGAAAGGTCTGCCTCATTTCTTGGGAAATTTATTTCTTAAAACATGTAAAACATAAAAATAATAAATTCATATGTAACAGGTTTGAAATTTCCTCCACCACAACAATTAAAGGGTTTGGGAGGACCTGGAATGAAATAACATTGGAAAAAAATAATGGTTGAATCGTTAGCTATATACGTATTTCAGCTTTTAATGAACTGGAAACATTACAGGGTACATACTGAAAACACATGGGCATTGGATTAAGACAAATCATAGTTCAAATTTCAGCTCTGATACTTTGATAACTTCTGTAAGTGTTAGTATCTTTATCTCTAAAGCAAGGATAATAACACTATCTCCTACAATCTATAGGAAGATAAGATTAGATTAGATGACTGTTTAGAGAGTACTTAGCATAAGGGGTAGACTCTTAAATTATGTTACCTGTATTTCCAATTCTTCCTCTCTTCCAGAGAAATAGTTTCAAATACATAGCGTGTTTAAAGTACACCTAAGATTAGAGCAATACCACTTGTAGTAGTAGTTAGTGAGGGATAGGTTGCTCTAACAATAGTAGCAGTTATTAGAGAAGGGTTTCCTACTCCTCCATACCTTTGCCTCTAAATGCCTTCATTTGTTCGAGAAACACTGAGGGCCTACTCTGGACCAGCCACTGGACTATAAATGGCCATAAGGTGGCCAGTAGTTCCATTGCTTTGGGTCTCATGATAGAATCTCTCTCTGGTCCAGGTAGCATCAGTCTGTCCACCCTGTCACTAATTGCTAGGCAACAGCATCTCACTGGCCCCAGTGTGGAAGAGTGTTGATGAATCTGTGTGTACCCCACGCCCCTTCTGACAAACGCACACAAGGATAAACATGTGCCTCGGTCTGAGCCTGGAGGCTGGTGCTGGAGCAGGGAGGGCAACAGAGATGCATAGGAAGGGGTATAGGGGCTCACGGTCTAAAGGGGGTGACACACATGTAGAAGACACACAATACAACAGTGAGAAGAATGTGTAGTTGTAAGGGGAGAATAAACACCATGCAAAGAGAAGTCTGACCAACTCTCCCTGCAGGCATTGGGAAAAGCTTCAAGGAAGAAGTATTGCAGTTGGGACCAGACAACCGAGAGATGACAGGATTTAGGTAGGCGAGAATGATGAGAATAACCCTCTAAGCATGAGAAAGGGGTCAACAGAGGCAAAATTTTAAAGTAAGTGGGAGAAAGAACAAGTGATCCATTTGTCCCCTCTAGGAAGCTTCCCCACCACCCCTAACTACACGTCTTCATATATGAGTTCGGCGCCTCTCCTGTGTAGCTGCTTTATCACAGCGCCAATGACATCCTCTTCACTGCTCTGTACTCCTTACACACAAACACACACACACAATATGCCATCACGGACTGGAAGCTTCATGAAGATTGGGGCTCTGTGTTCTATGATTTCTACACCAGCATTTAGCACATTGCCTGATACTCAAGTAGGTACTCGAAACAACTTTAAAAGATTGTGGAATAAGTCAGTCAATAACAATCAATAAGTCAATCAATAACATTCAGTCAATGAATTAATTTTGATTAGAAGACACTAGGTGCTAAGTTGCTGTTCCCTGAAATAAGGAATGCAAGAATAGGGCGCTTCGGTAGAGAGGTTCTGACACAGAGGGCCACCGGGCACCTTCATGAATGGGATGGGCGGTGCTCCAGAGACAGGCCTAGACTAAAAGTACAGATCTGGGATCACTTAAATAGAGACGGTGATTGAATTCAAGCAAGGCAAACATCCAGAAAGGAAAGAAAATAATGAGAGCAAGCACAGGAGCCAAAAGAGAACAACAACACAGTTTCTAGGAAGAGTTTGCAAAGACTTCTCAGAGTACAAAGCCCCACCGTTGTTGAGTCAGGGTGTAAATAAGAAGGGAAAGGCTGATGAACCCCTGTTCAGGGACTGCCAATGGGAAACGCAGCCCTGGGGAAGGCACATGTTCCCTAGGTTCCCCAGCCCTCGTGGGAAATGTTATCTTTACACAGCCACACACTCCAAAGAGCCCTTCTACCGCCCCGGCCCTTCCTCAGCTATTTGTGTTGGTGCTGTGGTTTTCCTTTCTGACCCCTCTCTTTGAAACATAGGAAGAAAAGGGGAAGAAAGCCAGGATGTCCCAGAGGGTCTGGGGCTGCCAGTGTGTAAGGGTCTTGACCCTATGTGGTCTCTGGGGAGGCAGTATTGGGCCACAGGAAGACCAGAGACTTTTCAGCCGCCCACTTCCCAGTGACCTCAGCAATTCCATGACTTTTCTATGCCTCCATTTCTTCATTCAATCTATCAAGTGGACACACACACACACACACACACACACACACTTCACAGTGTGTTCTGGACAATGAAGTAGGATTATGAACATGAAAACCTCTCATGTCATGTCTGGTAGATAAGAGGTACCCAATAAATAGGTGCTTCCTTTCTTTTGGGCAAGTCTTATAACTTCCCAAAGTTATATTAATAATTGCTCTGGGGACTGATTCTTTTAGAGGAAAGAGAGGTTAAAATGAAGCCCTACCTACTCCACATGGTTGTTACGAGTGTCAAAATAAAAGCTCCTGGATATCGTATAATGTAGGTCTCTCTCAACCCTGATGTGCCTTTTCCTTGCCCGTCTCTCCTGTTGGAGGAGCTAGACGTAAGCAAAGGATCTGAAGTGCTAGTGCTAGCATGCACCTGAGAGTGGTTTTTCTAATGAGTACATGAACAAATAGATGATGGAAGGATGGAGTGGATGGCTAGAGGGCCTGAGTTGATTCCTGCAGCTACAGAATCTCCATTTCAAGCTGCTTCAACCTCTGAACAGCCTCCTGAAAAACAGGAGGTCACAGAAATAGAGTCTCGGGGGTAAGAAGACTATGAAAAGACTTTCTCCTTATTTTTGTATACCCGCAAACTAGCCATTCTTCATCAAGTCTTGTTTAGAAATGGTTGTGCAGCCTGAGAAAATTGGGTTCAACTTGCCATGTAGAATTTTCTTAATGGAGTTGTATAAACATAGCTCTTTATTAATCTAAATTACTGGCCTTCAGGGTGAGTTTATTTTATTTGCACACATGATCTCCAGTCCCTGGGAACCCTGAAGGACAAGTGTGTTCCAGTGAGAATAAGCCTTTTGTGAGCCACTTAGAAATGGACCCTGGGGAGGTGCTACATAAACAAAGTGTAATGAATTGTTCCCCCTGTCAAAAACGAACAATTCATAATGTGCCCCTGAATGGAACCAACTGGTCCTCTTGTCAAACACTCTGTACTTTGATGTCCTTTTCATTGGTTAGAAAAAAGAAGAAAATAACAGTCTTCTTTAATGATTTTTTTTTCAGAGTAAAAGAGAAAAAGAATAAACTATCAATGACCGAGCCATAAGTACCGTTCCTGGTGGACTACTAAAGAGACACTTTTGACATCTTAATTAGACTTCCTTGAACAAGAAAAACTTGGATAATGCAATTAAAGTATTTTTTGCCAGTGTTAGAAATTACAAACTATTTAGAACAACAACAATATTCCTAAATAGCCAGTTGGTGCAGTGGAAATAATAACAATAGTAATAACTAACATTTATTTCTCTTACTATGTACCAGATATTGTAAATACATACTTTACATATGAATATTAAGCAAGATATCTAAATAGCAGCCATGTAGGGTAGGTGCTATTAATGCCCCCATTTTTCAAGTGAGAAAACGGAGGCAGAGAGAGATTTAGTGACACACCCAAAATCACACAGACAAATATGTGGTGGAACCGAGTGTTCAAGCCAGGAGATTCTGGGCCTAGGAACCATTCTTCAACCACTATGTTATAAAGAATACTAGACTAGAAATGATGAAATATGCTTTTAGTCCAGATTTTGCCATTAACTTACTGTATGACCTGGGGCAAGTTACAGAGAGACCACAGTTTCCCTATCTCTAAAACAAAAGGTTCTCATGAGATGATTTCCACATGAGTTGGGATTCTTTGGTTGCAGAAAATTGAAATCCACTTTGCCTAATTTAAGCTAAAAGAGGACAAGGAGGGGGAGCAGGAGGAGAGAGAGGAAAAAGAAGAAGAAAAGGAATTTATTGATGAGATGTTTACACAGCTCATGGAATAGACAGAAGATTAAAGGCTAAAGAGCCAGTCCTGGAAACAGAACATGCATCAGGACAGAAACCAGCCTGGCATTGAGGGTCTGGTTAAAAAGACTACTAAAACATCTCATTGAGGTACCACCACGGAAGTAAATGGGCCTCTGATGTTTTGCTCCATTCTTATGTCAATCTTTAAGATTTAAAGTCCCAGTGGAGAGTCCACTTGGCCTTGTACAAGTCCACACCCCTCTTGCCAGTGGGGATGGGCACCTGATTTATAAGCCCATCAATACCACACACAATGGGAGTGGTTCCCAAAAAGAATCTGTTCCCATTAGAAAGGTACAGATTTTTTTAGATCCACTGCTGCATCAAAGGTCACTTTCAAGTGGATGTATAGATTAAATAAGATGTATGACAAGTTTGAATTGGGCACAATTTATAGTCAGAGTGTCATAAATTCTGGAGGTTATTGTAGGAAGGTGGTGGTGGCAGCTACTGCCACCATGGCTTTTTCTACTGTTATTGTCATTCTCTACATAGAAACGGTGGGGTTCTGTGGAGCAGCCAAGACCAGGTCAAAAGAACTTGGATTACCACAGTACTGGTCATACATCAATACCATTTCTATTTCAGTGAGTGCTCCTGCCTCTCAGACATATTGATCACACTAAATTGAGCCCTTCGATTTGATTCCTCCTGATGGGGGTAGTACGGGGAATGAACTAGAAGGTAAACCATTTAGATGGTTTTTGCAATATTTCGGAAAACAGATGATCTATGTCTGAACCAGGTCAAAGATAATAGGACTGAAGAAGACAAAACATATTCAACAGACACTTTAAAGATTGGTTTGACAGGGACTCAAAGGCCTGTAACTAAAAGGAAAGGCCAAGGGTGATTTTGAAGTTTCTGGTACAGATGACTCATTGGATGGAAAAGCCATGTACTGTGGAAATACAGGAGCAATTAACAGTTCAATAATAAGGGGCACAGTTTGGGACACACTGAATTTGAGGTCCTCAGGTACATTTCCAGAAGAGACATTAGAAGTCAGATTTCTGTAAGAATCTAAAGACCAGCCTGGAGTTTGGGAATGAGATTTGGCAATAATCCACAGCAGCATTAGTTTAAACCGTAGGTTTGCCTAACCCCAGGAGAGTTTACGAGTGAGAAGGGGTAGAGGAGGGGGGAGGTGGGCAGGAGCTGGTGATGGATCCCTGAGGTATAAGGGGAAAGAAGCCCACAAAGGAGATGGGAAGGAAGAATCAGGGAGATACGAAGAGAACAAGGATAGAAGGGTCACTGATGTTCAAGGCTAGGAGGGAGCCACTGGCAGAAAGATCTGAAACTTGGAATACAAGGAGAGCAATGTGAACAATCCAGGTGGAAAAACTGCTTTTGCAAGGGCCCTTGTGGGACAGAACACTACATAATTGGATGGCTCATGGGCCTAAAGCACACAGGGTAAGAGTGACCATAGGAAGATGAGGCTGGAAGGTGGGCAAAGCCAGACTAAGCAGAGCCTTATGGTAAGGAGTGGTACGGAGTCTCTGGAATTTATAGTTAAAGCAGAGGAGAACCACAGGGAATTTCAAGCAAGAGAATAATATGATCAGCATGAAATTTTTTATTGTATACATCCAAGATATACAACATGTTTTGATACACACACACACACAGTGAAATGATCACTATAGTCAAGCACATTATCCTATCCATCACCTTCCATAGTTACCTTGCCTTGTGGTAAAAGCACCTAAAATCTGCTCAGTGCAAGAAGGAGGGAGAAAGGGAAAAGTAAGTCAAAGGGAAAAAACTGGCAGTTATATAGGATGAATAAGTCCAGAAATCCAATGTATGGCATGAGGTCTATAGCTAATAATACTGTGTTGTATACAGAACGAGCTTTAATCAAGCAGCAGGGTGGAGAAGTTTCCTAGAAGGTCAAGAGTAGAGGCAGGGAAACCAGTTAGGAAACTTGCACAAATGTTGAAGTGATAAAAGTGGTGGTGGTCCAAAGCGTGGACTCTAGAGTCAGCCTGCCTACGTTTGATTCCTACCTCTGTCACTTACAAGTTGTGGGCAAAAACAATATTAATTTTTTGAGGCCTCAGTTTCTATATCTAAAGATGGGTATGCAAATAATTCCTCTCTCCAAAGATGTTATTAGGATTAAATGCAATCACAAGTGTAAAGCACCCCAAACAGTGTCTGGTACACAGTAAGCACTCAAAACATCTCCGATTATTGCAGCAGTGCAGTAGGAAATAAAAGTGATTGGAACTGTGGCAGGGAAAATGGAAAGAAGTGGATGAACTTATAAGACTCTTTTCAGGCAGCAAGCACCACAGAACTCTAGTGTCAGCTAAATTCATGGATTTTGTCTTACTTGTAGAAAAGTAGTAGAAAATAATATTGAAATGGCAGCTTGTAAA
Organism: Propithecus coquereli; assembly: GCF_000956105.1. NCBI lineage: Eukaryota > Metazoa > Chordata > Mammalia > Primates > Indriidae > Propithecus > Propithecus coquereli. Next base: position 506,986 of record NW_012147886.1, on the reverse strand, counting down.
AAGCATAGTATTTTTGTGAACAGAGTAGATTTTTAAATGGTTACAAATTCAGATTTTGTATAATGAACATGGAAGTGAAAGTCTCGATAAATAAACAGGCAATGTAAAGATTTGCATTTCTCAGGATGGATACGAGAAGCAAATTGTAACCTCATCTGTAAATAGGCCCATTATGTGTGAAGCATTACCAATTGTTATGCCTGGCTTTTTGGAGAGATTTCCCACAACAACTGCTAAAGACACCAGTGATGAAACCGAAAAGCTTGCAAAGGCAACAGCAATACGGCATTCTTCTCTTGACATTGAGGTCCAAGAATCTGGGATATTTTATTAGGGAGGATTAAAAAAATATATGTGAAAGCAAAAGGCACATAGCACAGTCCCTAGCTCATAGAGGCTTCTGAATAAATATTGTTTTCTCTCATTACATTTGATGGCAATAGTTACTTGTTTGTGGTCTGCTAACATTACAAACCACTAAGGGACAAACTAGGACGCGGAGAGTTTCATAAGCTGTAAGTGCTCAAAATATGTCACTCTGCTTGAGAAGATAATAGCTCATTGTTTGCTATATTCATTTTCATGACAACATACATGATTAATGATAAAAACTATATAGGATGAATATTTGTTTTCAAATTTTTTTAACTGTATAGTCATTTATATCATAAGATAAAAGGCATCATCAAAAGTAGGCTAAAATTCACTGCCCAAAGTTTGCTCATCCTCCTCCCCCATGACTTCTGAGACCCATCCTATATAGAGAGTAGACTGTTTTGGATAAAAATAAGAAATAAATAGGAAAGGAGAAACAGAGAGGGGAAATGAACTACTACTAAGTTTGCTGTGCTAAGTGCTCTCACACGTATCTAACGTGATCCTCCCCACTCTCCTGTGCAGTAGGGATTGTGGTACCATCTTATGGAAAAAGAATATGGCCCCAGGAGTTAGCAATCAACGCAGCAGAGCTACCAAATGGCAAAAGCAGGGGTTCAAACTTAGTTCTGTCTGACTGCAAATCTCATCCCTTCTCCACTGCACCACTGTTCCTGTGTGACTCTTAACATTTCTTCCTTAAGAGAAAGGAAGCAAATAGCTTACTTTTAAAAATCTAAATCCAATTACATGAGAACATAGGTTTCACTTTCCTAATAGTGGTAGAATCAAAAACTCCCTGCTTAAAGAAAAGTCTTTGCCACAGTGAAACTGAGAAACTATTTAGAAAGCACCAATGTTCTTCTGGTCATCAACCATACATTTATTAAAGTGCCCTCAGGTGCACATGCAGCTAAACTATGTTGTTACTAATTTTGTGGAATCATAGGAGTAAAGTGCAATATCATCTTGCTAAGTAAAAGAAAAACAACAGTCATAAATAGAGTAAGAACAGTGACAAGTTGAGGATGTTTAGACAAGGAAAGTAGGTAGGAAATAGAAATAGACTAGCAATACACAAAAAAGCACAGTGATTTGGAATTTAGGAAAGTAGCTGTTTTTAGAGACTCCTTTGTGATTTTACCAGACATATCTTATGACTGTTAATTGTTTATGCACCTGTCTCTCTTACTTGATTTTTAAGTCCTTGGGCTTAACTTATTGTTTATCCTTGTATCTAAGTAGCTTGCACAGTGATTGGCACATGGTGGATGTTTAATATATGGTTTTTGATGGGATGAGTGGGTAGACAAAAGAATGAAGAATAAAGGGGTATTAGGATAAAGAACTGAATGAATACACATGAGTGAATTTATGAATACATCTCCATTAGTAATATTTCCCTGAAGAATAAATGCTTCAGAGTTAAGATCATTGTCAAAATTCCATCACTCTTTCTACGCTGTTAAAAAAAGATAGATCTAGACTCTGGGGCAGTGGTGATGTGGACAGTGGTGGTGAACGGGTTTCATGAATCTGGAATATGGTATGAAAGCTACTCAAATACAAAGGAAGGCAGCAAGTCAAGCCACTTATTTTAATAGATTGCTGAGATTCGAATGCCAAGAAGACCAAGAATAAACTTCATAGTGGGCATTGATTGGCTATCTCCTTAATATCCACCATCTTTCCCAATGGTCTGATTTCTATCTGCTCTCTAGGAATAGAGCTCACAACTTAGGCCATTCCATCCCCTACCCAGAGAGTTGGTTTAGAACAATCCTGTGACCTTAGCCAATTCAAAATGAACCTCAAGACTTATGCTGAGAAATTTCAGGGCAAGAGGTTTTCATATTTTCTGGATGAGACAAGGTGATTTATTATTCCAGGAGCTGTTGGAATGCCTCTTGGGAAGAAAGAGAGGAGGAGACTTAGTGTGAAGCCAGGTAGAAAATGAAAAGAAACCAAGTCTTTGGTGACAGCATTATCTGAGGCTGAAGCTTTATCTCTGAACTTTTCAGTTCTTTTTTTGTTTTCCTACTATTTATAACATAATGCATCCTAACTGATACTATCACCACTTATCAAATAAAATCATATCTGGAGCAACAGGTGGGAGAGTGGTCTCAAGTGACTTCCTCAACTCCAGCTGGTGTTCACACTTGCCTTTATGGGTCAGTAGATGTCTGATGCACATTAGTGTCCAACAACTTAAAAGACCAGGAAGGTCAAATGGAAGTGCAGATGTAGGCAGATCAGGAATCTCCACACTCACTAGATTATTCTTGCGCATCTTTGGAGAACCTGGCTGGATCAAACACAGTCCACTCCTGTGAATAGACTTTAGGGTTCATCGAAGAAGCTAATTGATCTTTCATCATGTTGCAGATCCGGATGACTTCCTTACTCCCCAGCCCTCTCCCAAAAATGACTCTATTGCTAAAATAGGCCATGCAAGTTAGGACTCTCTCTCCCTAATTGCAGCTATGCCAAAGACAGTTTTGACAGAATGGACTGAAAATGAGGAATTTAGGAATTGGGGAAATGAGCAAAGCTCTTAAGTGGCTATCATTAAAAATTTTTTTTAAAAATTAAAAAATCTCAGAGCATAACAGCGGTGGGGGTAGAAGACGATTGAGCAACAGCTGTCAGCTGGAAATCTGATATAGGGTAATGTAATCAGGTTGGATTTGCAAAGTCCATTTGGTTTGCAACAAGGGATAGAACTTTCGGAACCCACATCACCCAAGTTCATGAATATGTCATTTTCTGGATGGGAACCGAGGCTTCCAACCACAACCACTTTATTCTGTGAGCTTTGACATGGATCTGATTATTTAGGGAGTTTCTTTGGTGGGCCAGAGCAGGCAGCCCATCCTGTAAAGTAGATGTTGAGCCCCCCCTGCTAGCATATCATGTAATCACGCTAGGAAAGTGCAGGGATGATGCAATGAATTCCAACAGGATGGGGTAGGAACAAGAAAGAAAAACACTCAAAACCCCAAATCTTTCTTAAGTCAGTACAACAACTGGAGGATTTAACATGAAATTCCTATCCATGAGATGATGGCCAAGCCAGGAGACAGCATAATTACAGGAGATAAGACTTGGAATGGGATAAATGAGAAGCATCACCCCAAAACTACAGATTTGACAGGAAATAAAGATGACACACACAGTGAAATTTCTGTGATCAGGAGAATACATCGGGATTAAAGTATGTATATTTGTAAGGATCTCTATTTATGTATATTTAAATTTGCTTAAATATATGCATATGAATGCATGCTCACTAGCTCTGCTTAGTTCAACAAACATGTAGATTGATCCTACTATGTGCCAGACACTGAGCTTGGCCCTGGAAATAGAACAGGGTTTTCAACCTCAGCATTGTTGACATTTGGGATTAGATAATTCTTTCTTGGGATGGGGAGGGGTGTGGGCAGGTGTGGACATTGTCCTGTGCATTGTAGGATTTTTAGCAGAATCCTTCTACTCACTAAATAACAGCACCAACACTACCCCCTAGCTGGGACAACCAAAATTATCAACAGAAATTGCTAAATGTGCCCCCTGGGATTTTGTGGGGGGCACAAAATCATGGCTGACTGAGAACTACTGGAACAGACCAATAATTAAGACAGAATCATCACAGTTCAATGTGTGTGCTCTGGGGTTAAACTATCTGTGTTTGCATTCTGACCCCGCCACTTAATGGCTTTGTGACCTTGGGACAGTTATTTAATATATTTCTAACTTCAATATCCTCATCCATAAAATGGAAATAATGCTAGAGAATACTCTGTAGGATTGTTATGGGGATTAATGAGAAGATGTGTGTAAAATATTTGACTCAGTACCTGTGCCAGTTTAGGGATGCAATAAATGGTAGCTGCTGTTTGCAAGGAGCTCTCAGTGTAATGCAAAGCAGTAACAGCAAGTGCATAATTAATTTGCATAGGTTTCCCTTATGAGTTATATTCAGTATTTCTCTCATATTGCCAAAATCCCTTTCCATCTCCAGTTCATGTAGGTGTAGGAACTCCCCCTTTCTACCCCATGTGCACAGCCATGAATCAGACTCGAGACTTTGCACCAACCCTCTAGTCTCGATCATCCTACTCCAATGTATCCCCATCTTGCTGCCAGAGTTTATTTCCTGAAGATCAACTCTGAAAACTATGTCATTTCCTTTACTTCATTGGCTCTGCTTAGCTTTTTCTGGCATTCAAAGTCTTCTACAGTTTGGATTTACCATGGTTTTCCAACCATCTGTCCCTTAAGAGTTACTTCAACTCCAATCTCCTCCAAAAAGTTTTCCCAAATCCTCACAGATAGAATTTATTTCTTCCTCTAACAGTCTTCCCCCATACTTTTATGCACTCATAAATCAACTCATAACAATCTGCCAGCTTCAAGAGTTCTTTATGCCTGTCTGTCTCCTTCATTAGTATGAGAGTTACTTGGGAATCAAGACCAATTTTTCCATCACCCTGTATTCCCAATGCCCAATCTGCCATGGTAATTACACAGTACATATAAAAGAAAATAAACAGAACTTGCATGACACAAGGAAAAATGGGACCCAGACAAGAACTGATCAGAATAGACAACATTTGGTCAGCCCGTGGTTCTCAGCTCATAATCATCAGTTAATTAGAATCTCTGGAAGAGGACACCAAGCATCAGTATTTTTTAGTTCCCTCAGTGATTTCAATTGCAGAAAAAGAGAGTTGCATGTAATATCTGAGAATACTTTTCTCACTCAGGATGTCCAAGTTGCATTTGTTGGGCCAAGTCCAATTAATTGATAGTAGCTGCCTGGAACACTGCCTTGAAAAGGATTTGGAGGCTCCCTTGGGTCTCAGCAGAAGAGAGTACAGTGATTGATTGGCAGTGTCTGCCAAGAGCAAGTAATCAGAAGCTGCAACAATCATGTTGCCAGTTGATGTCTCTGTGATTAATACATGAACAAGAAGGAACTGGGTGGCCCTAATGACTATCATTCATATATATATATATATATATATATATATATATATATATATATATATATATATATATATGTATATCTGATACTCATATATCTTAAACTATCATTTATATATAAACATATATGCATATACATGTGTCTTATATACAATAATAACTACCATTTTTAGAGCATCAGCTGTATGCTGAACACTGGGTTAAGCACTGGCAATATTACTGAACAACACTGATGTGGCCTCTGGCTCCAGAATGTAGACAAAAGGCAGGTATTTACAAAATAATAATGCAAATAGTTAATTAAAAAGTGAGAAAGAAAATTAAAGGATGCCCCACAAATCTCCACAAAGGGGGTATTGAGCTAGTCTAGTGGGCCAGAAAAGGTTCCCCTAAGGAAGTGGCATTTGAGTTAAGATCTAAGTGATGCATAGGATTTAGCAAGGGCAGGAGTGGAGGAAAAAGTTTTTCAGGCAAGAGGCCAACCCATGGGGGAAGGATGGGAACCTAGGCTCCCATACACAGAGCTACATGCTCTTGGCAAGTTACTTTAACTCTGTTAGACTCATCTGTAGATGCGGGACTAATAAACCATAGTGCATGGCATCATTTCAAGGCTGCAACCAGATACTTCATGTTACATATGTAGTGCTGCATATATCGCCATGCAAAAGGGAGAAGTTGTTCCATGATGAAAAGTATGAGCATTCTGGAGCCAGAGAGACCTGGGATCAGATTTTGGCTCTGTCACTTACTAGCTGTGTGGCTTGGTCAAATAATTTCACCCCTCTGAGTCTCAGTTTCCACATCTATAAACTGAAGGCAGTAATTAGTTATAATGAGAAGACCACGGTGGTTAAGAGCCTACCATCTGAAGTCAGATTGCCCATGTTCAAATTCTGGCTCCACCACTCTCTAGCTGTGTGGCTTGAGCATATTAACCTCTGTGTGCCTCAGTTTCCCCATCTGTAGAACAGTGACAATAATTGGGTCATTAGTGAAGATTCAATGAGGCAATGCAAGTAAAGCATTTAACACAGAGCCTCTCACACAGAATGCACTTGGCAAACACTGACTCTCTTGGTAACTTCTGACTTGGTGGAATTTACTCTACGTTGTGATTCATATAGAACAGTATTTACTCATCAGAGTTAATTCTGATTACACCAAATGAAAGTTACCAAAGGCTTCGAGCTGTTATGAACTTTGAGGCTAAGAGACCCACAGCAGAGCTTCCCCACCGTATGTTCCCATCTGTGACCAAGCAGATCTGGTTTTGGTACGGATGATGCTGTGGGTTGACCTGGCACCTGCTCCCTTGGTCCTAGCTGCACCACTGGAGGTTTTGAATTTCACTTTCCACAAAGCCAGGGGCCCACAAAGAACCTACACACTTAATAAATGTAGCCGGCCTACCTACCCAGAGGACAGGATGAAGTCAGAGGAGCTCTGAAATCATGTGTCATCCTTTATAAAAGCAGGGTGTGAGGAAAAGATTTGCAAAAGGTGTAAGTTGAGTTTCCCTAGGTCTTCAAGAGCTAAGCACAGCTCAGGGAAGCAAGAAAATCAAGAAACTCATAATATTTCCATCCAGCAAGGATTGTACACTTTGTCACTCAGTAAGTAAGTGCTTATTGAATTCTGACTAGTAGAATGAATGAGCAAACGAATGAAGAGGATAGGGGAATAAAAATAGCATGACACTGTGTTAGCATTTTGCATAGATTCTCTTATTTGATCCTCAAAACAATATCCAAATAGTGACTATTAGCCTGATTTTGCAGATGAGAAAACTAAGTTTCACAAAGCTAGTGGCAGAGCTGTATAATTTCAAGTCTTTGCTTTGAAAAACAAGATCAGCATTTCTCACCACATGCTTCGTGGATGTTAATAGGTGTTAGTCAGCAAAGAGCTACAGAGTCAAATCTCAGTGTTGTAAATAGCCGCTTAAACCACTTTCTACAGGGTTCTCTCCTGCACTACTTCTCAGAGTCTTTAATGTCAAAGTCTGTGTGAATCTGCAAGTAGGGATTTATTTACATATTATATGACCTCAGAACCCAAAAATATCTAGCAGAACTAGTATTCAATGAAACACATACTGGGAAATTTCACAATATGCTACACTATCTCTCTGAATGATGAATGGATTAAATAAATAAATGAAGAAATGAAGGAAGAGATTGAATGATGTCTGGGTATAAGATCTGGAGTATGAGGCATGGCCTATGTATTAGTCTGCTACGGCTGCCATACAAAATACCACAGACTGCGTGGTTTAAACAACAGAAATTTACTTTCTCACAGTTCTGGAGGCTGGAAGGCCAAGATCAAGGTGTCAGCAGGGTTGGTTTCTCCTGAGGCCTCTCTCCTTGGCTTGCAGGTTGCCATCTTCTTGCTGTGTCCTCACCTAGTCTTTTCCCTATGCGTATGCATCCCTGGTGTCTCTTTCTCCTCTTACAAGGTCACCAATCATGTTGGATGAGAGCCCCACCCTATGACCTCATTTAACCTTAATTACCTCTTTAAAGGCTCTATCTTCAAGTATAAGGGCTTCAACATATGAACTGGGAGGGTGGATACAATTCGGTCCACATGGCCTATTATCTCAGTCAGATGGGATAGGTGGAGACACGCTCGACATTAGTCCATAAATACAGGTTGGGCAGTCTCACTGTGACTCTGTCTCAAAAAAAAAAAAAAAAAGTAGACCGATTATTGGGATGCTGCGTTTTATCATGAGGATGCTTTTGGCTGCAAGTAATAGGAAAAAAAATCCAGTGGTTCAAACCCCAAGAAAATGACTGGAGGAGGGGTGCTAACAGGGATGGCTACTTCAGTGGCTCAATGACTTTGTGAAGGACCAGGTGACTTCCAACCTTCCATGCTGCCATGCTCAGCATGCTCCCCTCAGGTTCACACCCTTTATGGTCCCCAAAACAGGGGCTGCAGTTGCAATCATTATATGTAGGCACATCAGTATTCAGGAGCAACAGCAGAGCACTCAACATGCCTTTCTGAAATTAAGGAAAATATTTCCCAGAAGCCCCTGAGCCGATGTCCACTCATGTCTCATTGGCCAAAATGAGTTCACATGATGATGACTAAACCAATCCCTGTGAAGTGACTGGTCTCATGATAATTGGCTTAGACCAATCACGAGTCACTCTCTGCACCTGAGACGGTGCTGAGGCCAGCTATTTTTGATGACCATAGAGAGTGGACACCTAAACAAAATCAGATTTCTGGGACCAAGGAAGAAAGGGCAGGAAGTTTTGGTCAAAGAGTAGAACAAAACTAAAGCCCCGTGATAGGAACAGGGGCACAATGCAGGAACTAGGACCCCAGGAATCAGGACCTAGAAGAATCTCCATATTGTGGCTAGATTAAGGGAACATAATTGTTGAAAGCGCTATCCTAGAGGGGCATATGAGCACAGTATGCACACATGAATGTCCTGTCTTGAGTGAAGAAACGAGAGGCAGAAGGGGCACTAGGCTAGATGTATGGATAGGAAAATCACTCAGCTGCCACCCTGAGCTACTGACCAGAAGCACAGGGCAAACCCTCCTCTCCACCCCCACCCCCAAAGCAGTGAGCCCAGGGTGATTTACCCACTCGAGGTGAGTACAAAGGTTGTTTCATGTAGCATTAGAAGACTTGTGTCTCAGTTCCCACCTTGCCACTTCCCAGGCTAATGACACTTGGCATGTTACCTCTGAGCCTTGATTTCTTCATCTGAAAAATGTGATAAAAATATTTCTCTTTTCAAAGCCTCAGAAGAATTATAGGTGATCATGCAAGGGCTAGGTACTATAATAAATATGTGGCTATGTTGGTGGACATTCGTTAAGTCTCTGACAACCTCCAACTGAGCAATGTATCTGACTCATCATACAAAATGGAAGACATCCACCCCCCAACCCTGCAACTCATACCAGCCAGGAACTCAATTAAAGGAATCATACTGAATTCATTTCTAATCAAAATGGAAATCCTTGATTTGGGTGGCCTCAGGCTGCAAGAACAAGCAGCTCCTTCCTGGCTATCATTTCAAGCTTTCTTTTCATTCATATTTTTTTCCCAGAAACAGAACTAGTCTCTACGCCACTTAATGCTCAAGCAGTAGTAACTCCTCGGCATGTCAGCTCTTAGATTAAAAATTATGGTTTTTCATTTCTGCTCCAAAGAAAACACCATCCAGAAATACAATCACAACATTCCAAAGGGAATGCATAGTCATTTTTCAAACCTCTCAGATGTGCATGATACTATCTCCCAATGTGTATGCACCGCAAATCCAGCTCCCAAAATAAATATGAACTTTGATTACAGAACTCCTCTGATACCACTGGATTTTAGTAGCAAGAACAAAGCATCTTCCTCTTAGCTTTGCTAGTAACTTACTGTGCGACCTTCACCAGGCCACTTCCCCTCTCTGAGACTCACCTTCTTCATCTAAGAAATGAGGAATTAGACTAGTTGACTGCTCGGATTCATTTGAGTATGTACCATTTAATAAGAACCTACGCTGGGGCAGGGATTTTTATCTTCAATTCTCACTACAAACAGAGAACTGAATCTCAGCAAGGTTAAGCCTGGGTTCAAACCTCAGTCTGTGTGACAACGTACTGCCCCTTAAGTAATTTACTATGCTATCTCAAAACATCTGCTCTTTTTTATTTTATCAGCTTTTGAATTTTTTCAGTAAGTCACTTATTGCTCTCCCCCTATTGTGATGTCAGGACCATGTTGCAGGTTTTGGTTTTTAAGTGCAGGTTCATGCAGCTCCCCACAAAGGACAGAGGAGGGGAATAAGGGTGTCCCAAAGAGATAGAGAGTGTAGACTAAACCTAAAATTGCTGGAATCCTGCAGCCTCTCTTGTCACCCCATTTTTGTGACAGGCAGCTGTTTTCTAGCTACGTGTGTCCTCTCCCTGCCTGATCATTAGAAGCAACCCAAGCCCCTCTGAGAACTGTGGGCAAGAAGGGCACAGCCTTGTCCCCAAGCCCACTTTCTTTCATCAGCTGCACAAAGATTCCCTCCGACACCGGTCATTACAGGGGATTAGGCCGCAGAGTTCAGGGGTTCCCAAGAGTGGGTCACCTCCTGCAAGGCCTCCCTCTCTGGCCTTTCCCAAGCTTGGTGGGCCTCCGCCTTTTCCCCTCCTGGCCTAATCAGCTACAACAAAGAGTTTGATGAGGGAGAAGTGAAAGGGGAGGTGATATTTGAAGGTGAAAAAAACGCCGGTTCTCAACTCAGACAAAAGATGAGATTACATGGTTGAGGGGACAGCTTTCCAAGTTGCTGAGGGGCCTCTGTGAAATTAATATACTTCCCTAGGCCTGCTGAGAAAGCTCTCTCTCTGCAAATCCATATGCATGAGAATGTCAGCCCAGGAACGTGGTTTAAGATCTGCTTGATGTTGGGAAAAGAAAGAGCTGCAGGAAAGAATTGATCTGAGACCTTTATCTTTCTCAAGTCATCCATGGGGCTTCGCTTGGGGCACAGGTACTCAGCAAAGACACCGATTTCACCATGCTTACCAACCTTAGGAATGGACGCAATAATCTGGGAATCTGGGTTCTAGCCTTGTGAATTACCACAGAGCAGAAACGCCACGGCTTGGCAGCTGTGTGGCCTTCAGCGAGTTACCTGGCCTCTCTGAACTTCAGGTTCTTCATTGATATATCTCTTACCCAGTTGTTGCAGGGAATAAAAAATGAGATAAGGTATGGAAAGTAATTAATTGGTCACTAGAGGCCTGTTTCCTCTTTCCTTCCCTTCCTTTTTTCTTCATTCCTATCTTTTCTCCCTTTTTTCCTACCTACCTTCCTTTTTTGTCTCTTTTTTTTCATGTATTTATGTATTTATTTGTTTATTTACTTATTTTTATTTCAGAATATTATGGGGGTACAAACGTTTTGGTACATAAATTGCTTTTACACCATTTGAGTCAACGTTATAAGTGTGCCCATCCCCCAGTTAATGTACATTGTACCCGTTAGGTGTGAATTTACATCCATCCCCTCCTCCCCCGCCATTTGTTTGATATCCAATGAATGTTCTTTCCATATGTGCACATAAGTGTTGATCAACGGAATGCTTATTTCAGTACCTGCTCTGGGTGAGTTACTTTGCCAAGAGCTAAGGTCACCATGGTAAATACTGTACCACCTCTACTTTCTTGTCCAAGGAGGAAACAATTTCAGTTGTTTGGTAAGAGCAATGGAAATTAAGCAAAGAATGGGAAATCCATAAGTATTAAATACCTTCATCCTCAGTGTTTTAGGTGGCGCTTCTGGAGCTCTCTTAACCAATCTCCTGAGTCTATAATTCACTGAGTTATTATGCAGATGACCTCTGCATGCTACTAGGGCAGAGTTGGGACAAGGACTCAGGTCTGGGGACTTCCGGTGCAAGCTCTTTCAACATGAGCCTGATGGCAGAGAAATAGAAAGTCATGAACCACAATTTTAAAATATGCCATTTAATTCATGCTCAGACAGAAACTGTCCTCTTTTCTTTTATCTTTCTGTCTCAAAAGAAGAAAGAGATAACGATTATTTTAAAAGTGAGATCACTTTAGTGATAACTCAAGTCTACAAAGCTACAAAATTCAGCTTTCAAAAATAGCTGCATGGAAATGTAGACCCAGAGAAAAAAGGTCATTGGGGAAAGGAAGCATCAGCTCTTACCCCATCCTTTTTGAAACCAAACCACACAGAACCCTGAGCAAGCTGTTCAAATTCCAGCTGAAACTGTAGGCTGAGACATATATGAGTTTTTAAAACATCACGTGATAGATGACCTTTGTAGTGTCGGTGACTATGTCTGGAAGGGTAGTGTGGAAAGAGCACTGAGCACAGAGTCGAGAAGGGACCTCCATTAACGCTAGCTGGAAGGCCAGGGCTAGTCCTTCATCTCACTGAGATGTACATTTCCTCGTGTGTAAGATACTATAAGGATCCAGTGTGCCAGCATATAAGAAAGCATTTCAAAAATATGAGATTTTAGTTCTGATGACCTTGTGCTTTCTAAACTCAATGAATGGAAAAGAATTTTAACAGTAACATAAATTATTTTGATGAATCTTGAAAAAAAAATATAGAACAGTGCTGTCCTATACAGTAACCACTAGTCATAGTGCCTACTGGAATTTAAATTAATTACAATTAAGTAAAATTTTAAATTCTGTTCTTCAATCACACTAGCCACATTTCGAATGCTCAGTAGCCATATGTGGCTAGCTCCTCTTGTGATAGTTCCTTTAACAGTACTAGAATAGAACATTTCATCACCGCAGAAAGTTCTATTGACTAGAACTGGTCTAGAGGACAGAGCCCACACTTAATAATGGCCACCTCTGGGAAGAGGATGGGTGCTGGGAGAAATTTTAAATTTTTACTTTGTAAACTTCTGCATTGTTTGTCTATGTTGCCATGAATAGGAGTCTTATTTACAATTTTTAAAACAAAATCCAACAAGGAAGTGATTACCATTAAAAACAGGATAATGGTTACTTCTAGGGGAGGGCGGGTGATCTGGAAGAGATTCAGGGTAGACTTGTGGGGCATTAGAAATGGAATATTTGGGCACAAATATTTGGCAAAACAAATTGATTTTTCTCATTCCTAATAACCATAAGCATGGATAGAGTTACATGCATGTTTGCTTTGAAATTATTTATAATAGTTAAGTTTGTCTTACGGACTTTTTCATATGTGTGCTTTATTTTGTGATACATTTTTAATAAGAGTTTTTTTACATGGATAAATTGTGTGGCTGCCCTTCTCAATAAGGAGGTGCTGCCCTTTGCATTAACAAGTGATCTCCAGTTTGGTAAATAACGAAAGGGGTTCAGCCCTCACCTGCAACTCCTCTCCTTTAAGCTGCCTTCAGTAACGGCCTCCCAGCCCATGTTTGCTCTTCACATCCTCCCTGCCTAACGCCCCAGGAATGCTCATGAGAAACAACAGAAGGCAGCAGGTAATGGTGACAGAACTTATCTAGGAAGCAATTTGACAATATATAGCCCCTAATTTTTGAACATGCATATGCTTTGATACATCTATTAATTAGATTTTTACTTTAAATTACCTGTACAAAGATTCAGCTAGATGGATACTAACAACAGTGATTTGTTAGCATTATCATAATATCCAGGAAAAATAATTGGAAAGAATTTCAATATCCAAACCAACAAATGGGCTAAATTCTGATATATCCAGACAGCCAAATACTGAACAGCTATTAAAAGTCACGCTGTCAAGAATTCTTTGATGTGGAAATCCATTCATGCTATATATTATGAAGAGGAAAATAACAAATTACAGAAAAGAAAATATAGTATTATTTCTTTTTAGTGGAGAAAAATTTGTACTAAAAACTACCCTTGGAAATACATCATGCAGTGCTTAATGATACATTCTGAGAAATGTATAGTTAGAAATGTATAGTATTGTGCGAACATAGAGTGTACTTACACAAACCCAGATGGTATAGCCTACTACACACCTATACTATGTGGTATAGCCTATTTATTGCTCCTAGGCTATAAACCTGTACAGGATGTTACTGTCCTGAACACTGTAGACAACTGTAACACAATGGTAATTATTTGTATATATAAGCATAGAAAGGTATAGTAAAACTACAGAATGAAAGATTTTTAAAAAATGGTACACCTCTGTAGTGCACTTACCATGAATGGAGCTTTCAGGACTGGAAGTTGTTCTGGGTGAGTCAGTGGGTGAGGGGTGAGCAGATGTGAAGGCCTAGGACATTCCTACATGCTACTGTAGACTTTTTGACTCTTTTGTAATAACAGCTTAAAACACAAACACATTGTACAGCTGTACAAAAATATTTTCCTTCTCTATATTCTTATTCTATAAGCTTTTTTCTATTTTTAAGTTTTTTTTTACTTTGTAAACTTTTTGGCTAAAAACTAAGACACAAACACACACATTAGCCTAGACCTACACAAGGTCAGGACCATCAACATCACTGTCTTCCATCTCCACACCGTGTCCCACTGGAAGGTCCTTAGGGACAATAACACACATGGAGCTGTCATCTCCTATGATAGCAATGCTTTCTTCTGGGATATCTCCTGAAGGACCTGCCTGAGGCTCTTTTACAGCTAACTTTTTTTTTGTAAGTAGAAGGAATACACTCTAAAATAACAATAAAAAGTATAGTAACATAAAAACATAAACCAGTAACATAGTCGTTTATTATCAAGTATTATGGTACTATACATGATCGTATGTGTTGTACTTTTATGACTGGCAACATAGTAGATCTGTTTATAGCAGCATCACTACAAACATGTGAGTATTACACCTTGCTATGACATTACAACACCTACTATGTCACTAGGTGGTAAGAAATTTTCCAGCTCCATTATAATTTCATGGGACCGCTGTAATATATGTGGTCCATGGTTGACTGAAATGTCATTATGTAGAGCGTGAGTGTACTCATTTGTACTTTTAAATTTTATTCTCTAAATTCTCTAGGGCAGACATGCATTATTTTTTTAATCAGATAAGCAGTTAATTACATAATCTGAAGTTAATTGAGAACCTCTCCGCTTCCATATTTCCAAATACTAGGTGAATGCAGCAGGCGTCTACTGGTAATCACGAAAGCCAAGGCAGTCATTCATTAATTGGACATTGGCCGCAGACGACCTAAGCTGGGACAAGCAGAGCCCTTCCCTGGTATTTTACAACTAAAGACCTAAAAGATAGTCTCAGCTGCTCCCCAGTGATGGAAAGTGGACCCCAGCACCACATTCCTGTACCAGGTGTAAAATCCAGACTGAAGCAGATGATGAGTCTGGTGTGCAGACAGGTTAGATAATATGTGAGGAGAGCAAATCTCAGTGACGTTCTACTTATCTCTGGCCTGAATACACAGTACCCTCCTCTCTGTTACATGAGCCATCCCCAAAATTTCCCTTTGGGCCTAAAATTGTTTAAACTGGGTTTCTGTCACCTGAAATCCAAAAAGTCTGGCCTAGATTTTTACACACAGAAACTCCTTATACTAAGTCAAGCCCCCAAAACCATATTTGCCTGGTCTTTAACAGATCATTCTCAAAGTGGATCAGGTTAGGCTATCTGTAAATGATGAGGTGCATTGAACTGAAATGAATTGGACTGACTTGAATTGAAAAATTATATTTAAGTTCAACACAGAAGGTATTAAACTAATATCGTTTGATTTTTTTCCCCAACAACAATAAGGACTAGCCATCTCTTTGCATCACTATGAGGGCAGGAGATGAGATGTCAAAGGTCTCAATTACTACATTATCCTCAGTGTGTACCATAGGGCTTGGCACATAGTTGCAATTCAATGACTAGAAAACAAATGAATATATTTTCTCTTCTCTATCCATAGCTTACTAGAAATATATTATACCAGGTTATATGGGATGTGAAAATCTCTGTGTCCTCCCATGGCTTAATAAACTATGATGAAGCTAACATAATGCTTGAGTGCTGACTAACTTTACTGTGACTCCCTATCTGTTGAATATGCAAAGTGAATGCAGTTTGCTACCTGCACCCTCCTCCCCATCTGAGGAAACACTAAAGTCTCAAATGATTCTGCTAATGGAAATTGAATGGCACAATGGCTATTTGACTTTCTAAATAGCTGCCATCTCCATGGGCATCCCTTAAGCAAAATCAGAAATATGTTCAACTCATTGGACTCCCTGAGAAATCCAGTGAGGGAGTGAAAGAAAAAAACAGGGAGAGTAAGTGGCTAGATAGCACAGAGGACCAACCCACTACACATGAGGGAAACACCATTCTTAGATCACAAGAGAAAATTTCAGGAAAGATCCCTTCCGAAAAGTGGAAAACCCTATGTTTGAATACCCCCACATACATTATATTCCATTAGGTCCACATGATTCCTTCTACCATCATCAGTAGCATTTATTGATCACCTACTCTGTGCCAAGCACTGTTTTCTCATGGAAACCTCTCAACAACACTGAGTTAGACATTATTATTATCTCCATGTTACAGATGAAGAGACGGAAGTAGTGAAAAGCTAAATAACTTGCCTATGACTAAACAGGCTATCAGGGGTAGACCTGAGATTTGAACCCAGGAATTATACTGACTCTCAATTATAATACTTAAAATACTTTATAGTACTTGACTATTTACCCATCAATATCCTCCACAAAACTATGAGTTCTTACAGGGCAGAGACCATGCTTAATTGATCATATTAATATTTCCAACATCTAGTGTCTTATGCAGAGTTTGTGCTCAAGGAATAGTTGAGGATGTGAGCTTCTTAGTTTACGTATTTTTCTTAATTTTTTGATTATAAGAAATCAATATAGCATTGAATGAGCTTAGAATTCAGAATTTTAAAATATGGAATGTCCATCACTGTATCTTCAGTTCCTAGCACATTATCTACAAGTTATTTGATATGTTTTCTAAAGAAAGAGGCTGAATGAAGAAGTTTCTTCAGGTAGTCTCCATGTCCATGATCATATTAGTGTCATGCTTCAGTTAATACATAAAACCTGCTGTGAAAGACACAGATGGGGATGAGCCTGCCTAATTGAGCCACGAGTGACTAACCAAACACACACCCGAAGCTAGGTTAAAGCAATCCCTCAATTTTCTTACCTAAGAAAAAAATATATATTGTGCTTTTAATAATCACAAGTTTGCTTATCTTTCCCTCAAGACAGAGTAAAATTACACCTTTGAGTTATTAGTCTTTTAAATTTACTATATATTGCTCACCTACTTAGGAAAAAAACTTAAGATTTAAAATATCAGAGTAGGTGATATATAAACAAAGAGCATTTGAAAATAAAATAAGAGGGGACTGGAAATTATATAAAGAAAAAGAGAGGACTGTAGACCTCTCTGTCCAAACCTAAAAATAAACCTAATGTGGTCATACCCCCTTCTTTAGGTCTTCTTTGATGTTTGCATATGTCTTATGGTTCTTCTAACCTTCCACTGTTAGGTGTAGCAGGTGAACTTCTCTGATCTCTTCTGCCAGATCAGATGGCCTGCATGGGTGGGACTGTCTTGTTGGTCTCTGCATTCCCCAGCATGTGACACTTGGTCTTGTGCATATTAGCTATAGCTACTCAAGAATTTGAGGGCTCTTAAGCTATTCTTGGATAGATTCTATATTTCTGGAACATAGCATAGTGCCTGAAACACAAGAGGCACTTAAATCAATGTCTGTTGGGTTAGTGGATTGAATTGAACTGAATTATCAGTTCAATTATCAGTTCAGACACCAATGTTGGTGTCTGTACTTTGGACTCCATTCCACTCTGTTCCTTCAGCTACTTCAGGAAAGCTAAGCATAGTCTTCTACACATTCCACGCCTTGGCCAGGCATCTAAAGTCAATCAATGTTATCCCTATGATGCTCACTAGAACCATGAAAGGGGGGTACCAGTTTCTCCTTTTCCAAGGTGAAGAGACTGAGGCAGAAGAGGTTGACTATTCTTTCCAAGGCTGTATGGACACTAAGTGAGAGAACCAGGTTTGGAATGATCTGTGTGGATGTAGAACCTCATACTGTCCATATTGCTTCACTACTTTCTCATTCCCAGACACACGGATGTGTATGTGCACATGAACATACACGTGGCACCTGATCCCTTTTGCCTGCAAGGTATAAAGCCTCAAAAGGCATCCACACCCAGAGTCAAAAACAAGTTACAATGTCCTGTGTTCCTCCATTCATTAAATTTAGTTGACAAATATTTGTTGAGTACCACCATGTGCCTGGAACTATACTAGATACTGGGAATTAGCAGTGAACAAGGTAGACAAGCAGTGGAAGCAGCGGGGGGAGATAGAGCAGGGGTCAATAAATTTTTCCATAAAGGGCCAGATAGCAAATATCTTAAGCTTTACAGTCCAGACAGTCTCTGTCGCAACTATTCAGCAACAACCTTATAGAGCCAAAGCAGCCAGTGACAATGCATAAACAAATGGGCCAGCTGCGTTCCAATAAAACTTTATTTACAAGAACAGGCAGGCTTGATTTGACCTTCAGTAGTCTGCCAACCCCTGAGATAGACAATAAACATGGAAATAAATGGAGAAAGATGAAAGTATGGAGATAAATGTAAGTTCTGTGAAGAAAATAAAGCAGTGTAACAGGACAGAGAGAGAATGAGAGGCAACTTTAGATAAGGTAGCAAGGTACGAGTCGATATTTGAGATGAGACCAGAAAACTGATGAACCAGCCATACCAGGATCCTGAGAAAGAGCTTTCCAAGTGGTAGGAAGGACTAGGACAAAGAGCCTAAGACAAAGTGTGTCTGGGGAACAGAAAGAAGGCCAGCTTGGAGTTCTGGAACAAGAGTAAAAGGAAATAAAGTCAAAGGGTAGACAGGACCAGATCACATCAGGCCCTAAGGACACAGGGAGGAGGTAGGATCTCCACAATGCAACAGAAGGCATGAGGAGGAATTTCAGAAGCATTTGTGGCATCTTTTAATTCATAAGTTTGAACATGTTAACTCCAGCGCTGCATCACGAATGGGCACTAGCGATGCACGAGCAAAAAGAGAAAAACCAGGCAGGAGACTTGCATAAGGAGGTAGCAGAGCAGAGAGTAAGAAGTGGTTGGATTCTAGAGAGATTTTGGAGGTGGTAAAACCACCAAAAGTTGCTGGGGGTTGCATGTAGGAGTAAAGACAATGGAGGAGTCCAGCATGTGTTCATTTGGTTTTACATATTGACACAGAACAACTGCTGGGCATTGAAGAGAATCTATTATGTCCAAGGGGAGTGGCGCAGACAGAAAGCACTATTGGTTTGGGTGTTCTGAAGGTTGACCCTAATTGACCAGAAAGGTGGCTGCACTAGGCATGATCTGATAAGAGGCCACTGCAGAGCCTGCAAGGTAATGCCTATTGTATCATACAGGTTTTTGCAAAATGCAAACCAGCCAAGTAGGAACTCCTCTATGACTGTTCCAATTTCTTATCACCAAAACACCAAACTGAGGAAGCAAAAACACATGGTCCACCTTAACTGGGGCCAATTTGACCTAGTGACAAACACTCAAATATTCTAGTGCATTCTCCACCAGACGTCCCTCTTTGGGCTTTAAAGGACCACATATTTAGGAGATCCTAAAAGTGTTTGTGAGGAATATGAATATTAGCCATTTCCTGGGGTGAGGGTTGCAGAGATCCGGGACTGGGGTGACAGCCTGAAGCTGTCTGAGGAAATCACTCACTGCTCTAACGCTCTAAACGGCTGAAGGCCAGGCTAATTCTCCTGCAAGAAGCTTGAAGACTTTCTCTCACAGAGAGGCATACTTTCTGTTCTCCTCATTATCAGAAATGCTGTCAGGCACATAGTAAGAGTTATGTAATAGGAAGCAATACTTTCCGGCCATTTCTCCATCCTCCTGTTATATAATAATCATGCCAAGATGAAGTGGCCAACGTCTAAGCCACAGAGATGCAACCCTGTCAAGTAAATTTATAGTTGATACTTCCTTTTCTTTTTTTTTAGCAAGTACTCCCCACCCCCTTTGCTCCCCTTCCCTCATGCCTTCCCAACATGCCAGTTTCCAAGCTGAGTTTTTTTCTCATTAGGTGGACCTGTTCCATTCATGAAAAAAGGGAGAAAGTCTACTTTAATTCATTCATTTATTTATTCATTCAGCTAATCAGTTAACAAACAATTATTAAATAGCCTACCGTGTAAGGATTCTTCAACAAGGTGGAGAGAGAATAAGCTTGAATAATGGATTTGGACCTACCAGCTAGGTGACCCGGGACAAAAGACTTGAACTTTCTGAGCCTCATCTGTAATATAGTCTAAGAAGACCAACCTAGTGGGGTTCTTGGGAGGATTAGAGGTAATAGAAGCAACGTACCTCTTCATAGCTATTATTATTATTCTTAATATTATCATGCATTTGGCACCAGGATTACTGAAATGAAAAAGACAAAGGCTCAGCTCTTAGAAAGTTCAAACCTAGTGGGAAAGAGGCTAAGGTAAAAAAGGAAAGTAACGATTGTCATTTGGTGTAAAACATACATTGCTAAAAGAAAGAAGAGGGGGCCGTGGGAACAATGAGAAGGGATAACTCACTTTCATATCAAGTGACAGCGTCTCATGCCATGTGTGCAATTGTAAGGCCCCAAAGATAAGCAACCTTAGTGTTGAATCAGAAAGAAGCCAGGACTTCAGCTTGGGAGGAATTTAATACACGATGAATAAACTGCCAACGCCAGGAATTCAAAGCTCTTTTGAAATTCAAAATTAATTAATGCAATTCACCATATCAACAGAATAAAGGGGCAAAAATGACAAACTCCATCAGTACAGAAAAAGTATTTGACAAAAGTCAAAACTTATTTATGATAAAAAAAACTGTCAACAAACTATTATAGAAATAAAAAGAAATTCCTCAAGCAGATAAAGAGCATCTATGAAAAACCTACTCTAACATCGTACATAATAATGAAAGACCGAATGCTTACCTCTAAGTTC
>NW_012147886.1:374835-485635 GCF_000956105.1 Propithecus coquereli | reverse complement strand
CCTGGTGCCCAAAAGGCTATCCAATCTGACCTATCACCAAAAAACTTTCATTTAACGAAGACCTAAATATATAGATATGCTAATGTTCATGGATTAAAGGGTTCAATATTGTTAAGATGGCCATGACTCTCAAATTGATCAGTAGAGTCGCACAATTCCAATCACAACCTTAGCAGGCTTTTTCGTTTGTAGAAACTGACAAACTGGTTCTTAAATTTATATGGAATTTCTAAGTACCTGGAATAGTCAAAGCAATTTTGAAAAAGAACACAGTTGGAAACTAGCAGTATCTGAATTGAAGAATTATTATATTAATAAAACTACAGTAACAAAGATAGTGTGGTACTGGCATAAGGGTAGACATAGAAATCAATGCAAGAGAATAAGGACTCTTGAACTGGTTAACTGATATTTGACCAAGGTGCCATGGTAATGCAATTGTTAAAAAAAAAAAAATAGCCCTTTCAACAAATGATGCTACAACAAGTGAATATTTATATGGAAAAATAAAATGACCCTCAACACTTACCACATACCACTCACAAAAATTAACTCAAAATGTATTATAGACCTAAATGTAACCACTAAAATTATAGAGAACATATGGGAGGAAATCTTTGTAGCACTGGGTTAGACAAAGGTTTCTTATGACCAAAAAAAAAAATGAAGCATAAAGAAAACATGTGTAAGTTAGACTCCATCAAAATGTAAAATTTCTGCTTTTCAAAGATATCGTTGAGAAAAACAAAAAGGCAAGCCTGGGAAAAAAAAGTTCACAACACACATCTGATGATGAATTTGTATTCAGAATATAGAAAAAACTTTGCAACTCAATAATAAGCAAAACAGACAAAACAAAAAGGACAAAACATTTGAGTAGACACTTCACAAAAGAAAATCTACAAATGGCCAATAAGGACATGAAAAAATGCTCAAAAGTATTAGTTATCATGGAAATGCAAATTATGATCACAATGAGATACTACTGCACATCCATTAGAATGTCTAAAATTAACAAGATCGACAATACAAGCGCTGACGAGGAAGTAACTGATATTCTCACACATTGCTGGTGAGAATGTAAAATGACACAAACACTTTGGAGAACTGTTTGACACTTTCCTATAAAGCTAAACACACACTTAGTGTGCAACCTAGCAGTTTTATTCTTAGATATTTACCCAAGAGAAAAGAAAGTACGTCCTCACAAAGACTTGTGCACGAGTGTTCATATCAGCTCTATTTATAATAGGCAAAAATTGGAAAGAACCCAAATGTCCATCAATGGGTGAATGAACCAACACATAGCAATAGCAAGGAATAAACCACTGATACCTGCAACAGGTGGAAGAATCTCCAATTGTTATTCTAAGCAAGAGAAGCCAAACATGAAAGAATAAGTACTATATGATTTTATTAATATGAATTAATAACAAAGATTAACAGATAATGACAAGAAACAGATCAGTCATTGCCTAGGGCTGGAATCGAGTAGGAAGGGGAATAAGGAACTCTTTTGCACTAATAGGAATGTTCTATATCTCTACTGTCACAAGGGTTATATGGGCATATCCATTTTTCAGAAGTCATCAAATTGTGCCTTTAAAAGAGATGCATCTTCTATTTCCAAAATAGATGGAAATTTTATCTCAATAAAGTCTATTTGAAATTATTTTTAAGAGAAGGGAAAGAAAACTGGGTTTGGTGAAGCACTGAGTATGGGATCTACAAGTTTCCAATCCCACGGAGTTAGGGAGAATTGAAAGATCAGCACAGAAGCCCAAAACTGGCTAAAAGTTCAACCACAAGAGAGGCCCTCTAAACAGTTCCCATGAATGTAAACTGAGATATAATACCAAGATCTGTGATGTCTGCATAGATAAGATCCTGCCACAAAACAGATGACACACTCGGAAGAGAAATGGAAGAGAGTTTCCTGCAGGAACTATAGGCAGTGGACTGTCAAGAGCCCAGGGACAAGCAGTGGTGGGGAGCCCTTGCCACAGCAAGGCCTGAAGAGGGACAGTTACCAAAGCTAGTGAGAGTTAAAGCGTGGGCACAAGTCCCCTAACAGGAGCTGTAGACTTAGGTGGTGAAAAGAGCTCCTGTCAAACAAGGCCTCATACAAAGTGAGCAAGTGGACTAAATACCTTAACATTTCTCTCCTCCTCTTGTCCCCTGATCCACAGGTTCCTTCCATTGGCCACACCCAACCAGAAACCAGAGAAGAAGGGAGCCCAGATGGCACAACAGAACAGGTGAAGAAGAGTGAAAAATGGATCTGGAGGGCAATCCAAGATTATCCAACACAAGATCCAAATGTATTTCAGAATTTAGTGAATCAAGTACATGTTTATCATACTCTTGTTTTATGCCCAGCTCGGTACTTGGCTCTGCAGGAGATATTTTTAATAGGGAGAAAAAAGGATGATACTATGTACTATATGTACTATAAAGCACTTTTCCATCCCTTGTTTATTGGATTCTCACAAAAGCCCCATGAGAAAGGAAGGGCAGGGATTATGGTCTCCATATTATAGATCAAGAAAGAAAAGCTCAGGGGAGAGAAATGTTTTGTCCAAGGTAACAGTGCCAACAACTAATGGAGCTTCACGTCCTGGTGCCCAAAAGGCTATCCAATCTGACCTATTTATTGAGCAGATTACAAGTGAAGAACTGGCTATCTTTCTAGTCAGTCTCCTGGTCTGTCTGCTTAGGGACAAAGGAGACTTTCTGGAGTGTGGACAGAATGGTCAAACATCTAATATACTCATGCCACCCTCCACCCTGTGATGGTCAAAACGCTTATTCTAAAATGTATATCCAACTCCTTCACTCCCCTGTGTCACACCCTTCAATGTTCCCTTGCCACATGAGTCCTTCCAGGATGAGACCTCTGTTACCATCTCCAAATTTATCTCCCCCAGTGCTCCCTTGGAAACCTCCATGAAGCTACAACTCACTAATACTCAGAATTGCTTATAGCTGATATCTTCTTTCTTGCCTTCACCCTTTTTGTTGCTTTCTCTGCTTTCTCAGACTCTATAGACCCCCTACACATAGACAACCTCCACTCTGCCTCTTGACAGTAACTACCTTTTGAGACAGAGGACTAGTAATACTTCAATAATCTAGTTTTATCAAGAAAGAGGGCCAGGCACAGTGGTTCATGCCTGTAATCCTAGCACTCTGGGAGGCCAAAGCAGAAGGATTGCTTGAGCTCAGGAGTTTGAAACCAGCCTGAGCAAGAGTGAGACCCTGTCTCTACTAAAAATAGAAAAATTAGCTGGGCATCATGGTGCGTGCCTGTAGTCTCAGCTACTTGGGAGGCTGAGGCAGGAGGATCACTTGAGCTCAGAAGTTTGAGGTTGCTGTGAGCTAGGCTGACACCATGGCACTCCCTAGCCTGGGCAACAGAGCGAGACTCTGTCTCAAAAAAAAAAAAAAGAAAGAAAAAAGAAAGAGGTATTTCAAATGAATGGTTTTTCCAAATTTAAAAAAAAAAATTAGGCCGGGTGCGGTGGCTCACGCCTGTAATCCTAGCTCTCTGGGAGGCCGAGGCGGGCAGATTGTTCAAGCTCAGGAGTTCGAGACCAGCCTGAGCAAGAGCGACACCCCATCTCTACCAAAAATAGAAAGAAAGTAATCAGACAACTAAAAATATATAGAAAAAATTAGACGGGCATGGTGGCGCATGCCTGTAGTCCCAGCTACTCGGGAGGCTGAGGCAGGAGGATTGCTTGAGCCCAGGAATTTGAGGTTGCTGTGAGCTAGGCTGACGCCACGGCACTCACTCTAGCCCAGGCAAAAGAGTGAGACTCTGTCTCAAAAAAAAAAAAATTAAGTATGAATTAAATATCTTAGCTATTTTAGAAGGAAAAGTGTCACACCTCTCTTAGCTTTGTAAATTAAGATACTAAACACGATTTTAGCCCTGGTCAGAGACCAAAGATCATTATTCATTGCACTGTAACAGCCACAGGAATTACTGAGGTATAATACACTGTTGTCCTTGCACAAAGCGCCAGAGGATTGGCACTGACTGAGTCTTCTCTGCTTTTTACTGGTTGTTCTCTGCCAGGGTCTCTGGATATTATGCAGCTTGCCTGAGCTGAACCTCACAGCCCCTTCCTCTTCACACTTTTAATTTTCTGTAACTAATCTGCTGTGTCTTGGGAAACCAGATTGCCAAGTTAGAACTGTTTCTTAAGTAAGAATAAATAAGTTCTATGCCAAAGGCAGAAGCACATTGCTTTACTCCAAAGGTTTTTTGATATTGGCTTTGTCACCTCTAAGTCTTTTTTTTGCTATTTCCTGGTTCTCAGATGTTTGTCGCAAAACTGATGTGGCCAGACAAGTGACCTCTGAATAAGGAATGTCTAATCAACGTCCCAGTAAATTACCGGGTGTGATCCCCCCATGTGGGCTCGTTAAACCGTTCAGACTCATGTTCACATCTGCTCCCACACCTCAGGGGCACTTTCTAGAAGGTGACTCTCTCTCTTTCTGCCATCTTAGCAAAACTGAACTATCTCAGGACACAAATATGTTGAAGAAGGAGCAATCTTGTCATCCTGCAAAACAGAGCCATCCTTAATCAGTGTCATCCCAGTTTCTGAGATTTTCCCAGGTTTATTCTCGTTGACAACTAAAAAAATAGATATCCATGGGTCTGCATCTCCCCACGGGCCAGGGTGTTAATATGATGAATAATATAAAGGTGTCCTCCTGGAAAAAGCATAATCGAGACTTCAGTGAAAATTGTAGATGAGGTGTGTTTGGGACAAGCAATGGAGAAGGGAGGGAAATCAAATGTCTTCAGTGTTCGCCGTGTGTTAGACTCTTCACTCTCAGCTTTAGCTTCACTCTGAGTCTCTCCTCAATGTAATCTGCAATTCCTCTTCCATCTGCAAGTAATTCTTCCTCTCGTTTGCCCTCGCTGCCATCTGTAAACCCAACCAAACAACTGGGACACGTTCTTAAATGCATGCATTCACCACTCTGACTCTCCCACGAGTCTCTGAGCCCCTTGAAGGGTAAGAATTAGATCTTGTTCATCACTGCATTCCCAGGACCAGCACGGTGCCAACATACAGAAGGTGCTTAATTAATGATTAAGTGCTGGAATTAAGCATGCTTTTATCTAACTTAAGCTGCTCCCTTGTTTTATTATGTTTACTTAGTCCAGGTCAGCCTGGATGGGTTAGTCTCATACCTGCCTCAGGGTTTTGGACAACTTTCAGCTTATAGCATTCAGGACTCAGGGACTCAGGTCTCAACTTTGAGCTTGTAGCAGCATTCAGGATTAAGTAATTTGGGCTCAAGGATAGGGTCACCGTAAGTCTTACTTCAATTTTACTTTTTAATTTCATCTAGTATAAAAGATTGAATGTGTTTCTTAAAATTGTAGGCATTCTTTTTTCAAAGAAAGAGTTTGAGTGTCCTCAGGCCCCCAGCAAGGGGCCTTCAAATAATATCTAGCTCTTTACTCATTCTCTGAAAGTGGCACTGAGGCACAGTGTGGCTGGTGGAGCTGAAAGGGGCTGCTTAAACAACCCGCCCTGGACTGACCAATTAAAAAGGTGTTTATCTTTGAACTAGTGATGCTACTTCTGGGATTTATCTGAAGGATATAACCAGATATATGTGCATACATGTTCATCAGAGAATTACATACAATAGCAAAAAACTAGAAACAGCCCAAAGAGTCAACTATAATCAAAAAATGTGTGGTTCATCCACAGACTAGGATACTAGGCAGCCATGAAAATTGTTTTCAATGAATATTTACTGTCATGGGCAAATGCTTAAATATAGTATTATGTGGTCAAAGCACTTTAAAGAATTAATGTGTGTACATATATATGTACGCATTTGAGAAAACACAACATGTATATGAGAAAATACAATATACAAATACACAAAAATGCACATACACATTATTTCCTTAATTCTAGATGCTATTTTAAGATTCACCATCTATTTAATATCAAAATTGAGTGTTGATAAATACTATAATATCAATAATAATGTCATATCATTATATAATGCATCCCAGTTTCAGAAGCATTAAAATATGGATGGAAATTCACCTTTGTTAGAAGAGACAAAATAAAGCCACATGATTTCCGGTTTAGAAAAATAATATCTTTAAACATATGTTAGATTAAAATATAACAAAGTATTTGAAAACGTCAGTGATGGTTGTGTCTGGACTGTTTCTATTTTTCCACTTTATGAAACTTTCTGAACGGATACTATCTCTTCTCCAAGATGCTCAGAGCTCAGTAGAGGGAGACAGATGCATGAATTAATGTTAGGAAGGATTGCAAGTCTATGACTGTGTTTGCAGGGTTTGAACAGTTGACCATGGTCAATCCTACAAGACGTGTGGAGCAGGCATCGAGATAGGTTTCATCAATAGGCAATGTCTGAGCTGGGTCTTAGAAAGGGACTAGAAGGTGAAAGGCAGCCATTGAGGGAAGGAATCCTAAACACAGGCAGCAAAGACATGGCTTCTTCTGGTACTACAGACCCACTAGGGTTTGTTCACTAGCCACAATAAATACCAAAGTGGGTGGTTAACTTTTTGCAGGATTTGAAAAATCCTCTTCCCCACCACACAAAGATATTTCAAGATTCAGGTGCCATGGAGTCTAAAATTCAAATATAATACCTAGAACAGTTCACAGCACAAAGAAGATGCTAAAAAACCTGTGAAATGAATGAGTAAATGAAGAAACAAACTCAGGATTCAGGTCTTCTGGTCACCATTGTCTTTAAGTTCTCC
Organism: Propithecus coquereli; assembly: GCF_000956105.1. Taxonomy (NCBI): domain Eukaryota; kingdom Metazoa; phylum Chordata; class Mammalia; order Primates; family Indriidae; genus Propithecus; species Propithecus coquereli. The sequence goes on along the minus strand of NW_012147886.1, from coordinate 478,845 downwards.
CTCTATTTTCTGATTTTCAGAAAATCTTTCCTGGAATGGTTATCATTAGCTATTATACTTGAGTGTCCGTGTGAATGTCTGAGAGACTCTTGAAATTTTAGAGGAGGTAGAAAACAGAAGATCTGAATTTTTATTTCATCTCTGCTGTTTACAAGCCTTGTGATCTCAGACACATGGCTTGAATTCTCAGAATCTTAGGGGTTTGTTTCATCTGTAAAATAGAGATAATTATATCTTCCCTGACCTTATAGAATTGAGAGGATCATAGTAGCTAACAAGTGTTAAAAGCATTTGTGATATCTAAAATTGTATACAGCTACAAGGGATTATCACTTTATAAATCAAAAGCTAAAAAGAATCAATAATTTGCCCAAGGGTATAGAAAATGGCAAAATGAGACTCTTGAACCAAGTCCTCATCCACACTCTCACCTGCAGCTCCTGTTAGAAGAGAGGGAAATGAAGAGGAGAGAAGACATGCACAGTGGGGGGTTCTGAGTCTTACTGTTTTGCCTGATCTCATATCTCGGTGCCCCCTGCCCCTCTCTGCAGTTGACTTCTCAGTGGACCACGCCACACAACCAGTCACAAAGCTATGCACAAGTGCCATCTCTTCCAGGATAATGGTCATCAGGCCAGGCTTGAGAGGCCAAGCCCAGTGTAGGTTTGCGTGGCCCAACCACCCTTCTTTATGATTAACTCTTCCTTCAAGGGCCAGGACGTGAGCATTCATCTTTTTGGGTTCTTCAACTATTAGTGCCCAGGACTCTCCTCAGGTCATATATCACGGCACCGAAGGCAGGGGGTGCAGACAAAAGTTGTCATTTGTGTTGATGTGGTGTGAAGAGGATGATTAATGAAAGCCACACATGGCCACCCAGATTCTGACTTACCTAAGCTCACTAAAGGTGCTGACTTCACTATTTTTCACGAGCCATCTTTCCCACCCCTTTCCCCACTGCTGCTTTCAAGAATAGCTTCAGCTTGGTGAGTCTTATTTTGAAGGAAGGCAGGAAAAATGTAGTAGTCATCCAAACCACATCAGTGTATCCAACGAGCCTGCGTGCACGACTTTTTATTCTCTGACTTCTGCTTTTGTTGAATTTGAAATTCATTCACTCATTCAACAAATATTTAGGAGTACCCACTCTAGGTGCTTAGGATACATCAGTAAGTAAAAGAGATAAAAATCCTCGCCCTGGTGAAGCTTGAATTCTCGTAATAGAAGACAGACGTTTCTAGGTAAATTGTAAAGTGTGCTACAGGGTGACGAATGTAATGGGAGACAGAGCAGAGAATGGGAATAAGTACTGGGGCAGTCGCGATTTTAACAAGAGCCATCAGCATAAGCCTCATTGATGGGATGGTGTTTGAGCAAACCACGAAAGAGGCAAAAGGCTTAGCCAAGTGGGTATCTGCGGGAAGAGTGTTCTAAGGAGTGGGAACGGCCACCGCAAAAGCCTGAAGGTGCAAATAAGTCCAAATTGCTTGAAGAACAGCAATGCAGCGAGTATGGTGGGAGAAACAAGGCTGTCAGATAAATAAAGGAGAGTGAGGTCAGAGAGGGAAGGGAGGCCAAGTCACGTGGGGCCTTGTGGACCATTATCGGGCCATCAGCGTTCTGTCCATATCAGATGGGAAGTCACTGGAAAGTTTTGAGCTAATTTGTGCTTTGAGAGATTCACCTTAGCTGTCACTTGAGAATAGACAACAGGCTGTAAGGGAAAGGCAGGGAGACCACAGGCATCATCCGGGTGAGTGGTGGTGATGACTTTGACCAGAGGGTTCACTGTGGTGGGCTGAGAAATGGCCAAATACTGGCTGTGTCATATCTCACTGAATCTAAGATGCCACTGTTTGTGGGACACATTCCTAATTAGGATACATTAAAAGGTGACATGATCTGTATCTTGGTATCAAGGCAATATGGAATTTTAAAGTTAAACCAAAGGATTTGCCATCAGATTGGAAGTGAGGATGAAAGACAGAGAGGAATTGAGGATGCTTCCAAAGTTTGAGGTCTGAGCAACTGGAAGGATGGAGCTACCCTCATCAGGAAGTGTGGGCGAGACATAGGTCAGGGCACAGTTTATGGGTCATGGTAAGTTTTGATGTCTCTTAAAAATACAAGTGACGACGCCCTATAGGCAGTCGAATATACGTGTTCAGTAGAGAAGTTCAGACCAGGGATGCAAATCTGAGAGTCATAGAATATAATAATAATAATTGGAGCCCAAAGATTGAATGAGATCACCATAGCAGGGAGTATAGAAAGAGAAAAGAGGGCCGAATGTGGAGCCCTGGGCTTCCCACTAAGATGTCTGGGAGGAAAAGAGAAACCAGCAAAGGAGACTGAGCAGAAGTAACCAGTGAGATAAGATAAAATAATACAAATAATTGAAAATGGCCAAGAGTTCTGGACTGGTTTGGGGAGGGAAAAAAACAACCAAGTTATATGTTTCTGAAATAGATGTAACGAAAAATGGCTCAACTCTATGCTCAGCTGATGACAAGTAGCAAGCAGCCAGGATAGGGTTAATGTGGCAATGGCCACAGCAAACAGATGGGAAAGAGGGAAAAGAATTAGACTAGAGATGAAAAGATAACCATGTAAATGCTTACATTATTTATTTCTTTCATGTGTGTCTTCACGAGCCACCTTGTGCGAGGAAAGATTGAAGGTGATTTGTGAGAACTCAGCTTGTTTGCGTTGAATATTTTTAACGTTACAAAGCGATTTTACCTTCCATTCTAATGTACTCCCTACCACCCATTCAGTATCTATTGTGCTACATTCATTCATTCATTCATTGGTGCCACCAATACTCATTGCAGTGCTGGAGCCAGCGTTCCGGGTGCTAGGTGTAGCAGGCCAACTTGCAGACACGTGGTTCCAACCCCATTTTCAAACTAGAAGCCACTCCAGACACAAGAGTAAGCATTTCACAAACTAATTCACCAAGCACTCACAAATCCTGTTCTTAAATGTGCAAAAGGCAGAGAAGAAACCCAAGACATACAATCAATAGGGGGCCAGGCAGGCAGGTTCCAAAACTTCCCACGCTAAGTCAGAGTCCACACTGCCACCAACTCATTTATCCTTCCCGAGGTGGGCAGGAAAGGTAGCAAGTCACCCAACAGTAATGACAGCCAACATGCACGCTGCCTTTTCAGTGGGAAATCAATTTCCATTTCTCACATTTAAGTTAAAGAATATGGCAGTGTTGGGAGGTGAGTACAGTTGTCGTCCGGGTCTTGGATGAGCAAGCAAAGGCTCGAGGGAGGTGAGGTGGTTTCCCCGGGGACATAACCAGGAGGTGGCTCAGCTGGAACTCAAGCCCAAGTCTCCAGATCTTTGTAGCCAGCAGTGGGTTGGGTGCTTGGTGGAAGCTCCAAACAGATAAACGGTAAAAAGCTGACTCGAAAACAAGAGCAACTATCACCAGAGAAAGCAAGCATTTGAGGGGGCCAGGAAACAGCTGGCAGGAGACAAGCCTCCGAGCAGTGCAAGGGAGCAGGCACTTGGGGACAGATAGGGAGGAGCGTGGCACGTCCCAGTGGGGGTTTGGAGAGGAGCCCAGACCACGCATTACTGCCAAAAGAAGGGCCGAAGGAAGCGTCTCAGCTTCTACATGTCACAGCAGAAAGAACGCAACAGACCTGGATATTAGGCTGGTCAACCATCTTGGCTCACCGAGGACTGAGGTGGTTGCTAGGAATTGGAACTTTCAGTCTTAAAACCAGGAAAGTCCTGGACAAACCAGGGTGGGTTGGTCACCCTGGTTAGAATTCCAGTCCTGTTGCTTTCTAGCTATGTGAACCTTGGACAAACCACCTCCCATCTTCTGATCCTAACCACCACTAAAGTAGGGGTAAGAATGTGACCCCCGGCAGATTTATCATGCGATTTAAGTGAAATAAGTGAGAAAAAAAAAAGAAAAACCAACATTCCATCTGGCATTTGGAAGGCATTCAATAAATTGCGCTATTATTATTACTATGATGTTGTTAAAATGAGATTTTCAACTATACTTTTCTCACCATTCTTGAAATGCAGTCTTCGCAGTTGTTCCAGAAACGATTCTCTCTGGAGCTGGGTTTGGAGCCAGCTGTTATGGATCTTTATAAACACCATAAACTCTGAGAGGCTGAGGCAACACATACAAGGATCAAGTGGAAACCCAGCTGTGGGTTCGTTTGGTCCTTTTGCTATTTCTTGGAAGTTTCTGTACCTTCCAAGATAAACATCTCCTAGGTCAACTTTGCCACTGCATCAGTGTGTGCATCACACCAGGTCGACCCGGGGAATAACAGTGAAGCCAGCCGGGTGTCCTCATAGCCACCCAAACACCAGGCACTCGGGGTCCTAACCCGCCGTTTAGCCCAGACTGTGTCCACACCGCTTGCTCCCCTAGCCATCCCCTCACATTCCCCAAAGGCCCTGAGGGGACCTTTGGCTAATCCAGCAACATCTCAGTAACCGACCCCTGGTGTACAGGCTCTGGGTACCCCCTCTATGAACATCACTTTAATTTCCAGGTGTATTTGATGGATTAATCTACAGCTCTATTACAAGCCGAAAATTCAAGCCCCATTTCTCTCTCTCTCTCTCTCTCTCTTTCTCTCTCTCTCTCTCTCTCTCTCTCCGTAAAAGTCCTTACTTTGAAGCTCTGCATTACACTATCAGCTATTTGCTCTTTGGGCATCAACCGATATCATGCTTATTGTATTGTAGTATCATAATGTGCTATCTATGTCCTGAACTCAACAGAACTCTTGAAAGGTAGGAACCATGTCATCCATGGTGACAGGATATAGTATGGCTTTTAAGATTACCACTGCCCACCTGGTAACGGGTATAGGGTTTATTTTGGGGGTGATGAAACATGTTCTAAAATTAACTGTGGTGATATTTGCACATCTCTGTCAAATATACTAAAAATTATTGAATTGTACACTATAAATGGGTGAATGATAGGGTATATGAATTATACCTCATTGAAGCCATTTTTAAAAAGAAAAAGAATGTCACTGCTTGTTTTCGAATTCAAGCTTTACTACTTACTGTGTGATCTGGAGCGAATTACATGATTTCTCTGCACCTCAGTTCCCTCATCTGTAAATTGGGTTAAAGCAGTACCTATTAATACTTCAAAGGGCTATTATAAGGAATTGAATTAGCAATCATTTTTAAAGTAATTAGAACAGTTCCCGGAACATGTAAAGCAATATTCAAGGATAGTTATTTATTCTTCAGCTCTGTATTCCCAGAACATGGTTAAGCTCCTGACACATAGTGAGTAAATGATAAAGATTTTTCAAATGTATAACCCAGCAAGTACCTATAGGAATACAAATGTGGAACATTCTAGTTGTTGTGCCTTAATCAATAAAAGAGAACTGAACTAAGGGGGTCAATGACTTGAGTTTGAGTCCTGATCACCACTTATAGCAGGATGACCTTAAACAAATCACTTGCCCATTTACCCCAAGATTCAGCTTCCTCATCTAATGAATGAAACTGAGAAGTCCACTTCTACCAAGCTCAAGGGGTTGTTTCAAAGAAGAAGTGAGTTGATGTATATGAATACTCTTTGAAACTATAATTGTGCAAATAGAAATCCCTCCCAGAAATTGGTTTTGCCTTAAAGATGGCCCAAGCTGCTCTCTTACCCTAAAAGTCCTATTACACACGCCCGGCCTGCCGTACTCATTCATCGTTGCAGGAACACGTGCCAAACATCAAACACAGGTGAGGTCTGACCCGCGTGAAAGAGGCAATAAGTAACTGGGCTCTGAGCATCCAGTTGGTCCCAGTGTGCCCTGCCCTAGTTGAACTGTGATCTCCTATGAAGCGCTGTTCCTTTAAATTTTGCCCCTTTGTGGCTCACAGATGAGTAAATTCAGGCAGCAGCTGTCAGCTCTGCAGGCAGCAGAGAATCCTTCCAGGGCAGCATTCCCAGCAACGCCACGGTGGGAGGGTGAAATTGGGTGGGCCAAGCGACCCAAAGTCCCAATTCAAAAGCCTCTACTGCCATCTACCGACCGTCCAAGAGTCCATTGGCAAAAAGCCAAGAGAGGACTGGGGGTGGGGGAAGCCTTGGCAGCAGAATGGACTTGACAGACCAATTAGTCCACCCCTCGTTCTCCAGATGGGGAAACTGAGACCCAAAAAGGAAAAGGGGCTTGTGTGAGGTCATGCCTCTAGCCGTGGAAGCCCATATCTCCTGGATCCGAATCTCCGCTCCGCCCCACCCCACACTATTTCTATCTGAAAATATGAACTATCAGTGAAGCTGCCTTGGAGGAAAGAGCTTCTGCCAGACACTCTTTTCTCTCCACTTTCTGTCCCACCTTCCCCATTTTGCACCAGCGGCCCCAGACTCGGCCGCATTCGTGTTTTCTTCTCCGTTAGAACCCAGCGTCTCCTGCTGTTCAGCCACCTCATTTACTTGAAAGAATTTGCTTTTTTAAAAAAAAAACATGGAGGACAGGAAAGATTCTGTTTAGTGGACACTCAACACCCTCTTTTATAGATAAGGAAACTAAGGCTCAGGGATATCAAAGAACTTGCTTGTGGCAATGGTTCCCAAAGGGCCTGATATTAGGATCACCTGGGTATCTTTTACAAATTTCAAAGCCCAGGCCACACCTCAGACCTATTAAATCGGAATCTCTGGGTTAGAAAACAGGCATCCACACATTAGTTTTCGAAATTTCCCCACTTCCAGGAAATCCCAGCATTTACCTAGGTCTGACAGTGTTTAGACAGGTTTAGACAGGTTTGGGAGCCACAGACTTGTGTTCCCCCGATCAGTAGGTGAGACAACAGAGTCCCGGGTCACTCACCTCCCAGGTCAGTGAGGAATAGTGTTGTCATATTTCAGCTGTTTGTATCCTTTAAAGATTTTTGCCATTTCCACACACTAACTATATTGTTAATAACATTTTAAATGACCCCTTTTTTGTTACTTAAATCAATGTATTGTGAAAAGAACACTGTTACTTACAGAAATGGGAAAACAACATCCCTTGCTACAAAGCAAAAACCAACCATAAGAAGAAATACAAAAATTAAAATAAAAATATGCATCCATGTATGAAATAAAGTTATCTCATTTTCTAATTTGGGGGAACCATTGCTTACTGATAGCAAAGACAGGTACCCCTGTCTGCTCGTGACAAGACCGAGAGAAATGTAACAAAAACACACCTTTGAGCGGGAGTGTTTGTGTTCAGTTGGTGCCTCTATACGTGTGTTCACCGTTTTCTTTTTCTGTTGTCCTGTCTCTTTCCAGCCTCACAACTGAGCTTGGGAGAAATTCCCATCAGAATCCTCTGTGTTGTAAGACCTGAGCCCAGGGACTGTGGGTTCTCAGCAAATCGTGACAGCATCCTGCCCAGGGACTTATCCAACCGCTGGGGCCCCATCACTCATTACTAAGAGCAACAGACATTCTTTCCGCATTGCTCTGCCTCCTCCTTGCTTGGCTGGCCCACCTGTCGGCGTGGAACCGTGGCACGGCACCGCCAGCTCTTCGCACCCTCCCACTCCAGGATTCAGACCAACTCCTTGGCCCCCTTTCTATTTCCTGCAGGTGAGTGTCATCATGCCGTGTGCTCAGAACACAACTGTTTGGCACGGGCAAGCAGCAGATGTGAAGTCCGGGCCCCAGCTGTGCTTGGCAACATCCTCCTCAATTCCACTGACCCTCTGGAACTGGGGCTGTCTTAATTGAGCAAAAAGAGGGTTTATTAACAATTACTCCTGAAGACATCATTTGTGTCTGTTTTGAAAATATCTGGGAATCAGTCTATTCAACAGACACCTGGAAGAAAGCTGGTTATCTGGTTATCCAAGTTTTGTCAGTCACATAGAACCATCACCTTACACCTTTAAAAGAAATAACTATTTAAAACTGATTACCATTAATATACAGTCAATTTAGATATTTAAGTAAAAGCAGAAAAGCAAAAAGAAGAATATGGAAAGCATTTGTAGTCCTACCACCTAAAGAAAACCACTATTAACCCATATGTGGTCATTTGTCTCTCTTCACTGTATACCTTACTTTTCATTTTTAGATAAAAATTAGTTCATACAAAACATGCTACTTTGTATCATTTGGTTCACATTACAATCATCTTTCTATCAATCAATGTTCCTATATGACATTGTTTGTAATGAATGGAGAATATTCCATTTACACATAAGTTGAATAGAGCAAAAAAATTAATGTAATGAGTATCCTAAACATTAGATATTATAATGCCCATTTTAAAGATGGGAAAATGAAGGTAAATGGCAGCCAGTCAATAGTGGAACAGAGAAGCCCTCCCAGGTCTGCATGATTTCAAACTTAAATTCCTTCTCCCATACTCGTGTTTCCTTTGCATGGCTTGTTATAGGATTCCCCTTGGAAATCTGCATTTTCAACATGTAAACTGAACTCCGTTTGATAACCTACAAAGAGCCACGTGAGGTCAGATCATGATTCAGAAGAACAAAGTTGAGCAGGATTTTGCCTCTGATGGAGACCAGACATGATTGGACTTGGTTTCTTACCATCATGTGTCGAGATCGGAAAGAACTCCAGACTAGATGTCAGGAGATATGCGTTGTGTCCTCACCTCCTCCATTCCCCAGCCAAGAAGTCATGGCCACATCATTCATTTTATCTTAGCCTCAGTTTCCTAATCTATATGTTGGGGTAACACAAATAGCCCTGCCAAGCTCAGTAGATTCTAAACAGCAAATGAAAGAAGGAAGCTGTATACGAACATAAAAGATCCTTAGAAAGTCTACTATGGATCTATCAACAGCGAATTTTTCTAGCACTCTGAAACACATCAAAGAATTGTAAACCCAACTAATTTTAAAAATAAGGAAATTGACTTTCCTAGAAGTTAGGCAACTTGCTCTAAGTTCCACAGTGAGTTAGGAGGCCAGCTAATGCTAGAAACCAGTGTCTGGATTCACGGGGCAACTTTCTTTTTATAAGACCACCTTTGGGGTAATAAATGGTCCAAACATGTTCACATAAACATGTTGAAGGCAATTCAGTTCAGTTCCGTTTATTTCAGTTCAATAGAGATAAGCCGAAGGTTTGTTTGCTACTTACAATGACCTCCTCAGTCAATGAATTTCAGCTGTGATTTCTGTCTTAAATGGAACTTCTTTTGACTCTGAGGGCTTGCTTACCTAACAAGAGCTGCCTGGAAAGAGCAGAAAAAAACATAAAGAAACTTGGAGCTTGCGTTTTCCCCATGCTGGGAGCTCTCACACCATATTCCAGACACAGCATTCTCCTGAATCCGACCTGAAGTGGTTTAGTCAATTGATCACATCCTAGGAATTTGGAGAGCTGCCAGGTCAGGGAAAATTAGTTACAGAGTCACAGAGCAGTGCAGCCCCGTCACATGAAAGTCACTTTCAGCTTGGAACGGATTGCAAATTCCTGCCTCCTGAGTGGTGTTTCAGATGACTGGGATCTGGCTGGCTGTGGGCAGTCACCAAAGCGGCAGAAGGAAGTCAGGGGACAGGGGCATTCCAACACCCTGCCTGAGACCCACGATCACAGAAAAGGAGAATTTCCTGATGCTCCACGGAGCCGAGCCTCAGCTTAATGTTGTTTGAGCAAAACACATCAAGCTTCAATTTCAATTTGCCCTCATTTTAAAATACTGAACACATTTACATTTAGCAGCATGGAGACTCTCCTGCCCCAGCCCAGAGCTTTTCCAAACTGTTCATGTAGCATGAACAAGGATGACAGGGTTTCCTGCATGTATGTAAGAACTTCTAAATGCTTATTATGTGCCAAGTTTTGTGCTAAGTGCTTTATATACTTTGACTCATCTAATCCTTATACACAGCCTCAGGAGAGAGGTGCTATTATCACTGTTACCGCCAAGGAAGGTTAAGTAACCTACACAAGGTCAACAACTGGTAAATGACAATGGACGAACTTAACACAGGTCTGTCTGACTCCAAATCCCAGGCTCTACACAAGTTGGGTAACTATGAGGCGGAATGACCTTCAGATAACACACGAGGGTTAAGGATCTGGCCTCCATTTTGTTGATTGCCAGGCCCTGTCCTACTTCCAAGTCACCCATTGCAAGGTTTTATAGCTTCAGCCGTTTGGAAAATCTTCCTTATGTCAAAATGTTTCATCAGCCTTCATTCCTGCCCCCTCCACACCCCACAGTCCTTACTTCACAAACTCTCCTCTGAGAAGTCTCTCTCAGACCCCATTCCCATGAAATGCGTCCCCTGACATAACAAAGGGATTCTTGTCTGACTTCCGTTGTTCTAACTGAAGTTTAAGCAAAATGTCGCTTGCTCTAATCCAAGTAAAAGCATAATTGTCTTCTATTTCATATTGCCCTCACAGTGACAATATGTGCTTACATCTGCTGGTGTAAAATATGATTAATTTTTCTTCCAAAACCTTAGGGCTGGGAGGGCCTTGGAAATTTTATCTTTTGCTTCCCCCTGCCTTCAGACAGGACCCCTTTAAATCAACAAAGCACGAAAGCACCCCGTGAGATCCATAGGAAGAGAATTATAAGCCCCATTTCATGTACTAGGAAATGGAGTCAGGGTGACCGATCTGAAGTCCCTCAAGTAGATTGCGGCCAGGGCAAAAGGGAGGCAGGAACCTGGATCTCTCAGAGGAAGCTCTGCCTTCTCCATAGCGTCTGTGCACTATTACTAACCATTTCCACTGCGAAGGAGCATGGGCATATGAGAACATTATCTTCTCATAGGCATTTATAATTCCATTTGTCCAACATTCCCTGCATGTTATTAAAGATAGAGAGGCAGGTAGATTAATTCACAACCCCTCTAAAAATGCAGGTCAAGGGCTGGGATTCAATAGCCACCTCAATAATAGGGAATGAGCGCCCTCTGTAGGTGAGGCAGAGTCTTGCAGGCCGGACCCAGTGACGTCCCCATCTGCCGGGTCCACACACTCCGTGTAGCAGGCAGAGCATACAGGAGGCCTGGGGGTGAGTCCCAGCCCAGCTCTGCCACCACCAGCTGTGTGGCCACGCGCAAATTACCCCCGTGCATTGAACCCAGGCTTTCTCATTTCTACATTGGGGTCAATAACCCCTTGGAGTGGGTTAAATGGGCCCCCCCGAAAGATGTGTCCACAGCCTAACCCTCAGAAGCTGGGAATGTGATCCCATTTGAGAAAAGGGTCTTTGCAGATGTAATTATGTTAAGGCTGTTGAGATGAGATCATTCTGGACTATCCAGGTGGTCCCTAAATCCAGGGACAAGTGTCCTTGTAAGAGACACCAGGAAGAGAGGCAAGGAGAAGAGGAAAAGACTATGCAAAGATGAAAGTGGAGACGGAAGTCGCACGGCCACAAGCCAAGGGACGCAGGAGCCTCCGTAAGCTGAAAGAGGCAAAGACAGATTCTCCCCTAGAGCCTTCAGGGTGAGCGTGGCCCTGCCGACACCTTGACTTTGTACTCTGTCCTCGAGAACCGAGAGAGAGTAAATTTCTAGGGTTGCTTTTTAAGCCATTAAGTTTGTGGTCATTTGTTAAATTAGTGCTAGGAAACTAAAATCCACCTATTTCATGGCATGTCAAGCATGGAACCTACCCCAGAGTAAGTGCTTCATCATATTATTGGGGTTTTTCTCGCCCTTACTGTGCCCAAAGTTAACTAAGTTCCTCTTCATTCTATTCATGCCTCCTAGAGACCATCCACCCAACCAAAGTTCCAGAATCAAGGTTTTAGTGTTTCGATTTGGGGTTGTATGTTTATTTGTTGGGAGGACGAGGTGCATATACCTATTATTAATATATTTCCTATGGATATTTTTAAAAATAATAGCCCCAAATTTTGATTCAAGTGAAGCTGGATGGACCCCTGAGAGTGTATTTTGAGAACATTTCACAACTGATTCTGATACAAAAGCAGGACTGATATTCGATCAACATACCCTGACCAGTGTCCTCTCTGCTTGGTCTGGGATTGGGTCACACGGTTAAATATTTGGACCCCACCATCCCCTTCACCCCGGCACTGCTCTGCCATCACCACTGACGTGGGCAGAATCACCTGAGCAGACTGGTCAGCCCAGAACAGACAGCTGAGGGTAACTAGTCCGGGGCTCAAACTGTGCTAGCGAAGCCAGGTTTGCCTGACGTACCTCAGGGAACGCGCATGGCAGCAGGGAGACAGCCGGGGCACGGGCCCCTGGTGGCCCAAACTCCTTCACACAGAGCTGCTCTTTTTATCTGCTTTATATGGAATATGCATACGATTCTTCTCGGGAAAAACTTAAAAGCATTCTGATGACTTTTTTAAACGAAATTAAAAACCGCTGATACAACGTACTTATTTTCTAGGCAGGAAACTTAGGTCCAAAGAGATTAAGTGACTTGCCCAGGACCATACAGTGAGGAACCGACAGCCAAGACCAGGCTCGTGGACTCTGGACGTTTATCCAGGGCCTGTGTGCGCCACAGCCGCGGTCTCAGCCACCAGCCCCACTGCTGGGGCCCCAGAGCGCCGACACCTTTGGCTCCAGCGCATTCTCCAGGTGCAGTAGCCCCTGCACCTCGCCGAAGGTCTGTGCCCGGGATGAGAGAGGATGCCCAGGCAGTGCTGTCAGCACCTCCACTCTCTGGGAGTGAACTTGGCCTTCATCTGCACCAAGGAAGCTCAGCTTCCAGGCCATTGCTGCCAGAGGGGGTTTCATTGCTTGGGAAATCTTCCTGCTGATCAGAAATTCCTCTCTGTTGTACCTTTTCCGTTCCTTAGAGCTCACACCCAGACCTTATCTCAAACGAGGAAATTTTCAGGGCGCAGGACCGTTGAGATATTTCTCAGAACACAATTGTAAAGCACATGTTTTCACCGAGAAGAAAATGAGGAGGAGAAGACACATAGTGGTCACCATGCTGGTTCTGAGAATGAGCCCTTATCTGCCCTGACCCAGATGTGGACTCACGGGCTGGTGTCGGCCTCACAACTGGTCAATGAGGCAGCCAAGAAAAGCTCAAAGCTGGGTGGAGGAGTCCAGCACCCAAAAGGTAAAGATGCAAAAAGTAAACACTCATGAGAGAGCCGCAGCCTCAAAGCCCTGGGCAGCCCCAGCCTGATGTACCACAGCGAAAAGCCAATGAAGTCTGAAAAACAAGCACCTCACCAAGCTCTTAGTATGGAGGAATCGCTCATTATGCTTTGGTCAAGTTAGAACTGTCTGTGCAGGCTCTTCCCTCAAGGAAACCCCAGTGCAGTGAGGAGGGTGCTATGTATGTTTAGAAAGCGAAGCGGCCACAAGATTCCCATATTTGTTCCAAGCAGCAAAAAAGAAAAAAATAAGAAGTGATACAAAGTACTATGTGGTCAATGAATGACCAGATAAATGGTAGAATCGATAATTACTAGAAGAGTTCAGTGGGGGAAGTTCAGGCAGGAAGGCTAGCAAGATTTAATAATATCTATCATTTATTAAATACCTACTACCTGCCAGAATTTAAGAATTTTTCTTTAAGCAGCTCCACAAGATCCGTAGAAGTATCTCCACGTCACAGAGGCAGGAGCTGAAATGCACAGAGGCCGAGTGACCTCCCACAGTAACTCAGCTGTGGAACCACAGCAGGACGTGAGGTTCTGTCTGACGCCAGGTCCTGCACCGTTTCCTGAGTGTCCTCAGCTGTAGAGAACAGGGAGAACTTGGGTAAAGGCAAAAGGAAAGAGGGATCATTGTAGGCAGGTGAAAGGAGCAGCTGAAATCACAGAGGCAGGAAAGTCAAAAGCATACTTGGGGCTTTTAACAGAGATGAATTTAGCTAAGATGGAGGTTTCTGGAATGGGTAGTATTTATTGTGTACTTACTAAGTTAGGCAAGAACTTTGCATATGTCATCTTATTTAACCATCACAATAACCCTGTGAAGTATGGAGTATTATCTTTCCCAAAGTGTGGATAAGGAAATCGAGGCACAGAGAAGTTAAGTAACTTGCCTAAGATCACACAGCTGGTAAGTGGCAGAGGTAGGATTTGAACACAGTCTGGATTAAAAGTCCATGCTCTTAATCACACATGATACTTGATGGAGTTTGTCGTGGACAAGCCGGAAAAGCTGGATACAGTAGAGGCACTGCCTTGAATTGTCAGGTGTTTGTACTTCATCCTTCTACAGAAAACAATAGAAGTATTAATATGATGAAATAACTGTCCTTATAAAAACAAACAAAGTGAGGATAAGAGAATCTCTCCATAAGAACAAAGTTCAGCCAAGTAAGGGGCAGCTGCCTCCTTGCCCCTTGGAGTTCTAAGCGTCTTTTGCGTCTGCGGCAATCACGTGACCAAAGCAGAAGGGTTCTTTCAGCAGCGGGAAAGAACAATCGGGTGCTAGAGCCAGTGAAAGAGGCGTGCGGTACGTGGGAGGCAGCAGGAAGGCTGGAACAGTAGAGGTGGACATGAGAACAGTGGAAGAGAAAGGATAAAAAGATTTTGCTGCATGATTTTAGAAAAGTAGTTGTCACTGCTTGTGGCTGATTTTAACCTAAGGTGAACCCATCTTCTGACCCAAGAACCAGCTGACAGGTCCCCATAAGAAGAATGAGGCGGAATGTCTGAAGCTGTCTCTGCCCCAGAAAGTCAAGGACAGTCCGTGGCCGTGTTTGTCTGTCACCTTCTGCACGCCTCTGGGAAAGGAGTGCGCTCATCCAGGGAGCCCACCGGGGGAAGGCCTGTGCAGCGACGTGGAACCGGGAGAAAGACAGGACACAGGAGAGGCAGGTGTCCTCCTGGTCTTGGCCTTAAGAGTCCCCAGACTCTTCTATGTAGAAATCTATGTGAAGTTCCCCTGGCATTTGTGGAGGGCATTTTCTATTATAAGGAGATTTCATGTATATTATCTGTCTTTATTCCTTCTACCCCTTCCAAAAAAAACAGCAGCCAGAGCCACGGGAGTGTGGAGCACAGAATGAGCGTTTGTCCTAGTTGACCGAGGTCTGGATAGCAAGCTGTGCACTCTCCGCAGCTGGTTTACGTAATCCTCACAACCTGTGGGACATGCTTTTTATTCCCCCACATTATAGATGAGGACTTGTCGCCGGTGTGAGAAGATGACTTCTCAAGGTCACACAACTAAGAAAGACTAGGCTGGAGTGGACACTGCCCCTTCCCCTTCCCTGGGACAGCAGAGCAGGTCTGGCCTCACCATGTCACAGGTGACAAAATGATCAAGGTCCCAAAACACCATGCAAGCCAACACCAGAGCAAGGCTGAAATCTAGTGCTCACACTTTCTAGTTCCGTATTAGTTTTGCCTTTTTCTTATGTTATTCGAGTACACTTGTGTTTTGGCAAATTCCTTAAGAAAAGGGGCCAGGTCTTTCCATCCTGACATCCCCAGGGAGCCCAACACCAAGCATGACCTGTGAAGGCATGAAGTGTGCATCGCTGCTTTGTTGGATGAATTTACTGTTATGACTAATCTCTTTGGTGCCAACATTTCGCTTCTTCAGTCCATCCTTCTGGAGGTACAGTGCTGAAGGATTTGTCCTCTTCAACAAAGGCAATCCTTTCCCTCCTTGAGGCTCAGCTTAAATGCCATCTTCCCCATGAAACTTCTGCGTTCTCACCATGACAATGCCCTGTCTCTGCCTCTCCCACCCCTCTGGGGTAGCCCTCTGCTGTGCACTCGTGGGTATCTCCTCTGTTACATTATCCATTCCTTGAGGAGCTGGCGGTCATCTTTGTATTTTGAATCAATGCCGATGCATATAAAGGAATGTGTAAATGGATGGATAGGTTAGTCAACAAATTTTTTTAAAAATGCATAGAAACATGAGAAGATAGGTGAAATACTGGGACTCGGGAATTCAAAGCAGTGGACTCCACATCAGAGGCTCCAAATTCTACTTAGAGCTTTACCCTTGACTTGCTGCGTGATCTAAGTAAAGTCACTTCCCCTCTCTTGGCCTCTTTTACTTGTGTTTAAAAAGAAGGGGTTAGAATAGAATTGCTGCAACGCCCCATTTTCCAGTTGTGTGAATGAAAAGTTCACCCCTAGACAAACCTCATTAACGGATGTTTTGTACCTCCTCCCCTGGACCCGGCAATTATCCTCAACCAGCACCTTATCTGAAGCAGCCTTCTCTGCCTAGTCCCCACCAGGAGCTTTGCTATCTCTTATGGGACCTCCTCAGGGTGTTTGTGAACAAAAGCAAGTGTCTTATCTGAACACTCGCTCTGCACTATCCTGCCCTGGGAAAACAGGAATGGATTTGCAGAATACGTAGCCTCTGACAGCCTTCCCATCCCAGGAATGGCTGAAAAGGCAGCCTTGGCTTTCTTGGAAAGATTGTGCAATATCATGCTACTATAGGGCTGACAAAGAGGCAACTCCTAGCCCTGGACCCTTCCGCTAAGTTCAACTCCAGGTCAAGTCAGAGGCCCCCAGCAGCTCAGGGGCACAGGATCCACAAGGAAGAAATTCCAGGACGTTGCCAGAAGCTAACAACAGTTCCCAGCTGTTCCCAGCTGCCTCCTGCCATTGAAGTAGTTTGGAGTGGGGGTCTCCACACAGACACAGCAGAAGGAAGGTCAAATGAATGGCTGTGCCTCTGGGCCAGGGCGGAGGACACGCCAGAGAGAACAGAAGTCTCTTTGTTGTTGGCAGCTCCTGCACATGGCCTCGAGACCCTTGACAGAGACCTCTGTCTCCCTAGAACCCTTGGGGACTTTGACATCGGTTGTACTGATGCAGCTATCCTTGTGTAATGACTTTAAAACCTCTGCTTCCCGCCTGCCTGTGGCCTGGGGCCTTACTCTGCAATTCCTTTTGGAGCACACGCTGTGAAACTCTCTTAATAAACGGTAGTTCCAGAACTGACATCCCTAGAATGGAATCAGTGCAACACCTACCTTAGAATCATTTCTGCTTGGGCTGCCTACTGCCCACTGCCCCCGCGCCCCAGCCTCCCCCACTCCCCCGGCCCACTCATCATTCAGGTCTCAGCTTTGGTGCACCCCTCAAAAATGCCTTTCCTACCCACCTTCTGCAAACCAAATCATGCCTCTTCTCCTAACATATTCAGCCATTTTCCCTGTTTTTGTTTCCTTCTTGGAACTCACCGCAACTTGTACTTGTGCATGTGTGTGTCTGTGTAATGATTATGCACCCAACTAGTACTTTAATCTCCTGATGGTAGAGGCTGTACTTGTTTTTTTGTCACTGTCTGCCAAGAACCCACACATTGCCTGGTACACAATAAGTGATCCACAAATAATGGTTGAAAACAAATGAATAGATTCATGAATGAATGATGTAATATAAAAGAGTATTATCTTCAGAATCCTAGAAGAGAAAACTTCGTATTTATTAACAACTATGAAGCCCTTCCTACGTGGTATCTTAACTGCTACTTTATTTTTATGTAAAAGAAATATGGAGATAAAGAATACAGTCCTTTTCCCTCTACGAGTTCAAGGGGAGCCAGACATGTAATTTGCAGATTACAAATACTGCATTCTCGTTAAATCCTCATGTGTAGGGTAAGCATCATGATTTGTATTTGACAAAGAGGAACTCTGAGGCCCAGAAACATTAAGTTCTCCACTCAAATCCCAGAGCCGGTGAATGTTGGAGCTAGAAACCGGGTCTCCTGAATCCCAGGACTAAGAGTGTCCCACCAGCTATACTCCCGCCCTTCTCAGCTTGGACTGGTTTTTTTAATTCTTGCATTTGGAAGTAGATAGGTCCAGAATTCTGGAAGTTCACACTATTTGCCAGGAGTGACTCCAGCAGGACCAGGAGGTGGTCTTGCTTCAGGAGGCTGATACTCTGCTCCCTGTTCCAAGCTGGGCATTGGATCATTCTGAGAAGGAAGGTTGGACGACAGCTGCAAATGCCTGCTCTCACCCGCTGAGCTGGTGTTCACATCTCTCCTGGCTCAAGGGATATTAGAGGCTTTGTGCTAAAGAGACTTCCTTTGAGTGCTGGCAACCATCCCAAGGGAAAATGCATACCGTTAGCAAATGATTACAGGTCTACTCTGCTTGGTTATGTCAATACCCCAAAGGAAAGATACATTCTGACTTAGAAACTGGTCCCTCAGGGGCCAACTGGATGAGCACCCTGAGGACAAGTTTCCTATACTGCAAATCACAAAGGTTTTGGACTCCCACAAAACTGTGTTATTTTGGGCACGTTGCTCAAATTCTTTGAACCTTACCTTCCTAATCTGAAAAATAGACTCTTATGGCTGTGTGAAGACTACGTAAGACCAATCACACGCAAGCTTTGTCACTTCAGAAGTGTTCGTTACATGACAGCTCCCACCACAATCCTCTGGTATTTTAACTTTCATTTTCCTCCCTCAGTCCCTATTCCATCTCTCGGTCTTTATCTCATTCTGTTATTTTCTGGCCATTTCTCATATTATCAAGATCCTTTAGGTTCTGATCATTTCCACTAGGGAATAAGTCCCAACCCACAATGGGTGGCATGCAGGAGAGATCAAAAGAAAGTGCAATTAGATTTTCCCAAAAAAGTCAAGGACAGCTGCTGCGGAGGGGGAGGTAATTCTGAACTAATTCTTGATGATGGGATGATGTACAAGGGTCCCCCAGCAGAGTGTTGGGACGCCCCAGTTACTGTGATGGGGCTGATGCCGGGAGCTGGGCCAGGACCACAGAAGAAAATGCAACCGGCAAAGTTTCACGGGGCCATGGTGGAAGCGCTAGGGAGCACCCTGGAATTCCCTCCTGTGGCTATCCGAGGGCATTAAGTGTAGGAGTGAAATAATCGCATCTTGTCTGATGAAGTTGAATCCCATACGGACAACAGGAAGGACGGGCGGGACACAAGAGAAACCAGAGACTAAGACACCAGTTAGGAGGTTTTGAGGTGAACCATGGCAAGACATTTTTTGCCCAGATTAGGGCAAAAGACAATGGAGATAGGGATGAGGGAATGGATCAAAAGACACACCTAACACACAACACGGGGGACTTGGCAATTGGTTTATGCAGGAGGCAACAGAAAGAGCGTGAAAATGCCTCTGAGGTTTCTAGCCTGGGAGCTGAGGTTTCCTGGGTCACCATTAACAGAGACTTGGGGTGTGAGTGTGAGTGAGACACACTCGCAGCAGGAAGAGACGATGGCTTTAGTTGGTGACCTGCAGTGTGTGAGTCACCTACAGGATGTCTAAGTGATGGCACTGAGTGGCACCGAGGCATCTGGATTAGAAATGGAGTCTGGGGGCCATTTGGCATCAAAGTGAATTGTAACAGAATTTACAAGTGAATGAAATCACCATAAGGACAGAACCCTACTTTAAGACAGAAAGGTGAAACACGGGCACTTAGGGCCTGGACAGGGCACCAGAGGAGAACTGGGAAAGACTGTGAGTGCCACGTGAGGCGGGTGAAGGCAGCCAAGTGGCGGTTACGCAAACTCATACCTGTGTTAAAATGAATGGAACTGTGTACCAACGTAAGTCGATTTTGCTGTGCAATCATTTTTAAAATAAAATTAATAAAATACAAAAAGAAAAAGTTCTTTATGATCCTACTTACCAAGGGAGGAAACCACTGTTAACATGTTGGCATATTTCCTTTTAGTCCTTTTTATTTTCTTACATACTCTTTGAAATGGAATTGTATGTGCACAAAAACAAGCACAAATGTAATCTTTCTTGATTTATATTACATTGTCTTAAAATTCCATGTGTCAAATAACTGAAGTGGTGCCAAGACAGGAAAGGAAGAAAGGAAAGAAAGAAGGAAGGAAGGAAGGAGAAAGAAGGGAGGGAGGGAGCCAGGGGCGGTAGATACTGCTGAACCCAGCAGAGGGGAAAGACAGCACAAGCCTGGGAAGAGGATATGGTTTCTTTCAAATTCATTTCAAATCTTACCTAAAGCTTAGACGTACACATCCTTTTGGAAAGCTCTCTCCCCATTTTTCAAAGAAGGAACAAGGAAAAAAAAAAAGCTTCCTTTTTTTTTTTTTAAAGAAAGGGAGGCGGTGACAATTCAAGTCACCGTCCGAAACTCTCTTTTGTGTAGTAACATCTCCACCTGCTGGACGTGAATGATACCACCGCAGAGCACCGGGCGGTCTCTCAGGTTGGCAAACCCACAACCCAAAGAATATGGAGGTTTGTGGAGCCTCTCAGCCCACACCCATGTAGCAACCTAACCCAGAAGCAGCTTCACCCCGCCCCTCCCCCATTAAATAATCTACCATCCCTGTGGCCACGAAGAATTAAGTATTAAACATTTTGCCGGGGAATGTAGGGTTCTGAGCACCATTGAATGCAAGGAGGCCAGACATGATTTAACCCATCTTGTGGCAAAAGGAAAAGTTGGCATGTGAGAAGCACTGGTATGACATTAAGGACTCCCAGGTCCCAGGCCCAGCCCTCCCACCAGCGGGGCGAGACCCAGAGATCCCCAAGCAAGTCACGGGCTTTGCCCCCAGGGAGATGAGTACCAGAGGCTCACAGCACAGAAGTGTTCTCCAGTGTAGTCTTAACAGTAATTACAATGATTTTTTTCTTTTACTTCCAACTGCCTATTTCATCTCCCAGTTTCTTAATAAGTTCTAGACTCCAAGTAGTAACATGGGTGTGATTAATTAGCATCTTCAAACCTTGTACCTACCTGCACAATAAAGGAGGCGTGGCCAGGCAAAGCCTATTGTGAGAAAGGACCTCTCAGACTCTACTGGAAGAAGTTATTTGGAATGAAAGATTTTTCTCTTACTCCTTCCTGTGACCGCCCAAGGTGCAACCACCAACCTGCTTGCACGCAGGTGGAGCCCTATAGCATTTCCACATATGGGTCTTTTACCATAGCTCCAAGATCAGACATGTTTTATTCACTCTCTTCACATAGGTCACCCAGTGAGAGCCCCAGGGATATAAGAAGCTGTGAGATTCTCAAAGAAAAAAATGAACTTAGAGCCCCAAACTCCTGGGGTTAGTTTCATATAAGCACTGAGACTAATATGGTTCTTGGGGCCAAACTGCAGCGAAGCAAACAGATGTGTGCATAGCAGCCTCCAGCAAAGATGGCAGCCAGGGAAGAAGGGACATTGCCAAGCAAGCAGTTGGCAAAGGCAAGCATGAGACACAAGAGGCACAAGGGGCCCTTGCTACCCGCGGATTTAAAGGGCCAAGTCCCAAGTCCTACATCCCCATCATGGGTCATGACCAAGACCTCATCCTCAGGAGAACTTCATGCTAGACACTCTATTAACCAGGATGCTCAGATAATAGAAATTTCTAGCAAAAGAGAAAAAGTTAAATTTCCTGCATACTGGAGAAGTTAGCAAAAATGCCAGTTAGTTTAATTCTTGGGATTAGTACTCAATCTCTCTAACACACCTAGTTCCTTTACTCTCACTTAATGACTCCGCTCAGAAAAACGATCAAGTTGTTGATTTTTGGTGTTCTGTGCTTTCAGTAATGTAGCATGTTTATTTAGTACCTCGTGTGGTCAGGCACCATATAGACACCCACCACGGATACAACGATCAGTAAAACAGACTCAGGCTCTGTCCTCCCCGAGCCACAGGCGTGGGAGGTGACTTCGTGGTGAAGGGCACAGGCTGGAAACAGACAGCCAGGGCCCCCATCTGCCGCTTCCTACTTAGTGATCTGGGGCACGATGCTTAACCTCTCTGTGCCGTGTTTTCCTCGCCTGAAAAATGAAGATAATGATAGTACTGAGTCCGTGAGGTGTGGTGAGTGTTAAGCAAGGTTGTACTAAAGAGCTCGAAGCTGCACCAGATATGGGGGCAGAATTGAACAAATACAGCAATTATCATCATGTAGCAAGTCCTACGGGTGCTCATTCTAAAGTGGTAACTGCAAAACACAGTGCAGAACGTAGGTTTGGAAAGGAGCGGAAATTCCCCCGAGAGGGCGCTAACTCAGAACGTCCCTTGGACATTGTGGTAGGTTGAACAATGTGCCCCTGTCAAAGATAACCCTGTCCTAATCCCTGGAATCACTGAATGTCACTTCATGTAACAAAAGAACTTTGCGGATGTGATTAAGTTCTGGGTCTTGAGATGGAGAGATTATCCTGGGTTATCCACGTGGGTCTGATGTAATCACAAGCATTCTTTTAACAAGCAGGCAGGAGGTCAGAGTCAGAAATAGAGGGTAATGACATGACGTGACGAAGCAGAGGGGGAAAGGTCGTGTGATGTGGCGCCCCGAGCAGCGCACCAGTTCACCGCCTCCTCATTCTGTTCTGGATTGCTAGAGAACGGAGTTCAGGATCCTGACCTGCCCCTTGGAGATGCCGCTGCTCCCATCATCGTTGCAGTTAACAGCGATGGCCGGTGTGTGTCGGGTACTGGGCACTGCACAGAGCCCGTGCAAGAAGATGGCGTCTTTACATCCTTCCCATTCTTTCCCTGGAAGGGTGTTTCCAGGCTTAATATTAATATAATAATGTGCTGGAAGTATGCGGTAGGAGGTGATCGATATTAGCAAAAAATGTTTGTCTTATAGATGATTCACTCTTAAACAAAAGTCTCCTCCCACTCTACCCCTGCCCCCACTTCACCTCTGCCCCCCACTCTAGCTACAAAAGGGGCTCATATGAGGTCTCCTTCCACCCTACGTATCAAAAATAGCAAGACAGAACCAATGGAACCAGAGCGGGAAATCTTGGTGGGGAGTAAAGCGGAGGCAGAGGGAGCACCAAGGGGCTGCTGGGGGAGAGGGGACGAGGGAGAGAGGTCAGGGAGGGGGACGCATGGACGACATATCCAAGTGAGAAGGAAAGCTCCCTCCTCCCCTTCCTCTGCCCTTCCTCCTCCACTCTTCCTCACATAATAGTATGGTCTTTGTTTTGGTAATGAAGTGCACCTTTCATCTTTCCAAAGGTTACAAACAGAACTAAGATACTGCACGCGTCCACACCGTTTCGTTTAATCCTCACGAGAACCTGTTGAGATGGTCACGTCATTCCCATAATGAAGGCAAGGGGTTGATGTCCAAGGATCAACGGGCCCAAGGTCACGTCAGAGCCGGGATCCAACCCACAGTCAGCCTGGCTCTAAAGCCCACGCTCCTTCCAGGCGTCGCCCCCCACTGTGCTGGACCTTGTTTCCCCTCCCCATAAGGTGGTGTCCAGAGCCAAGACATTTGTAAATCCTCTTCCAACAAAGCCTGGAGCCCCGGGTGGTCTAGAAACCTTGACATGAACATCAAGTTTTATCCTGGAACAGAGGAAGAGCTGGAAGTAAAGGATCCCTCCCAAGCTGGAGACAGCTGGGCCCAGCTGAGGAGCAGGATAAAAACCACCTCTCCGTGCAACACCGTCCTTCAGAGGGGGTGTAGCCACCGTGGGGTCTTGGAAGTAGGCCAGAAGTGTCTGCTGAGTCTACACGAGCGTGGGTGGCTGAAGGGTGCTGGATAGCCACCCGAGGGAGGTCACCCTGAACTGCAGAAACGCCCCTGGAGCTCTGGGGACAGCTGGAGGGGAGGGCAATGTGCAAATATCCAGGATCCCCCCTGCATACGTGGAGGAAGGAGGAAAGGAGGGAACAGATGCCCCTGGAGTAACTGCTGTGTGCTGCCGGCACTATGCCATGTGCTTTCAGAGATGCTGTCTGAGATATCAGCTCTTCAGGGTCAAAACCCCCTTCATTCCCAGCCTTCAACAAGCCTGAAACACCTTCCACGACTGCCTGTGCTCGAGTCAAAGCTCAGTGCTGCCCTGTGCCTTTTCCTTTAAACTGAGCTGGCCCACACCTTCCAGAAGGGTTTGTTTTAAATCTTTAGTGTACATAGGAATCACTGCCTTCCTAGGTCTAGGTAGGTGGCTGGGAATCTGCATGTTTAACAAGCATCCCCGGGTGATGTTTTCAGGTAGGTGGTCCCCAGACTACACTTGGAAAGCATTGCTTCTTTTCTAGGCCCCTGTCTCTAAACTCTTGTTAACTTATTTATTTATTTTTAGAGACAGGTTCTCACTCTGTTGCCCAGGCTGGAGTGCAGAGTTGCAATCATAGCCCACTGCAACCTCGAACTCCTGGGCTTAAGCAATCCTCTTTTCTCAGCCTCCCAAGTAGCTGGGACTACAGGTGTGTGCAATCACACCCAGCTAATTTTTTTTTTTCTTTTCGGTAGAGACACGTTCTTGCTATGTTGCTTACACTGGTCTTGAACTCCTGGCCTCAAGTGATTCTCCCGCCTCAGCCTCCCACAATGCTAGGACTACAGGCATGACCAAAGCACCACGCCCAGCCAAAGCACTAATGCCCCCTGCTCTCAGAACTCCTGATTTCTGTCCTGATATCTACCCCCCGGAAGGAAGGTGTTTCTTTGAAATTTCCAGTCTTAGTTTAAAGTTTTACGTGAATTGTGCATGTCACTCCATCACAGGGCTGCTTTAGTTTGAATATAAAATGAATGTCTTCAATCAGTTATTACTAAAGAGGGAAAATGAAGAAATTCCTCTCATAACCAACCTGTACCTTTGTCTATTATATACCTTGATTTTAGAGGTTAGGTTTTAATACTCCAAGACAGTAGAAAGAGTCTCACATCCATTTCTCAAAGATACCCAGGAAGAAGGAGGCAGGTGAATTTGGTGGCAGAGTAGCAAGGCGAAGGCCCAGAGCATGAAGTGAGCCATTGTTTCAGAGGCTCCATGATGGACTTGGGGTGTAGAAGAAAAGGAGTTAAAGGACGCAAGCAGGGTGACGTAGACAGCGCCACCTGCAATCGCTGTCCCTGCCAAGAGAGCACGGATGCAGTGGAATATTCGGTTGGCGGTGTTATTCACTAACGATAATGAGCACAGGATAATATTATTGACACCCCCTCCAAATAAAATCATCTTGCTCGGCCCCCTCATTTCACAGATTGGAAAACCAAGACCCAAAGACAAGCAACTCGCCCAAAGTCATTGGCCTGGTCGTTAGTCTAGAGGCAAAATGAGAACAGCTCCATCCTGTGTCTCCGGCCCCTGCTCTGTCCAGTGTCTGAGCTGCTCTCCAGCCCCGAGCAACTCCCCTTATGGTACCTGACTTCTCATTCATCACACGGCTTTAAGGGCTTCTGTGATCTGCACAAAAGAGCAGCACTTTGACCTGCAATAAATCACTGCAGCTAATGGTGTCCCTGCTCCATGACTATCTGCAGACAGCCCTGTTCTCACTCACTCGTGCAATAAAACAGCTGAGGCCACCGCTCGCCTTGAGGGAAATAAGGAAACCAGGAGAAAGCGGAGATCCAAAGGGGGGAGTTGGGTTTGTTTTCCTTTCCCATCCCCCATGCCTCCTTTTCCTTCCTTCCTTTCTTTCGTCCTTCCTTCCTTCTCTCCTTCCTTCCATCCTTCCTTCTCTCTCTCCTTCCTTCCTTCCTTCCATGCTTCCTTCCTTCCATCCTTCCTTTCTTCTTTCCTCCCTTCCCTCTGTCACTCCTTCCTTCTTCCCCTTCCTTCTTCTCTCCTCCCTTTCATGTCACACAAATATGGCACTATAAACAAACAATTTCTATGTTAAACCCCAATGCTACCACCTTGGTCATTTGGAACAGTCCCCTAATAAGGTCACTTCAAGGTTGTGGGTCTTACATAGTTAGGGCAGCCTCAGTATTATCTTCTGTCCACACAGGGGACTGCCAAGATGCCCCTGTCGCCAACCCCAGGCACTCCAGGCTGGACAGCCCTGTGCTGCTTCTGGGCCAAGCTTTGGTCACGCAAATCCCTTGCCAGGCTGTCTCGGTCCCATCTGCCTTGACTACCACGCAGCTCCCTCCCACGGATCCTGCCCCCTCCCTGGAATGCTGCCTGGATCTTCACTGCAGGTGAAGATTCCTCTCAACTCCTCCAATCTGGAAGACTCTCATCCTGGTTTTGGGGTCTAAGCCAAGCACTTTCATTGCTTCTCAGACATTTTGTCCATTCTTGAGACACCCCATCTCCTAAAGACTCACACCTAAACCATTTACCTCTCTGTGCCTGTTTCCTCTTCTATAAAATAATAGTAGCTACTCATAGTGTTATTGAAAGGACTAAATAAGTTAGTACATGTAATGTATTTGGAACATTGACCGCCATATATAAAACGCCATATAAGCGATTACTATTATTATTAATGGTGTGTTGCTGCTGCCAAAAAAAATGAATGGTTCTTTAGGCTGCATTAATGGGAATATAATAAAGTATAATAGTGGAGGTGAAAGTCTTTGTGTAATTCTCACTAATTAGACCACACATGGTATATCTCAATTTCAGGGAAACTATTTTAAGAGAAATTTCAATAAACTGAAAGGCATTCAGAGGAGATAGATCCAAATGGTGTAGAAACTTAATACCTTCTTATATGAAAGGGGCTGAAGACCGGAGATGACTGGTCTGAAGCAGAGAAACATGGAGGAGGGAAGGGTGGAAGAGAGGATAGGGGGCATAGGAGTTGTCCTCAAAGATATAAAGGGCTATTTTGCCATCTTCATCTTTGTGTCCCCAGGTCCTGGTAGGATGCTTGGCACTTAGGTCATGCTTAATAAACTTTAGCTAATGGTTGAAAAGTCAATCAAGTAATCCATCAATCAGTGAATACATTCATATGGAAGAATAGAGATCTGGTTTTAGAAATTATAGGGAGATTTTTTTAAAGTAATTAAGATAAAGAAGTTTTTACAATAATTTTTACAAAGAGGTAAGAAGTTCCCTAGCCTGTGGAAGGATTATTATTAGTGTTTGTTCAGGATAGTGGTGCTGCTGGGTGAGGGACTCAGGTACAGAGAAATTGGAATTGGATGACATGGATGTTTTCTAGATTTCATATTTCTTGGACCAGTAAAATTTTTCCCACAAAAAAAATTCGGGGGATTTCCGGGGGTTTGCCACTTTTTTGCCACCATTGGTTTTTAGGCTTATTCCATTTTCTTCTTTTTTTGTTCTTTTTTTAGAACCAAAACCAAAAAAAATCATATTTTAACAAAAGAGAAGAGAAAGAAGAACATGATCTCAGAATAAAAGAAATCCTTTATATCCATAAACTTAGTTTTCTAAGCCTCAGTGTGTTTCCTCACTCTTCTGTAAACCAGGGAAACATGACTGCCCAGTACCAGTTTGGGGGCCCATGTTTGGGAACTGCTGGACTCAATGATTGCAAGGTCCTTTCTTTGCCTAGATACTTGTGGTTTCCAGTCCAAAAATGAAGCCAGGCACTTAATATGTGCTCAGTATGTATCTGTGGAAAGAACAACTGAATCATTTTCAGTCATTTGATATCGGGCAGCATCCTTACCCTCAACACATAACCCCACTGGTACAACTCCCCAGAAAGTGCAGGGAGGAAAAAACTCATGAGGACAGAGGAGAGTCTACATTGCTCTGCTCTGGCTGACATTTGAAAAATGATATCCTCTCCACCTCTCCAATATCTCCCCCAGCATTAACAATAACCCTACTCTTTCTACAGTATTCAGCAGTTAATACGGTACTTTCCACCGGGCACCATGGCTCACACCTGTAATCCCAGCACTTTGGGAGGCTGAGGAGGGAGGATCGCTTGAGCCCAGGAGTTCTAGGCTACAGTGAGTTATGATTGTGCCACTTCACTCCAGCCTGGATGACAGAGCAAGACCCTGTTTCTAAAAAAATAAATGAATAAAATTTAAAAATTAAAATGAAAAAAAATGGCACTTTCATGCTCATTGTATCATTTGTTCATTCATCAAACATTTATGGTGCACTCACTCTGTATCAGGCGCTGTGCTGGGCTCTGGGAAATAGAAGCAGAATAATGTGCTCTCTTCCCTAGATATGGTGGAGCCCTGCTTGGGCTCCCTGGGCATCATCACTTGTCACTTCCCCTCAAGGGTCTGTAAACTCCTCCAGAACAAAGGGAGTGTCTGTTTATCTCAGAATGCCTAGTACCTGGAAGGGAGAAGGGATTGGAGGGAAAGAACTAAGGCAAGCTCTCACATATTCTCAGCCTGGCTGAAGAAATGCCCAGATAAGTAATGTTGTGCTGGTCAGACGTCTCAAAAACATTGGATTAGACTAGCCCCGAATGCAGGGATAGTTATACAATCTTCAGGGCCCAGTACAAAATGAAAATACAGGGCCCCTTGTTCAAAAAGCAGGAAAACAATTCCCTTAGAGAAATGAAAATACAAAGCTTTTTTCTTCCCCTTCATGGTCTCTCTTTCAATCCAGCCATGGTAAGTTTTATCATTTGCTATTTAGTATCATTCTAAGAAAAGAATACTTAAACTTTAAATTATCAGCACAAATTTTACTGTTCATCTTTATATTGTACAATTCCAGTTTTACATGCAAATGTAAGAGCATTTAATTCCTAAACAGAATCACCAAAATTATGCAATTTGAACTTGGTAGCTCATATTTCATTCTTACCAGAACGATGGAAACAACATGCAACTAGCTCAATTGTTTCTATTTCGCTTCTTGATACCTGCGCATTCTACCAGTGCCCTCTACCTTTGGTTTACTGAGGAGTAAATAAGGAAAGGAAACTGGCTCATCTAATCTTTGCCTTTCATCAGCCATCATTCTTGGCATAAGTGGTTGACTAATACGAGGAAGTAGCACAAATAAGAATAGAGATGAGAAGATAGAATTCCTTGGTGGTTCATGCTTCTTGGAATGCCATTGCCTTCTTTCTGCATTCCAAGTCAGTTCTAGTTCAAATGGCCTGCTTTGGACACACTGTGAGTCATGCTGACCTCCCAAGCATTGTGGGTCCACCAGAATTCCATGCTCACGGTCATGGACATCGGGACTGCCCAGCGTGAACAGCGTGGTAAGGCACCATGGACACCCACGCTGTGTGTCTCTCCTCTGCTCAAGTGCATGCTCCATGGTCCCACTGGACTCCACTTACAAAACATAAGTTCAAAGATAAAATGACTAAAAATTTCAAGACTGTGGCAGCAGAGCACTAAACTAAGCCAAGCATGGGTCATGGGCAAGCCCATAGAGGGGATCCAGGGCTCACAGCGAAGGAAATAGTCCCTGAAGCCTGGCTGAGATGTGGAGCGTCCAGAGCCCCTGACACCCAGACAAGGTAGCCAGTTAGGCTTGGGTAGAAAGGGGAGACAAGCTGCTTAGGGGAGCTGCCTTGGCAAGGAGAAAAGCACCCCAGGCCCTGCAGCAAAAATGGCACATGAGGCTCTGTCTACCTGCAGGACTCAGGGATGAGTTTGGAATGAGAAGCAAGAGAAAGCAGGTGCCGTCCTCCAGAGCCCATGCTCCGAGGAACCTCCTAGAATCTAGAAAGGGAAAAATGGCCAAGACAACATTCCCATGCTCACCAGGACTCAGAGGCCCTTCCCCAAGCATTGCCGGATGGGAACAAGGAAATGCCGTCCTTAACCAACAGCAGACAAAATGGCTGCAATTCCTTCTCCAACACAAAGTGCTCTTCAGCTATAGCAGAAAGGGTGGTTTTCTCTCTGGTACCCCAGCTGGATGTGAAAACCCTTCCAACTCTGGATAACTGTGCTTGCCACCTACTGATTGAGTGTCCCTGGCTGGCTACCTTCATCTGCCTCAGTTTCCTCATCTGAAAATAGCAGAAATAATACCTGCCTCAAAGGGACATCGTGGAGGGTGAATGAGGTAACACATGAAGGGAAGAAGTATTCTGTCTCTTTTTGCCTACACTTTCCCCTTCATTTTGCTTATTCTACTCTCCAGAACACATTCCTTGCTCTCTGAATCCCAGGAAGTCCCGCACAAATCTCACCCCACACATGGGGCTTCTATCTCCAGCTCTCACTGAATTCCCCTCCTGATGGTCAAGCAAAATATGTGTCTGTCCCATACATTGGAGCAATTCATTACATTCAGCTCACTGAATGCTACTGCAAAAAGGGAATGAATGACGTTGGACCTGTTTTAAATTCAGTGAGTCTCAGTGTGTTCATTTTATTAGAAGAATTCTCAGCACAAACCTTGACATGGCAGAAGCATGCAGTGGATTGAATTATGACAATGCCCAGCTTCAAACTCCTCAAGAGTTTCCCTTTACTCTCGAAAATCAAATTATACATACATATTATAATAAAACTGTATGCATATACAATAAAATATAATGTTTCCTATATATAAAATGTGTCTCCAAACTCCTGTCATGGCCTGCTGAGGCTGTCTGCATTATCCGGCCCCTTCCCAATTCTCCAAACTCATCTCTTGTCATCCTCTCCTCCATCCATCTTCTCCAACCCCACTAGCCTGTTTTCAAAATGTCTGCTCAAAAATGCCCATCTCTTTCCCACAATAGGGCTTCGCATATGCTCTTCCCTCTGCCTGGAATGCTCTTTCCCCACTTTTGGCAAAACTAGCTCTTTTTCATAGTGGAGACCTCAGCTTAATCACGGTGCTCTTTGATCACCCCATCTAAGGCAGTCTCCCAGGTTTCCATGAGGGTGGAGACTATGTCTTTGTTGTTCATCTCCGGGTCCCAGCATCTAGCATTGTACGTGACATACAGCTGGCAATTAATAAATTGAGTGAATGAATGCATGAATGATAAATGAAGTAAATGACTTTTTTCTTCTCCCCTATGCACGTCATTCTCTTCTCAGTGTTTTGCAAATGCAAACAGTGTCTTCCATTAGAATGCAGGTAGGGTAAGCATTATAGATTTCTTTTGTTTCCAGCCCAGTATGCAGTATGGCACAGTGCTTGTAGACAACACTCAAAACATGTTTGATGAATGAATGAATCATTGAATGGATGAGCAAATGGGCACGTACCCCAAACTTGCTGAACTGAACTGAATTAAGCAGACCTGCACGGGTAAAGGAAGGGCCACATCCTTGGGACAGCGAACATGTGTTCTGCATTTGTCAGTGATGCTTTCTTGAGCTCAGTTCCCTTGCATGGCTGTCACTGTCAGCCTGCTAATGGGATCATAAAGGAAGGGGAACCAGGGTCCTGGGTTTTTTCAGAGTCATCAGCACAAAGCCCTTTTAATGTGAGTTCCTGACTCAATTGGGTGTGCAGAGAAGAGAAAAGGTGATGAATGACTCAATACAAGGAAAACTCAGATACCTGACTTTGTTCTTATCTCAGGAAGAATGCGGCAGCCTGAAAGAGTCGGCAGCGTGCACACTGAGTCATGATGGACTAAGAAACTCAAGAATGTCCCTTGATAAATGTTTGCTGGATGAATGAATGGTTCTGTTGCTTATTACCTTTTAAGTGAATAGGGTCAAAGGTTGCTATTAACTCAAGGCTCACGGGGTAAGATATTCTTTGTGACCTGGCAGGAATTATTACCAAGGGCAGACTGGGCCAGCAAGTTCACATGGCTAATGAAGACAGGGTCACGGGTTTGAGGTCCCCTGGAGACTAGTTATCTGCGAGCAGAGGCAAAATCTGCTTCACAGCCACGCTCCATGCACTAACGCTGGGCAACCATCCTGCAAATTCACGCATTCCTCCTGGACCATCTTTTACAGGAGGGGAGGGTAGAGTACAGATGCCTTCCTTGAAGCCCTTCATCAGAGGAAAACAACCAAATACTGTTTACATTTGGTTAGGACATCTTAACAATGATGACAGCAGTAGCATTTATTGAACAGTTACTCTGTGCCAGGCAGCATGCTGGGCTCTGTACATGGATTTTTCATTGGATCTTCACATGGGGTACCATTGTCCCACTTGACAAATGAGAAAACTGGAGCTTAAAGTTAACAAGATTATTTCACCCTTACTCTCTCATCTATGTCATCTGGTTGAATCCACTGCACCCCTGCAAGGTAGATTTTATTCTTTCTTTTACAAATGAGAAAACTGAGGGTGGAAGAGGCTTGCTGGCTTACCAAGATCACCCAGCTGGGAAGTGGCAGAGCCTCATCCCCAATCCAGGTGTCCCCAAACCCAGTTCCATTCTCTGAGCCATGACAACAGAGAAACTGCTTTTTTCTTGATGAGCGGATTAATAACATGGTCTTTGGCTGGTTGCAGTGGCTCACACCTGTAATCCCAGAACTCTGGGAGGCCAAGGAGGAAGGATTGCTTGAGTTCAGGAGTTGAAGACCAGCCTGAGCAAGAAGGAGACCTCATCTCTACTAAAAACAGAAAAATTAGCCAGGTGCATACTACAGGTATGCACCTGTAGTCTCAGCTACTCAGGAGGCTGAGACAGGAGGATTGCTTGAGCCCAGGAGTTTGAGGCTGCAGAGAATTATGATGATGCCACTGCACTCTAGCCCAGACATGAGAGCAAGACTCTGTCTCAAAAAAAAACTTTTTTTAAATTTAAAAAATAACATGGTCTTTACAGATGAAGCATGATGAGTTCAAAACCAGGGAAAGCAAGGCTCTGGTTGTTGCAAAGAGTTGCCATCTAAGAGGTGACTCAGGCTAAACCCACAGGCTTCAAGGCTGGGAAGGGAGGTGCAGTGAGATGCAGAGGAAGGGACGGGCTTCAGACCCAGAAGGGCCCAGCTTTGCCATTTAATGTGTGTTGCTGGGCAAGTTATTTGACACCTCTGGGCCCAGTTAGCACTTTTCTACTGTTCTAAATGCTTTAAATGCATCAACTGATTTAGTCCTCCTAATAACTGTACGAAGCGGTTGTTAGTCACCCCATATCATAAACGAGAAAACTGAAACAAAGAAACCAAGTAGCCTATCCAAGGAACCTAACTAGAAAGTGGCAGAGTTGGGATTTCAATCCAGGTAGTCCAGCTACAGTGCCTGTGCTCTGAACAGTCATGGCATGCTGCTGGGAAGAATAATAATAACAACAGGGCCAGGCGTGGTGGCACAAGCCTGCAGTCCCAGCTACGTGGAAGGCAGAGGCAGGAGGATCTCTTGAGCCCAGGAGTTCAAGGCCTGCAACATAGCAAGACTCCTACCTTAATTAATTAATTAATTTAAAAATAATAATGTCTACTTCATAGGCTTTGGGGAATCTAATACCTATACAGTGCATAGCAAAGTGTCTGGCACATGGCATTTATTCAATACATGGCACATTTTATCGTTGAGTACATTTTCCACCTTAGGAGGTTCATTTTTCAGTAGGTGACTAGGAATATCAAAATCAGCTGCGGCTAGATTATACAGACTGGTGGGTGGTCCAGGATGGTTCAGCATTCGAAATTAAACATTTTGTGCATGGGTTGAGCTACCAGTCCTAGGAAGGCATCTAATCCAGCAGGCTGATTCTGGTGCCGGGAATGTTCCCTAAGGATGGGTGCTAGCTCATGGTTACCGCCAGTCACAGGATACAAAGCAACAAGAAAACAGAAACAAGTTTTACTCCACACAAGTCTGCATCTAGGAGGTCCGTCAGCAGCTAGCAAGACCTGACTGTGGCTGTGGCTCAGGGACAAGGCTATAGGCCCTAGGGAGGACGATCTCAGAAGGGCAAGGCAGGGCTGGGAAGGAGATATATTATGAAAATAAGTGCCTGGTCTCAGAGAATAAGGAAGAGGGTGGGTGGCTAGCCTCGGGACAAAGCTTTATCCCAGTTACCAGATAACTGGCAAAAGATGCAGATTAGAGGAACAGCTTAAGTGCGATCTGAAGTTGAGTTTCATTCGACTTATCCAGAGTTTTTTCAAACTCTCCTGCCTTGGGACGGCAGGGGCCCTCGCAGTTTGGCCTTCAGGGAGGCGTGGAAGAGGCTGAGAGGTTCCAGCTGGCAGTGAACAGCTTACCAAGGCTGGGATCCAGGCAGAGCTCAGCACATTCAGACTAAAGCTGGGGGAGCACTTGTCGGGGCTGTCAGGGTGTAGATTCTTGCATCTGGTAAAGGATTAGACTAACGACCCACAATATGCCTCCAACTCTGCAATCTTGCAATGGCAACGGGCCCACACTACTGTGCCCCCACCCCTCCCGGATCATCACGAGGCAAGTAGGGCTAAACCGAGGCACCTTAGAGCTGCTTACACGGTAACACTCGGGCTCCAGATACAGAGACAGCACAATTCTCCGAAATCTGAACCTGGCAGAGATGTCTCTGAGAACAACCTCCCCATGACGGCAGAGTTCATCCTGAACCCAACAACTCTACGGCTCTGCGTCTGTTTTCAAAGGCAATGCGACTGGCCTTGGGGAGGCGGCAGCCCCAAGCAGGGTGCCGTGTCTCTCAAGGAGCAAGGATGGGACGGTCCCCGCCATCAATGGAGTCTTGTGGCCGCAGTGGAAAGGCAGGAACGCCCTGTCTCAGGAATGCAACCTCCAGAGTGCCGAGGACAGCCGCTCTTTGCCATTATGAAACCCCAAACACTCTGGGTGTGGTGGGTTTTTAAAAGTGTATTCTGCCGCCACTGAGGAGCCTTGGAAATGTGGAGAGCATACCACCCAAGGCCATTAAACGCCCAGACAACTCGGGACAGAGACAAGAACAAGGAGCCAATGAGCTTGGGGCAGAGTGTCTCGAAGAAATAAACATGTGGTGAAGGTGTTTCCAAGGCCAGTAAATACTGTCTTTCAGGGGGCTCCGAAGGAGACCAAACAGCCTCCCCCACCCTTTCCCGATAAAAGAGTGACACTGTGTATCTGAGAAGCGAGCAGCCAGGCACAGAAGCCAGATTTCCCAGCCACCCTTTAATTTATAGGCCATAAATGATGGAGTCCATGATCTATTGCCCCTGACTCAGGGGGGATTTATTCCAACTAAGAGCACACACAGAGCTCACTGATATAACTAATGGCCTTGGGTGGAAAAAAGGTCGGGCTCTCAGTCAATGCTAAGTAAAGATGTTTGGAACAGACAGTTATGATACTAAGAGATGGTTCCAAACATCACAGGAAGCAGCTCATACTACCCATCCCAGCTGAGGTCAAGCTGCAGGGGGAAAACCTGAGATGCTACAGACAGGGCTTCATCTCTGACAACCTTCCACGTAACAGCTTTTCAAGTTTGCCTCTCACCATGGCTTCTGCCCCCACAAAGCCACTCTCAGGCTGGATCCTCTCCCGCACACTGAGCTGTCACATGACAGTGCTGTGCAGGCCCAGCCCTCGTCTGTCCCATGATACCGCGATGCCGGAGATGGTTCAGTGCCTGTCACAGAACGCAGGCTCGATAAATCTTTATCCAGTGAATGAAGAGACAGAAGCAGTCTGTTTTTATTCATCCACTCATCCATCCACCCATCCAACAGGTATTTCCCAAAGGGAACTTGTTACAAAGAGAGAACTTATTTCATGTTCAGTGACTGGCCAACAAGAGAGAATTTAGTAATGTTTTATTTTCACTGTGTGTGTATGTATATATATATATATCTATATCTTATTGTTATGATGATATACAGCAAAGGAAACTGATTTTCCATTTATGGTAGTGATAAAATTTTCTTTTTGTTCAAGTCTCTTCCTACAGAAGAAGGGAGTCAATTGAAATAAAAATCTTCATTAAATAAAAGCATGGGTTTTAAAAGTATATGGCTAAAATAAAAGTATATGGCTAAAATCTTGTGAAATAAAGACATTTTCAGATGAAGGATGGTTGAGGGGATTTGTCATCAGTAGACCTGCTCTAAAAGAATTGCCAAAGGAAGTTCTTTAGGCTGAAGGGAAATGATACCAGAGGGAATAAAACTTCAAGATTAGAAAAGGAGCAGCATAAATGTAAATAATCTGATAAATATAGTAGACTATTTTTTCTCTTCTTAAATTCTTAAAAATATGTATAACTCTTGAAAGCAAAAATGTTAATATTGGGATGTTTCCAATGTACTAGACATAATACATAGGTCACTCATGACAGCAGATGTCAGGCTAAAGGGACTTACATGGTATAAGGCTTCTATGCTTTATATGAAGTGATAAAATATTTACTCTAAATATTACAGAACGTGAAAATTTAGGTATGTAAATTGTAATGCCTAGGGAGAACACTAAAAAGTTTTACAAATAGGTATAACCAATAAACAAATAGATATTTTTTTTAAAAAATCAGCTAAGAGTCTGGGGAGACAAAAGTGACTAGAGTTTACAGAGCAAACTACCAGAGAGAAGAAAACTAAACAAAGAGAAAATGCCAGAAATTTTCAGAAGATTTTCCTCAAGTACTCAGCTGATGAGCACTTATAGTGAGGAAACTACCCAAGGCTGGGAGGAAAAAATACCAAAAAAGGTTTACAGGAAACAGGCCCCAGTCTTCACAGAGGGTCCTAAATAGTACCTTTTCCCCAAGCTAGACTTGAAAGCCATATGACTTTTGGGCAGTACTCAGAGGGTCTTCTTATCTCAGTTGTGGAAAATAATTAGTCCTAGACTAAATGCTCTTCTGGTCTAGCCTGAAAAAAACCTTAAAAGCAACACTCAAAAGAATCTTTTCCCAGGTAATTTAATTGCATCCCAGAACAAGGGTCTATCCTCCAACAGGGCAATTGAAGTTTCTAAAGGAGAGTGATAGGAGGCAGGAAAAAAACTGAAGAAATATTTGCCTAAAATATCCAAATTTGATTAAATCTATAAATTCACAGATACAAGAATCTCAACATCCCAAGTATTGAAAGAAAAACTATTAATATCAACCTAGAATTCTTCATACAGCTAAAATAATTTCAAAACCAAACTAAACCAAAGTCAAAATAAAAACTTTTACAGGCATTTGAAGGCTGAGCAAATTCATCACCAGCAGAATCACACTACAAGAAATGTAAAAAGAAGTCATGCAGGCAGAAGGAATATAATACTAGGTGGTATATATGGATCTGTACAATTGAATGAAGAGCCTTGGAAGTGGTAACTGCATGGGTACACATATAAGATTTTTTCATTATTCTTTAAATATCACTAAATAAAATATTTAATTTGTTTAAGCAAAAATAATAACAATGTAGTGTGGGTTTTATAACATATCTACAAGTAAAATCTATGCCAAAAATAGCATAAAGCTGAAAGGAGAGAAAGGGATTATGCAATTGTAAGTTTCTTATACTATACATGAAGTGGTATAATATCACTTGAACTCTACAGCAACTTCTAAAATAACAAAAGAAAATTATAGCAAATAAGCCAAAGAAGGAGATAAAAAAGAATTATAAAAAAAATTCATTCCAGAAGAAGGCAAGAAAAAAGGAATAAACAACATATGGGCAAATTAAAAAATAAGTATCAAGATGATAGACTTAAACATACCGTATCAATAATCCGATTAAATGTAAATGGTCTAACTATCCCAATTAAAAGGCAGAGATTTTCAAAATGTAGAAATAAGCAAGATGCAACTATATACTATCTATAAGAAATGTATTTTAAATATAAAAATACAAATCAAATAAAATAAAATAAAAGGGGGGGAAAGATATAACATGTTAATACCAATCAAAAAAGAAAGCCAGATTAAATTCATACTAAATTCAGACAAAATAGATTCCAGAGCAGAGAACATTACCAGGGATAATGAAGTTCACTTCATAATAATAAGAGATCAATTCATCAAGAAGACATAACAACTCTGAATATTTATGAACCTAATAATAGAGTTTTAAAATATGTGAAGTAAAAGCTGATTAAGCCAAACAGAGAAATAGAAAAATTAGTAATTGTAGTCTGAGATTTCAATACCCATAACTCAGTCATTGATAGAGCAAATTGACAGAAAATCGGTTAGGATATAGAAGACTTGAACAACACTACTAATCAACTTGACCTAATTGGCATTTATAGAATACACCACCTAGTGTCAGCATAATACACATTTTTTCCAAGAATACATGGAACACATACCAAGGTAGATCATATTTTGGGTCATAAAATAACTCAATACATTTAAAAGGATTCAAGTCATGTAATTCCTCTGATAACCAGCGTTCTCATTTGTAAATGGGAACATCTACCTTTTAGAGGGTTCCTATGAAGATTATAAACAATACGTAAAAGAAAATAAACCTTGAAGACACTCAATAATGTAACTATAATTATGCACTCAAGATAGCCAAGCTAGTATCCAGAAGAGAAGCCCTAGTCTGCCAAACATCAAAGCTAGTACTTCTCCCAATAGGCAAATTGAATATCCTCATGGGGTTGTGGTGAGAACAAATAGAATAGTGCTTTTAATCATGCTTTATAAGCTAAAAAC
Source organism: Propithecus coquereli (assembly GCF_000956105.1). NCBI lineage: Eukaryota > Metazoa > Chordata > Mammalia > Primates > Indriidae > Propithecus > Propithecus coquereli. The sequence continues at coordinate 440,797 of NW_012147886.1, read as the reverse complement.
CACAAATTCACATGTAACAAATAATTGCTATTATTATCAACATTCAAGATTATGAACATGATTATTTACAATATTCTGATACCAGAACAAACCACATAAGTTTCTTTTTTTGCCCTAATTCTCATTTAATGGACTACATTTTAAAAGCCAGTACCTTGATTGTCTCCTGAGTACTGAAATATACATACGTTCACACCCACACAAATATATCATGTATGAATATACGTATAAGAATAATTCCACACCCATAAAATATTAATGTTATTCCATATTTACATACACATATACTTTATTACATATTATACACATACGCACAAATGCCATATACATTTGCAAAAATATCACCTTACACACACACACAATCAGTAACAGACTTATAAGAGTAATGTCAGCTTATATTCATGTTAATTTATAGTTTTCAAAGCAATTTCATATACATCGCCTTATTTGATGCTTTCAACTGTCCTACACTATAGGCAGAAATCATCACAGCAAAGCATAGTGGGAGAAGCATGCATTCTAGAATCAGGACAATTTGGTTTCAGATTCTAACCAAGTCTGTTGCAGAAGCAGACCCATAGACATAACATAAATGAAATGTGATAAGTGCAGTGGGAAACTGAAATAGGCACTGGGAAACCCAACCTCGCATGCACACAAGGGACAGGCAGAGGAGATGGCCTGGAAGAAGTTCTTCCTGAACTGTCCTACAGAAGCGACTGACGTAAGACTAGTGTATCTCAGGGGATCAGTGCAAAGACACTGGGAAAAGAAACCACCTTCATTACTTTCACTTCCTCCTCTTGAGTCCTAAACCTGGGTCCTCCGCTTGGGTCTACCATTTTTTTACCCACGCACCATGTTCTCCCTTCGTGATTTTCTCACTACATTATCCTTAAGTGACTGCCTCCCATTTCAGAAGGGAAGTGATCATGGCTCCAGCCTCTGCTTTGCTTCAGTCCCAAATTTCCAGCTACCGGGCTAGACACCCAGCCAGCACTGGTAACTCAATGAGTCTGCAATGGCGTTCACACTCTCCCCTTTGCCTTACTTCACATCATTTTCCTGACTCCTTTGTGTCTGCTAAGGACACCACCACCCTCCCAATCATCTGGCCCAAGCTGGTACATCCTACTGCCTCACCCCTCTCTGCTTCAACCACCACATTCTTTTGTAGTTCTCGAAAGCATCCCTAATGTTGATCACTTTACCACTGTCTGTGCTGAAGCCTGGCTACCGCTCACCTGTATCAAATAATCCACTGTATTATCCAGGGCTTTTCTGGTGGAAATGGCAGAAATTCCTACTCAAATTGCCTTTAATAAAGAAGGTAGTTTGTTGGCAAATGTAACTGAGAATTAAGCTTCAGACAAGGCTGGATCCAGGGCTTTGTCATTACTAAATATCACTCTCCATATCTCTCTCATGTTCTCTCTGACTTGACATCACTCCCTGTCATGATTTCTTTATGTAATGGCAAACACAGCATTGGGCTTGCATTCTACCAATGGACAATCCCACTGGGAAGAGGGTGTCTCCCCCATGGGTCCAGCAAACATTCTATGAATGATTATTGTGGTTTGAGGACAATGTGCTGTACATTCTCTCATTGGCCGGACCTAGTCCACTGACCCTTCCCCCAGGGTGGGGATTAGATCAGCCCCACCCAAATTACAATGACTAAGAGTAGGAAGATGGTCCTCCCAGAACAAAACTAAAGTGAGGAAGGGCAGCTAATCGGCAGGAAAAAAAAAAGTAAAATAAAATATCTGTCCAGCATGCCTCTTTATACTGTATTTCTTCATTCCAATTTCACTCCTCTTTAAGTCATTTTATGCCCTGTCAGAAAATTAAAGACACCTTTGATCATTTGTTTCCACTGTTCATGAGCCTTCAACGCCTCCTCACTGGAGGCCTGCAGTGCTCAGGGAATGGCAGTCTGCAAGCCCATGGGAAAAAATTCAGCCCTCCTTGAATGAAAGGGAGGGAATTGCGAAGAGATGAAGCTTTAGTGACATAATCAATGTGGGTAAGTGAGAGAGTTACCGTTTTGTTTTATTTCAGGTAGCCCAACGGGATACCTTGGGCTAGTGTGGCTTGTAAGTAAGTCTGTTAAATAAGAATCCCCCCATCATGGATGGGATTCACAGCAAGGCATCGGGAAAGGTGGATTTTGGCTGGTCTGGGTTTCCTGTGCAGCTGTCAAGATCCTCATTTCACCTGCAGAGTCTTTCTTCCCTTCTCCTTCCCCAGGAAAGCTAGCTGGGTTTTTCTCTCTTCCCCATTATGTGATGAGCCCCATTAGAATATAATACTATCATGGCAGAGAACATGTCTATTTTATTTGTCTGTATTTTAGTGCCTAACAGAGTACCCAGCAAATCATACCCTTGATATTCATTGACTAAATGAATGAATGAATGAATTATAGGTGCGAACGATTTTTTTTCATTTCAACAGCACTTAATCCAGAGTCTTGCCTAAAGCATATGCTCAATCGATGTTTATTGGATTGAATTTTTTTTCAAAACACATTTTTAAAAAGGATTCTAATCATATTTTTATGTTTAGAGCCAGTACAAATTTTTAGAAGTAGCCTGATGTGAGTTATCTATGTGCCAGTATCCTAAAATTTATAGCTTCATGAAACTGTAAACTGCAAATGATGAAACTATAAATCATGAAATCGTGGAATGCTCACACATGGGAGGGGCTGACTCGCCATGTTCTATTTTTCTGTCATTCCCATGTCAGTGTCAGCACTGCTGAAGCAAGCATCAAGGACATTTTAAAACAAATGTTATCCTTACTGAGATGTGAATGATGCCGTCCCCTAGCGACCTGCAGGGAGGAATACCGGCATGTGTGCTCATCCCTCCCGACAACCTAGGCAAATTCTACTCCTCCTGGGGTCTTCCCACCTTGCTGTGCTCCCTCTGCATTGCCAGGTGGCCACCAGGGCTCAGCATCTGGCAGTTTTTCCTGCTGCTTGGGAAACCCAGTGAATTTTAATGCTATTGAGCAACTCTGCTGAAACACTCCTGGTGTGAACTGAGCAAAGCTGTGGTTGCTAGGCAACCTTTACAAAAGCAGAAGGATTTCCCAAATAAAAAGAGACCCAGAATATACTTGAATCAAGTACAATTGCACTGTTAATTTGCAAGTGGTTGGAGTGTACCCCTACCTTGGTTAGATGGTCTATTTCTTTCTCACTCTAGAAAATTGTTACTCTGGCCTTTCAAATTGTCAGCTGAGGGTGAAAGTATTTTTACTCTTTCCAGAGACCCAGTGTAGCTAGAAAGAGGTATGTTCCAATGCTGGGACTTCTAGCAAATAGTGAGTGCTCAAAAAATATTAATATTTGTTTAATTAATTAATATGTGGGCAGAAGGGCCTGCTTTTGTATCCTGAGGGAATCGTGGCCTCTGGAGATGCATAAAAGCATAGTTACACACCTACATGGTGGTTGTAAAATAAGACTACAAATTCTTTGGTACCTCCTCCCTTTAAGAGATAAAGCTTGCATGTCAGCTGGGCTTAATGACTCACTTCAAACAAATACCATGGCAGTTGACAGTATATGAGTAAGTCATAAAAGGCACCATGATGTTTTTCTCTCTTCTTCTCTTTCTCTCTCTCTCTCTCTCTGATCATTCTCTCTGAGGGAAGCCAGCCGCCATGTTGTGAGCACACTCAAGCCATCTACGGAGAGGCCACTTGGTTAGGAACTGAGGCCTCCTGCCAACAGCCATGTGAGAGAGTCTTCAAAACTGATTGTCCAGCCTCTAGTAGCCTTCAGGTGATGTAGCCTCTGCCAACATCCAACTACCACCCCATGTAAGACCCCAAGCCACAACCACCCACCTAGGCCACTCCCAAATTCCTGATCCACAGAAACAGGGAAATATAAATATTTGTTATTTTAAACTGCTATGTTTTGGGGGTGATTTGTTACACAGCAATAGATAGTACAATCTTCTTCTCTTTTGAGAAGACAGCTTATTAAAACAAACCCCAGACGGCAGGGGTTCTGTCTTGTTCACTTCTGTATCCCCAAGACAGACCTGGTACCTTGTACACACGTAATGAACAATGGGTAACAAAGTCACTTAATGACAAGCTGGTTCCTAATCTTTTACAGAAACATATACATACTCACACACAGAAACAAGAGTATAGTTCCTCAGTTAAATAAGAGGCTTTTTAACAGAGAACCATTAGACAGCATATTTATCAAAAAAGGAACTATTATAAATCATTGGAAAAGTGCTATTAGAATTCGCATGCAGGGAGCTGCATCTAGAGGAAATGCGAGGCCTTGAGGTACCCAAAGTAAGAACAGTGAGCAAAGGGCACAGCTTGAGCAATGAAGCTCCTCCTGAGAAGGAACAGGCACTGCAAAGTGGTGCAGGGGAACTAAGGTCTCAGATCCCACCTGGGGATTTTCTTGACATTGTCCTGAAGCAACATCATAAAAGGAATTCAAGTGTACAAAGGCCGGTTGGACAGGATAACCCTTCAGCGCCTTTCTGACGTGAGCTGCTATGATTGGAAGCCTTCCATCCTGCCTCCACTGCCTGCACACCTGGGGGGCAGGTAAGAAGCTCACCCGCCTGCCCCCTGCCCTCTTGAAGAAAGCTAAAGGGGAAGGCGTGGTGCCAGCATTTTCCACATTCACGTTCGCACACGCCCTCTCTCCATCAACTATCTGTTTGAGGACCGGCTAAGTACATGTCCTCATAAGAGACGGTGAATAATGGCAGCAAGTCACCATCTTGCTTCCTCTATGACAATCAGGGTGATGTAGATTAAAAGCAAGACTTGCCCTCGCTGCGACCTAGGTAAGGAAAGGCTACCTGTACTCAAATGCAAAGGTGCACTCATGTGCCCCTCTCTTTCTATTACAGCTCTGTTTCCGGGGTTGATGGTGTGTACTCTGCCGCGTGCCGTGAGGTATGTAAGAAACGTAGCATCTAGCCTCACATCTCAGTCACTTTTCACCACCCCTCCAGAGCAAGGGGGCGTTTTCAAAAGTGTTCAGTTGCCCAAGAATATCTAAAAATTAAAAATGGTAATTTCAATGTGTCAGACCAGAGAATCACAGTCTTCTGTTCTTTCCACCCACTGCTGTTGAGCCTCACTGTGGCCACGATATCAGGTACACAGCAAACCTCTAAAACTCAATGCTGCTGTTGCTGTTAGTTCAAGTCATTCAAGAAAAGTTTATTGAGCATCAACTATGTGCAAGCGCTGTGCTAGGTTCTTCATATACACTATTTAATTTGACCCGACCACAACCCAATAGAATGAGAAAAATGAAGCTCAGAGGATTTGAATTATCTCCAGAGGTCACAAAGGTAGTGATCCACCCAACTCCAAACCCAAGTTCTTTGGGTCATCTCTGCCACCCCAATCAGCAGTCTTTTGTTTGAAGACAACCTTTACGTTTCCACCAAGATAGTGAACTCCAAGATTTTCACCACTCTTGCTTTCCTATGTTTTGACCAAGGTTCCAATATTTTGAAAGAGTTTAATTGCCTGGATGAATTTATTTAGAAGTAATGCTTCCCTGCTTATGGAAAGACGTTTAAAACTCCCAGCCCGGCCTTTGCTCAGCATGAGACAATCCGATTTATCACAGAATGCATAATAATCCCAGCATAAGCAATTAACATTTGACCAAGTTGCAGCTTTTCTGAAATACTGAAAATAGCTCTATGTTCCCCATAATTCTGGTCTTACCTCCAGAAGATTTTTAACAGAGCCATTTAGTACAATCAATGTAGTGTCTAAGAGGGAGATTCTATTCTGAGGATGTATTAATAGAAAGAGACCAGTGTTAACCCTCTCTGTCGCTGTCCCTTTTCTCCCAGCCATTCCAGGTGAACCCAGCACAGAGGAAGCTGAAAAGGGGAAGAAGGGAGAGATGGGGGAGGGGAGATAGGAAAGTCTGGGTGGGAGACAGGACGTTTGCCCCGAATTTAATAGGTCCCAAAGCAAATGAAGCAAAGAGTGACTGGCCCCATCAAGCTCCCTGCTGTTTGACAATGCTGCCACCTTCTGGCATAAACTAGAAATTCACTAGGAAATGCTAGTTGCTGTCATTTAATAGCTAAACTACAGGGATGTGATCTGCTATACCAATAATGTTTCAAAAATTTACTTCCAGTGTATTCCTGGGATATTTAAGCTATCATTCAGTACATTCACTTTTCAAGCTTCTACCTTTTAAAATATACCATATAGCACCTAGACAATTAGAGACATTTCCTCAATGTTCCACCTACCTCCACGCATGCTCCCTTCCAATCCATTTCCCACCCAGCAGCCGGAGTCTCCCGTGCCTTTTAATTTCACTTGGAACAAATCCAAATATGTTCCGGCCCAGAAGGGATCCCAAACTGGTAGCCCAATATGCAGCAGCTCAGATTGCATATGTGTGCCTAGTACAGTGTTTTAAATGGTGTTAAGTGGGGCCACTCCCCATGTCTTCAGTTTTATGGCAACTTCCCACCCAAACCCAATACACACATGTACACCCCTTCGCATATTAATTTACCCACTTGGAAATTTACATTTACCCAGAACCTCAAAATGTGACCTTATTTGGAAATAGAGTCTCTACAAATGTATTTGGTTAAGAAGAGGTCATATAAGGACTGATGTCCTTATAAGAAGAGACTCAGAGACAAAGACACACAAGGGAAGAATTCCACGTGAAGACAGAAGCAGAGATTGGAGTGATACAGCTGCAAGCCAAGGAATGTCAAGGCTTGCAGGCAACCACCGGAAATTAGGACAAGGCAAGGAGCGGTGCTGCCCTACAGCCTTCAGGGAGAACATGGCCCTGCTCACACCTTGATTTCAGAGTTCTGTCTTCCAGAACTGTGAGAGAATAAATCTCTATTATTTTAAACCACCCCATTTGCAGTAATTTGCTACAGAAATCGCAGGACTAGTATATTCTTTGTTTTAACAAACATCTAAAATATAAGCTTCCTGGACCTTTTATCACAATGTTCACAACAGTCTCAGGGCCTAGGACCGAGACTGGGATAAGAAACAAATTGGTATGTGCTATCACATTCATGAATTATTTAATTAGCTCTTTGGACATGCATATATGCATTTTTGAAAGCTTCTTATTCCTATCCATTTATTCAACAGCTAACTATTGTCAACCAGCTATACACCAGGTACTGCCCTGAGCTCTGGGGTACAAGAACAGACAAAACAAACAAAAATTCTTGCCCTTGTAGCACTTACATATTGGTGGGGAATAAAGAAATATAAATACGATTGAAAAGTTTTTCAAAATACAGTACATTATCTAGTGACAAACATTATGATGGAAAACAAAGTGGGTGGGATCACAGAGTACATTGGAGGGAGGTTTGAACTTTACATAGGGTGGCCGGGGACAGCCTCACCCAGAGTGCCAGTGTGACCTTGAGGACCTGAAGGCAGTGGGTGGCAGGCCACGTAGATATTTGGGGAGGACCATCCCAGGCAGAAGGAACAGCAGGTGAAGGTAACCTGCGGTGGGACTGTGCCTAGGGCTTCAAGGTACAGTGAGGATGCCATGTAGCGGGAGGGAGTGGCTGGGGGAAAAGTGCGGTGAGGCAAGGACAGAAGCAAGCCAAGGCCCCATCCTGGGCACTGTGAGGACTCTGAGTCAGACGGGAAGTCATTAGAGCATTTTGAGTAGGAAAAAAATACTGAAAAGGCCATTTGTATCTCTTCTTTTCAGATCCTTTGCTCATTTTTTAATCAGGTTATTTGTTTTCTTGCTATTGCATTGTTTGCATTCCTTATATAGTCATATAATGGCATTGCAGTCAACAGACTGCACAAGACAATGATGCCGTAAAATTGTAACGGAGCTGAAAAATTATCACTTAATGACATCGTAGCAGTCCTGACGTCATAGCAGAACACACTGCTCACAGGTTCGTGGTGATGTTGGTGTAAACAAACCCACTCTGCTGCCAGTCCTACAAAAGTACAGTATATACAATTGTGTACAGTACATAATATTTGATATTGTTACTGGTTTATGTATTTACTGTATATTTTATCATTATTTTAGAGTATATTCCTTCTCCTTATAAAAGAAGTTAATTGTAAAGCAGCCTCAGGCAGGCCCTTCAGGAAGTGTTCCAGAAGAAGGCATTGTTGTCATAAAAGATGACAGTTCCATGTGTGTTATTGCCCCTGAAGACCTTCCAGTGGGACAGGATGTGGAGGTGGGAGACAGTGATGTTGATAATCCTGACCCTGGGTAGGCCTAGGCTAATGTGTGCGTTTGTGTCTTAGTTTACATGTTTACAAAGTAAAGAAAAAAAATCAATTTTAAAAATAGAAAAAAGCTTATAGACTAAGGATGTAAAGAACAAAAATATTTTTGTACAGCTGTGCAATGTGTTTGTGCTTTAAGCTAAGGGTATTACAAAAGAATCAAAATTTTTTTTTAATTTAAAAGTTTATAAAAACATTACAGTAAAATAAGGTTAATTTATTATTGAAGAAAGAGGAAGCTTTTTTATAAATCCAGTGTAGCCTAAGTGTGCAGTGTTTATAAAGTCTGCAGTAGTGCACAGGAATGTCCTAAGTCTTCACATTCACTTACCACTCACCTACCGACTCAACCAGAGCACCCTCCAGTCCTGCAATCTCCATTCATGGTAAGTTCTTTATACAGGTGTTCCATTTTTTATCTTTTATACTGTATTTTTATTGTACCTCTTCTATGTTTAGATATGTTTAGATGCATAAATACTTACCATTGTGTTACGATTGCTTACAGTATTTAGTGTAATTACATGCTGTACAGGTTTGTAGCCTAGGAGCAATAAGCTATACCATTTAGCGTAAGCATGCAGTAGGCTATACCATTCAAATTTGTGTAAGCACACTCTATGATGTTCACACAACAACGAAATTGCCTAACGACACTTTTCTCAGAACATAGCCCCATTATTAAGTGACACGTGAGTGTTTATTTTGGATATTAGCCTCTTATCAGACATATGGGTGGCAAATATTTTCTCCCAGTCCATGGGTTGTATCTTCACTCTGTTAATTGTTTCCTTTGCTATACAGAAGCTTTTTATTTTGATGCAATCCCATTTGTCTATTTTTGCTTTTGTTGCCTGCACTTCTGAAGTCCTATCCAGGAAATCATTGCCCAGATCAATGTCATGGAGATTTTCCGCTATTTTTCTTCTAGTGGCTTTACAGTTTCAGTTCTTATGTTCGAGTCTTTAATCGATTTTGAGTTGGTTATTATATATGGTGTCAGATAAGGGTCCAATTTCATTCTTGCACATAATAGTCTCTAATAAAATCATTTCTGTGGTATCAGTTATAATGTCTCCTTTTTCATCTCTGATTTTATTTGAGTCTTCTATTTTTTCTTAGGCTAAAGTTGTTTCAATTTTGTTTCTTTTCAAAAAGCCAATTTTTCATTTTATTGTTCTTTTGCATTGTTTTTGTAGGTCTCAATTTCATTTATTTCTTCTCCTATCTTTACTATATCTTTTCTTTCACTAATTTTGGGTTTCATTTGCTCTTGCTTTTCTAGTTCTTTAAGATGCCTCATTAGGTTGTTTATTTTAACTTTTTCTACTTTTTTGATGTAGGTTTTTATTGCTATAAAATTCCTTCTTCGTACTGCTTTTGTTGAATCCCATTGGTTTGGGTATGTGATGCTTTCATTTTCATTTGTTCCAAGAAATTTTTAATTTCCTTCTTAATTCCTTCATTGACCCAATGGTCATTCAGGAGCATATTGTTTAATTTCTATGAGTTTGTATAGTTTCCAAAGTTCCTCTTGTTATCCATTTCTAGTTTTACTCCATTGTGGTCAGAAAGGATACTGATATGATTTCATTTTTTTTGAATTTTTTGAGACTTGCTTTGTGGCATAATATGTAGTCTATCCTTGAGAATGTTCCATGTATGTGCTGAGAAGAAAAATGCACATTCTATTGAATGAAGCATTCTGTAAATGTCTATTATGTCCATTTAATCTATAATGCAGATTAAATCCAATGTTTCTTTGTTGATTTTCTGTCCAGATAATCTGTCCAATGCTGAAAGTGGGGTGTTGAAGCTCCCGGCTGTTATTGTACTGGGGTCTATCTCTCTCTTTAGCTATAATAATATTTGCTTTATATATCTGGATACTCCAGTGTTCGGTGCATATATATTAATAATTAGTATATCCTCTTGCAGAACTGATGCCTTTATCAGTCTATAATGACCTTGTATGTCTCTTTTTATAGTTTTTGTTTGATATCTATTTTTATCTGATATAAGTATAGCTACTCCTGTTCTTTTTTGTTTCCATTTGCATTAAATATCTTTTTCCATCTCTTAACTTTCAGTCTATGTGTGAAAGTGAGATAAAGAGAGTTTCTTGTAAGTAGCATATAACTGAGTCTTATTTTTTCAATCCCTTCAGCCACTCTATGTCTTCTGATTAAAGAATGTAGTCTATTTACATTCAGTGTTATTATTAAAAGAAAAGGACTTACTACTACCATTTTTACTTGTTTTCTTGGTCCTCCCTTCGTTATTTCTTTCCTTCTTGTATTCCATTGTTTATAAGTGATTTTCTCTGGTAGTATGTTTAATTTCTTGCTTTTTATTTTTATGTATCTATCATAGGTTTTTGCTTTGTGCTTACCATGAGGCTTGCAACTAACATCTTGTAACCAATTATTTTAGACTGGTGACAAAATAATTCTGATCACAAAGAAAAAAATATGCAAGGAGAAAACTAAAAAACTCTACACTTTTGCACTTTAACTTTATCCTCCTCCCTGCTTTTTGACTTTTTGTTGTCTCTATTTCTGTTTTTTTATATTGTCTATATCTTTAAAAATAGTTGTAGTTATTACTTTTAGTAGGTTTGTCTTTTAGTCTTCCTGCTATAGATATCAGTCATTTACAAAATGTGATTACATTATTAGAGTATTCTGTATTTGTCTGTGTACTTACTTTTATCAGTAAGTTTTATACCTTCAGATAATTTTTTTATCACTCATTAACATGCTTTTCTTTCAGATTGAAGAACTCCCTTTAGCATTTCTTACATGACAAGTCTGGTGTTGACAAAATCCATTGGCTTTTGGTTTTTTTGGAAAGTCTTTATTTCTCCCTCATATTTGAAGGATAATTTTGCCTTTCCTTCAGCACTTTGAATAGGTCATCCCACTCCTTTTGGCCTGTAAGGTTTTTGCTGAGAAGTCTGCTGCCAGATGTATCAATGCTCCTTTATATGTTATTTGCTTCTTTTCTCTTGCTACTTTTATAACCCTTTCTTTATCCTTGACCTTTCAAAATTTGGTTATTATATACCTTGAGTTAATCTTATTTGTATTGAATCTGCTTGATGTTCTTTGACCTTCTTGTATCTGAATGTCCACATCTTTCTCTAGGTTTTGAAAGTTCTCTGTTATTATTTCTTTGAATAAACTTTCTACCCTGATATCTATCTATCTATCTATCTATCTATCTATCTCTCTCTCTCTCTCTCTCTCCTCCTCCTCCTCCCACCAACTTTAAGGCCAATAACTCTTAGATTCACTCTTTTGAGGCTATTTTCTAAATCTTTTAGGTATGCTTCACTTATTTTCTTTTTTCTCTGTGTGTATATTTTCATATAGTCTGTCTTTGAGGTCACTAATTCTTCTGCTTGATCAATTCTGCTGTTGAGAGACGCTGATACCTTTTTCAGTTTGTAAATTGAATTTTTGAGCTCTGGAATTTCTGCTTGATTTTTTTTATTATTTCAATCTCTTTGTTAAATTTCCCTGATAGAATTCTGAATTTCTTTTCTATGTTATCTTGACATTCACTCAGCTTCCTCAAGATAACTATTTTTTTTTTTTTAAGACAACTATTTTGAATTCCCCGAGAGGTCGCACATCTCTGTCATTCCAGGATTGTCACTGGTGCTTTATCTAGTCTGTTTGGTGAGGTCACGTTTCCCTGGATGTTGTTGATGCTTGTAGACATTATCAATGTCTAGGCATTAAAGAGTTAGATATTTATTCCAATCTTCGTAGTCTTGGCTTATTTGTATGTACCTGTCCTTCTTGAGACTACTTTCCAAGAATTCAAAGGGGATTGAGTGTTATGACTTAAGCTAGTGGTCACTGCAGCCATTTTAGCAGCTTGTAGAAAGCCACCTTGTCAATGTGTCCTCACATGGTGGAGACAGAGAGAGATAGCAAGTTCTCTGGTGTCTCTTCCTCTAAAGGCACTGATCCTACCATGAGGGCCTCACTCTCATGACCTCATCTAATCTTAATTACCTCCCAAAGACCCCATTTCCAAATACCATCACATTGGGGCTTAGGGCTTCAACCTATAAATTTGAAGGAGACGCAAACATTTAGACCATAACAAAGGGAAAACCAAACCTCTGCCATTGTGGGGCCGATAGCTCAAAACCCAGATCTTAGAGTGGGAGAAAAATGGAGAACAAATGCAAGCTTGGGAATGACGGGAGAACGGGAGGTCTGAATTGAGCTTGCTGCACTGAAACCTGGAACTCCAGGTCACCCTCATCAGTTGCATTAGTAGTGGCCTCAAGGGCAAAGCCCAGCAGCCCTGGAGCTGTCCCTGCCGGATGTCTGTGGCCCCTACCCCTGCTCTGCCAGCCCAACCATTGGCTACTCCCTGTTGATAGGTTGGTTATTCCTGCTCTGTTAACTAGACTACAGGAGGGGAAGACTCAGGTGGAAACTGCTTTCCAATGTATAGCTGCAGGGGGCGGCAGAGAGATGCAATAAAGATCACTTTTTTTCAAAGATTTTGAAGCTGATTTTTACTGATGGTGGTATTTTGTTTGTTTTTAAAAGAAGGACAGTACAGCAGCATGGAGGTTAGGTTAAGACTGCAAACTTCAAAGCAAGACTGCCTGGGTGTAAACCCCAGCTCTGCCACTTACTAGCAGTGTATCAGGGGCAAGCAATTTAACCTGTGCCTCAAGTTCTTAATTTTTAAAATGGAATGACACTAGTCAACCTCCTGGGGTTGTTGTAATGAGCTAAGACACGTCAAGTGCCTGGCTGGCACTTAGAAAGCAACCAGTAAGTGTGAGACAGGGCTTCACTCTGCTGCTCAGGCAGTGGCATGATCACAGCTCACTGTAGTCTTGAACTCCTGGTCTCAAATGATCCTCCTGCCTGCAAGGGAAATTTATTTGTATAGGCAATAGGTTTCTTAGGCTAAACTAAAATGATTGCCCGCGTGTCTTCTATCGGCCTTCCAGGGAGGCATGAGTCTGTGCACTTATGTAACCAAGGTGTTATCTCCTGTGTGAACCCAGGTGATCACGCTTTCCCATGGCATGTTGCCACTATTGTTCAGAGCCATATACAAGCACTCACCGTGTTCTCGCTGCCGCTGCATTCCCCCCAGACAATAAATAGCATGTCTCATCTGCCTGCCGCCACCGCATCTCTTCTTTCAACTCCTGGAAGCCTGCTGCGGTGCACTGGCAGGCCACAGAGCCCACTCCCCACACCGCCTCAGCCTCCCAAAGTGCTAGGATTACAGGTGTGAGCCACCACATTTGGCCAGCTTTTGTTTTTATATGAAACTGTTCCGGGATGTACTCCAGGGGGCTTTACACTCAAGTACCCAAAGCTTCTCCCACGCAAACAATCCTTATCCAAGAGTACCTGGAATGGTCTCAGATCGGACCCCCAGGTGCAGTTAATTTGGCTCAGCTGGGGCCTCTCTGTGGAATTAACAGAGGACAAGCACCTTTTCATGCAGATGATGTCTTGGTCTGAGGAGCCACATTGAGGCACTCTGGGTCAGTGCAGACAGTCAGATGAGGGGTCAGGGTTTGGAGAAAAGGACAGACTCCCCTCCACTCTCAGACCGACCCCAAGCTACCTCTATGCAAGCTGACTCAGCTGAAGTGAACCAGAGTCTTGGTTCTCAAAGTGTGGCCCTCAGACCAGCAGAAGCAGCCTCACCTGGGGGCTTGTTACAAATGCACCTCTGGAGCTTCACTTCTCAGAAACTCTCAGGGTGAGCCCTCCTGGTGATCTGATGCAGCTAAAGTTTGAAAGCCACTGCAGTACCTAGATGGAGAGTCTTGATTTAAGACGGGAAAAAGCTAGGTCTCCTCATATAGCCCAAACTGTTGGAAACAAAAATATCAGGATGCTTGAGACATGAAGGGCAGGAGGCAGGAGGGGAGATGGAGAGCAGGTGCCAAAACAATGGAATTTCTGGATCTTTCAAAGGTTCCCGGAATATTTCAAATTAGAGGTGTCTAGAAAAAAACGTCAGGACATTCATTGCTGGAACACAACTATTATGTATATAAGGCAAGAAATAGTATATTTCATAAAAGAGATTCAGACAGTGGTCAGAAAGTCTCTTCACTCTAGGGCAACCAGTGAAGACCCAGGCCTCTTTTCTGTCCTCATGTTAGTTGATAGTAAGACTTGAAATAAATCTTGTTAGGACAGCACTCATGAGGCAGACAGATCACCTGGGCTTGCCCACTCTGAGCAGGATCATTTTATATATTCTTTTCTAATGATAAAACTTAGTTAACAGCCTGTAATGCCCACACTTTGGGAGGCTGAGGCAGGAGGATGGCTTGAGGCCAGGAGTTCAAGATCAGCCTGGGCAACATAGCAAGATCCTGTTTCTACGGAAAAAAAAAAACCAATTAGCCTGGAATGGTGCCTTGCACCTGTAGTTCCAGCTACTCAGAAAGCTGAGGCAGGAGGATCCTTGAGCCCAGGAGTTTGAGGCTGCAGTCAGTTATGATCACACCATTGCATTCCAGCCTGGGTGACAGAGCAAGACTCTGTCTTAAAACAAAGCAAAATGAAACAAACCAAAAACTTAACCAAAACTATGGTTGAAGAAAAAATCTTTCCTAAACTCATGAAGACCATTTTAAACTTCATAATTCCATGCCCCAGATGTAATCAATATTGACATTTGGGTACTTATCCTTTCAGTCCTATGCATACATATGAATTATCTTGCAGAAAAATTGGTAGATAGATAGATGATAGATATATAGGTATAGATATATAAACTTGCTTGCTTAAAATGTAATACATTGTGTGAATGTCATCAAATTATCCTCTGTAACTTGAAAAGCAAAGTTTTTGGCAAAGGGATCTTTGCAAACCTTCCACCAACCCCTGGAAAGCCTTATTCTGGAAATAGAAGCACCATGCCATATTTTGCCACATCTAAGCATTTCAGAGTTTTGTCTTACTGGGTAGTGCTGATACAGGATACTCCTTGTGGGAAAGTAAGAACACAGATATTTTTCTACTCTCCATTGCCAAAGTTGTCCAATCCATCAAATCAATCAAGTCTATTTTTGCACCCTCCACTTACGGACTCAGAAACACTCATTTTTTTTAAAAAAAAGCAAGAGGTGTAGACAGCTACAAATAATTTAAAAGTAGTTCCTTGTTTACTCACGTCTTAAAGGACGTTAAATGGAGATTCCCAAAAGCAGCTGAGCGCAGCCTGGAAGCCAGTGTTGCCTTAGCAGCGTTTCCAAGTGTGAAGTGGGACCGAAGAGATTTGTTTTTACAGACAGGAAGATGGGGCCTAAGGAAGTCATAAAGCCAGTTAAGCCAGAAAGGGGATTAGAACCCACACAGTGATGTCTTTCCCCTACACTGGGCTGCCCTGTTGTCAGCTCTCCACACACTACTCTCCTCCCAGCCTCTTGCTGCCCAACGCTCCCTGGAGAAATGCTCCGCCACCAGCCTGGCCAATGCCTCTAAGGCTATGGTCCCCAACCCCCAGGCCCAAGACTGGTACCTGTCCGTGGCCTATTAGGAACTGGGCTGCCCAGCAGGAGGTGAGTAGCGGGCTGGGTGGGGGGAATGAAGCTTCATCTGTTATTTATGGCCACTCCTCATCGCTTGCATCACCGCCTGAGCTCCACCTCCTGTCAGATCAGTGGTGTCGTTCGAGTCCCATCACCAGATGGGACTGCCTAGTTGCAGGAAAACAAGCTCAGGGCTCCCACTGCTTCTGCATTATGGTGAGTTGTATAATTATTTCCTCAAATATTACAATGTAATAATAATAGAAATAAAGTGCACAATAAATGTAATGCGCTTGAATCATCCCAAAACCATCCTTCCCCCGGCCCACCCGTCAACTGTTGAAGACAGTGCCTGCTGACCCTGGAAATGATCTCCCCAATCCTGCAAAATCTGCTTCATCTACTGCCTTCCCATCCGTCCCTCCAGGTGCTCAGGCCAAAGGCTAGGATCATTCTCGACTCTCCTTTCACCTCCCACATCCAGTCTGGTGGGGAAGCTTGTTGGTTCTACCTTTAAAATATACCCTGAATCTGGTCACTTGTCACCACATCCATTGCAATGCCCACCATCATTTCTTGCCTCAAGTATCAAAGTTGCTTAACTGATCTCCCTGCATCTGTCTCACCTCCCCTCAGTCTATTCTTGGCGTAACAGTAGGAATGAACCTTTTCAAATCTATCAGTTCATGTCACTCCTTCACTCTGAGCTGTCTGATGTCTCAGAGCAACAGCCACAGTCCTACTGTGACCTCCAAGGCTTTCCGTGATCAGACTCGACTCTACCCCTGGCTCCAGCCACATTGGCCTCCTCAAACCCACCAGCACTCTCTGCCCTGGGCCTCTCTCTGCTCTCAGCTCGGTGTGGGATGCCTTTCCCCAGATAGCCTCACTGTTACAGCTGCCTTCCCTCCTCCAAGTTGGCCTCGCTTGAGACAAAATCCACCCAGTCCACCCTGTTAAATTGTACCCTGTGCCTCTGCCCAACACTCTCAATCCACCTTAGCTTTCCTTTATACTTAGCGTGCCATGTAACTTAGTGATATATTATGTCTGGGCACTGGGAATATAGCAGTGCAGGGAGCAGCCACGGTCCTGCTCTCATGAATGGACGATCGGGAGCAGGTGGCAAGCGTTGAACAAGAACCCCACAACCAGCTTGTTAATTCCAACAGTGCTGGGCGCGCTACAAAGGAGACCTCAGGACGACAGGCATCCTCAGGGCTGAACTTGCACTGGGACTCCACCTTTGGCAAGCAAACTGGGGGAACAGCACTACTTTCCCAGGCAGGAGGTGGGGAATTCCGGGGCGGAGGGCTCTTGGGAAGAGTAAAAAGAGCATACGCAAAGGCCTCAAGATCCTCACAGGGTTAAGCATCAGTGAGATAGGAGAGGCTTGCTTTGTACACCTTCAAATGTCAAACAGGTATTACAAAGTGGGTTTACCACATGCTTTACAGATACGGTGGTTGCTAATTTGCACCTCTGAAAAGACGACAACTTGAGTGAGATGTCCACTTCAGAAGGTGCTGTACCTGGAGAACGCTAGCCCCACGGTAGGCACAGCTACCTGTGCACCCAAATCTCCTTCAATCTTCAACCAACCGTATCATTTTCTCCATTTTATAGGACAGGGAACTGAGGCTTCAGTGACATCAAGTAGCTTCCAAGGTCACAGAGCTAGCAAGTGGATAACGTAAAATTTGAACCCAGGTCTGTCTAACTCACAAAAGCCATACTATTTCTCCTACATCATAAATCAGTCTTTAGGAAATTTTCAAAAAACAGTACTCGAAAAATCATGGTTCTTTCACGTCAATAGAATGTTCACATCGTGTACTGGAGAATATATGCCAACATTCGCTTTCGCTCACGTGGCTTCCTCTGCTTGGAACCCCTCTATATCCCCAGAACTGTTGTTTCTCGTTCATCTTTATAGTTCCTGGACACAGGCCGTGTGTGGCTCGGGATGGGTATGTACTAAATATTTATTGACATAAAGATCTGCTTGTGAACACACTCACTAAAGAAATGTATCACATACTAGGGCCTGATTTTTAAAATTGGTGTGTTGCTAGTTTTAGTTTCAAATATGCAGGTCATCACCTGCCCATTTGGAAAACTGACACTATCACACAGCAAGTTTTTAATAAAAGTTACAGGATCTCTAAATGTTTCATTAAAATTGTGCAGGTTTGCCTAGCAGCCACACTGAGGAAAGTGTTACAACTAGGGCCATTGATTACTCTAGAAATAAATGGAAAACAATACCTGTTAATGGACATGGTTCCTGTGGTTTTTAATATAGTCACATGTCACGATGGTCAGAGTAACACTTCTGCTATGCAAAGGACATTATGGGTATCAACTAGTGTAATTGTTAAGGCACCCTAGAGAGGTAGGCATTTTGATTATTCCCCATTTTATAAATGAGGACACGAGACTTGCCCCAAGTTACACTGAGTTAAAGGAGACCAGAATAAACTCAAGACCACTTACTGCAGCCTGTGTCTTTAAGTATTCGCACTACTACCGCCTTTGCAGACAGTGCGTGTGAGACATATGTCGTCTATGACATGGAATCAAACAATGCCAGAGATCATGTTTCAGTTCTTTCATTTTACTGATGGAGAAAATAGAGTTCAAAAGGAGAGGTCTCTTCTTGGGTCTCCTGACTCTTCATGCACAGATCTTTCCATTACATTTCTATGATTTCTACTTATTGAAATATGCTCTGTAAGGGACTATTTTATAAAAACTTCTGAAACTGCAGTTACTGCAATCTCAAATGGAATCAGAATGACATTTCAACTCAAAAGACCTAGAATATGAGCACAGATGCCAATTATTCTTATGACAAGTCTAAAATACTTGAGCAATTTAGAAATAGTCCAGAACGCTTTTTTTTTTTCTGAGACAGAGTCTCTGTCACCCTGGGTGGAGTGCAGTGGTGTCATTGTGGCTCACTGCAACCTCAGACTCCTGGGCTCAAGCGATCCTCCTGCCTCGACCTCCCAAGTAGCTAGGACTACAGGTGTGCGCCACGACACCTGGCTAATTTTTCTATTTTTAGTAGAGATGGGGTCTCACTCTTGCTCAGGCTGGTCTGGAACTCCTGAGCTCAAACAATCCGCCCACCTCGGCCTCCCAGAGTGCTGGGATTACAGGCGTTGAGCCACCACACCCCCAGCCCAGAATGCTTTTTAATCCAAATCTTTGAAGTGAGAACACAGCCGGTTGAGAAGTTCCACTTTGTGTTTAGGGCTGTAGAAATGGGGCAGTGGTGCAAGATAATCATGGGTTTAGCAGAAGAGATGATACAATGGGTTACTCTAAATCATGAAGGCATAAGAGCTGGGGCACAGGATGAAGGGACACACCGACCAGACGTGTTTTGGAGACAAGAGGGGTTCAAAGGATTTATCCACACTCCAAGGACAGACATTACAAGTAGAGATCAGACTTAGCAGAGAAGATGTCTACTTGCTCTCTCTTTGGGCTGTCTGAATGGCAAACATTAGACCTGAAGTTGAATGCCTGAATCCATCTTCTGGCAGTAGAGATGCTTTCACACTGCAGCACTGTGCTTTTGTCACAGTGGGTTCTCAAATAAACCTGCTCTTTTTAACTAGGGGAGGGACAGGCAAATTTTTTCTATAAAGGGCCAGATAGTAAATATTTTAGGCTCTGAGGGTCACATGGTCTCTGTTACAATTCAATTCTGCTGTTATGGTGCAAAAGTAGCAATAAATAATATGTAAACAAATGAGTAAGACTATGTTCCAATAAAATTTTATTTATGAACACTGGAACTTGAATCTCATATATTTTTCTCATGCTACAAAATATTATTCTTTAACCATTCTTAGCTCACAGGCTGTACAAAAACAGAGAGTGGGCAGATTGGGCCACAGACCAGTTTGCTAACCCCCAAGCTAGAGATTTTTTTCACTTATTCACAAGATGCAGAGCATGAACTATATTAACTGTACAGGCCACAGCGGTATATCTATTCCAGCTGCATCATTATTTCTTATTTATGCTCATTCACTCCACTCAAACATTCATTTGGCAGCTATCCAAATTT
Source organism: Propithecus coquereli (assembly GCF_000956105.1). Lineage (NCBI taxonomy): Eukaryota > Metazoa > Chordata > Mammalia > Primates > Indriidae > Propithecus > Propithecus coquereli. Next base: position 420,872 of record NW_012147886.1, on the reverse strand, counting down.
GGGTACTGTTCAAGATCCTTCCTTGGGACACTGAAGGAAAATCAGACATGTCCCTTTTCTCAAGTTGTCATACTATCTCTTCAGTATCCAGACACTAGACCTCTTATAGAATCAGAAAAGACATCCAAAAGTGCAGTTAAATATCAAAAGTGTTTTGTGAGAAACCTGTATTAGATTCTCAGGGCCGCCATAACAAATTACCACAAACTGGGTGACTTAAAACAGAAATTTATTCTCTCACAGTCCTGGAGGCTTGAAGTCTGAAATCAAGATGTTAGCAGGGCTGGTTCCTTTTGGAGATACTGAGGGAGAAATGTGTTCCGTGCCTCACTCCTAGCTTCTGGGGCTGCCAGCAATTCTTGGGGTTCCTTAGCGTGTAGATGCAGCGCTCCAATCTCTGTCTCCACCGTCGCGTGGCCATCCGCTCTGTGTGTTTCCCTTTCTTTTCTCTTACCAGGACTTGTCAATGGATTTAGGGCCCACCCTAATCCACGACGATCTCATCTCCAGATCTTTAGTTTCATCGGCAAATAACCTTTTTCCAATTAAGGTGACATTTATAGGTTCCAGGTGAACGTATCTTTTGTGGGGGGGTGGCACATATTCAACCCATGACAATATTCTTAGAAGATGCCTGGAGGGACATGGCCCGTGTCATCCAGAAGGCGCCATGAAGGAAGTAACACAAGCTGATCCCTGAAAGATGAGAGCTGGTGTTCATCAGATGGTCACGAGAGTGGAAGGCAATGTCAGGTTCAGGGACCAGCCAGACCAGTTATGGAAGTGGAATAATCTGTGAACGGCAAGCAGTTGAGGTCTGACTGAAGAACAGGGCATGAAGTAGGAAAGCAGCAAGCAGGAGGCCAGAGGGGTCAGCAGGGATTCAACTATGAAGGGCTACACGTGCCCTGATCCAGCTGTTATCAAGGCAGAAGGTTTTGATGGAAGCCTCTGTGACTCTCTTCCCTGGTTAACCATTTTAACTGTATTTATACCTCAGATAATCTTCTCATTAAACCACTGGCATGGTTGCACTAGACAACATTTAAGCAGCTTCACCAACCATGAGATTTAGGTTATATGAATTAGGTTTTATGCTCTTAAAATAAAAAACATGTTGGTTTTCTACCACTAGTGAGATCACAGCCTCCAGTTTTCTCCTGGGAAAGTCCCTCTTACACTCACTCTCCTCCCAGTATGAAAGGGCTGCTCTGCCTTCCACACTCTGCTTTGCGTTGCTACCCTTTCGCTTCTGGGAACTGAGAATCAAGCAGAATAACGAAGTGCTTTTCCTTCTATTACTACATCCATACAAGTATAAAACAAGAATAAAATTCAAGTTAATGACAAGATCACCGGTCTTATTATACTTAGCAAAATTTTAAAAGCAATTAAAATTATGTACATAATGATGAAGAAAAATACTATTGAAAAGACCCAGCTGTCCCCTAAAAGAAGGAAAAATTACATAATGTATATACGCATTCCATAAAAACATACAAGCGGAAAACTTTTGAAGCCTGAAAACAAAACATCAGTAAACCAAGCCACGCTTAGAAAAATGAAAGCTGATTTTTATTTTATCAACAGCCGTTCTTTAAACATGAACATGCATACGTAATATTCTACGCACACATCACAGTTTTTAACGTTAGTTAATAAAGGTTAAACACACAACATACATCCTTACAAAAAAAGTCAAAATGCAAACTCAAAACTTTTAACAAAACTCTTACTAATTTAAAAAAAATCTGTGTTGGGTACCATTTGTACAACACAGTTAATTTAAACATTTTCAATTTGGCTGCACATGAAAAAAGCGGCAGTAGAAAATAAAGTCATTGAGGGTTTTTAAATAGCAGAATAGGCAGTTTTGCCATGCAGGAGAAGCAATATTAAATATTAGTTTCAAAAAAAATCCACATTTAAAAATATTTAGTTCAAGTCACAGAATTTTTCTCAGTAGAGACCCCAATGCAATGCATAATTAGCTGCCTTAGATGGCCTGTTTGAAAGGACAATATCCTTTCAGAATGTAACTTTACTCATTTTGGCACAGAAAAGAATTCTTAAGAACAAGAACGTGATTAAAAAAGAGGGAAGAGGAACAGAGGAAAGAAATAAAAGCAAGAATAAATGAGATAGTAATTGCAATCACTAAAAAACTGTGCATTCTCAGTCATTGCAGAATACTGTCTTCTGTCTACAGCAGGTGCTTATTCCAGAACTGTTATTGCAGCATGGATTTAATTTGCTTGGAGGTAGTCTCATCATTCAAATGTTTTGTTGTGTACCTTAAAATAAAAAAAAAAAAAATTAATTTTAGGGGATTTTTTAAAAAGTCTGCATCGAGTTCTTTAATTATAACACAATGAGCAATTGGTCAGGTAGATCTTCTCTCACAAAATCATGCCTTTTCACTGCAGTTTTAACCCTGTTTAGGTTCTGCACAGCTTGTCCTCTTCACTACTTTTCCAATAGAACAGCCAATACCCGTTTAACTTAGTTACAACTACCCTTGTTGAAATGACTGGTTAAACTCTCCACTAAACGATTAGCTGTAACTTCTCACTCAGGAAAATAACTATTCTATCCCAGAGATTGGAAAACTATGGCCCATGGACCAAATCCAACCCACCACCTATTTTTGCATGGCCTGTGAGCTAAGCATATATATTTTTTTAACTTTTTGAGTGGTTGGGGAGAAAGAAAATCAAAAGAATAATAATATTTTGTGTTAATGTGGAAATTATATGAAATTCAAACTTCAGTGCTTACATATAAAAGTTTTCTTGGAACACACCATGTTGATTCTATGGTTACCTTCTTGCTACAATGGCAGAGTTGAGTAGCTGTGACAGAAACCATGTGGCCCCCCGACAAGGCCTAAAATATTTACTTCCTCTCTGGCCCTTTATAGAAAAGTCTGCAAACCCCTATTTTACTCTGTATTTTACCTCAACTCCTACAGCTGTCATATCCCAAAAATGTCTCCATGCTCTACAATGCCATATTTCTAGGCAGGTGTGTTCTGCCACAAGCACGCAAATCCAATTTAAGAATCCAAAAGAATCACTTCACTTAGAATAATTATTATGAGAAGATTCATCATATGATTCTCTTAAATAGCAGAAATCCAACAAGCAAGACTACTATGTGTCAGGCACTGTTCTAGGAGCATACAACCCAGCAGAGGGAGAAAGGAGGATACACTAGTATCACAGAAGGGGTACAGCCTCTCAGCAAAGGAAGAAAGTACAAGAGGCTATAGAGACAGGGAAAGACCAGCTCAGGTGCAAGCCTGCAGGCCACATATAGTAAGGAGTTTGGAGAATATTTTAAGTGCAACGAAAGTCGACAGAGGATATTAAACAAGGGAGTGATGTGATTCCGCTTGTTTGGGGAGGATCACTCTGGCTGTTGGGGGAAACTGTAGGGAGCAGAAGCAGCAGCAGGGGGACCCATCCAAGGCTGTTACTTAGGACCAGGTGAGAGATGCTCAAGGCTTGGATCAAACTAGTAGCAATGGACACAGGTGGGCAATGCTTGAATGCGGAATACATTCTAGAGATAATCCAGATGGATTGATTAATTTGGTTTAGAAGAATTTCACATATAATCTTTAAGGACTAGATCATTTTGAGCAGGTACATACAGACAATCTTTCTGTGTTAAAGAAATTTAAACTCAGTTCTTATTAGTTTCATTTCAAATCAATTTAAAAACTAAAGAAATACCTGCACTCAAGTAAATCTCTGGAGAGTAAAGAGACAAACATGTTTATTAAGTACCTGATATACTCTCTACAATGTTACTCAGAAGATACCTCCAAACTGTTCTCACATTACTGAATAGACACCAGAGTGCCTGGCACATTACAGGTGCTTAATAAATATTTGTGAAGAAAGACATGGTAGGCTGTCAGGCTGGAAAGAAAAAACCCATAAAGGAATATTTACATGAAATGGTAAGTCATGTGGCAAAGACTTAACCTGTTTTATTTATGTAGATAAAGTGTATGTTTAACTACATATAATCTTACTGATGTCAAGCAATAACAGTTCTCAATATCCATCTCTTCATTTCTGTTATTCTCACCCTCTTCTTTACACAACTAGACAGTAGAAAGAGCAAAGTAATGTGCACAGTAAAATTTCTACTGCAGTTAGAAGTATTACTGTTCAGCAATGTACTGTGATATTCAAAGAGCTGTGAGTGTTCTCTACCCATGACCTAAGTTCTCTCTCCTTCTGTGGCATGTGATCGCAGCTTCCAGCAGTTCTCAGATTCTTCCTTTAATAGAGCCAATCTAGAGTATATTACATCGGCGCAGTCTTTTACCAAGAAAAGGCCCATATCATCTAATGTATGTGAAAATCATGTATGAAGATGTATGGTATTATTCACAATGTCCTTTTCCAAGTATATATGACTTTTTTCTATTGAAGAAAAGCAATTATATTTACCTTTATTCTTAAATTTAATAAAGACAATTATCTAGCACAGATATCTAGCACAATTCTAGCTCTCTTTTTATCTTTCCCTCTTATTGATTAATGACATTTGATTCCATTTCTCCACCTGTAAAATGTAGATACAACTCGTTGCTTTCTCTTATTAGCATACCATAAGCTGAAGATACTATAAAAATAATTGCTACAGAAAAGCATTCAAAACAAACATATATACATATACACATACATGCAATTATATTCCCATTTAAAATCTTTTGGTCATTAATTCCACAAATGGTTAACTTCAATTTCGTAGAGGTGTAAATAACAACACTTGCATAGTACCTTGGGGGTTACAAAATGCTTCCTTAAGATTTGCTCTCAGTGAAACATACTAAAGGCTGGGTTGATTTAGTTTAAGCAATGTTTTTCAAAGTATCACCATTATCTACATTAGCAGGGGTGTTTGTTTAAAATGAATGTGCCTGAGTCCCAACTCAGAACTAATTAAAGAGACTCTCTGGAGGTGGTGACCTGGCCATCGCATTTTTCATAACCAGATGATTCTGAAGCATACTAAAGTTCAATCACATAATAAACCTAAGACTTAAGAAAGCACCGTAACACATATGGGACTTCAAGAATAAAATTCTAAATTTGAAAACAGATTCTAACATTTACTAGCTATATAATCTTTAGTCTCTTGGAGTTTAAGGTAACTTTTGAGCTTCTACAATGGAGGCAATATGAACACCCCATAGCTACCCACCTGTCTCACAGAGCCATGGGGAAGATTAAATAAGGTCTTAAATATGAAAATTAACTGTAACTTTTGTGACATAAAGTGTTACTAACTAACCACCACTACATAGCATTTGAGTATACTGATTAACCTTACAAAACTTTTCAGTTGAAAAAATTAGAACTAGACACAGAATATGCTCACTCTAAATAAAAACAGTTCAAGAGTTGTCTCTACAACAAAGTTTTATTTTCTACTTTCCACTATATATTTGGAAAAAAAGCTTAACCAAACTGTCAGGCGGCTCTTGCCTCTATGGTGCTTTCTTTCCCTCTCCCTCAAACACACGTCACTGTGTGGGACACTACAACTCCATCTCTCACTGCCACTGCCCTCCTTTGCCCCAACTCTAAAGAAAAAGAGACTGAACTATACACCTTTAAGCTCTGAGAAAACAATATCAAATACTGAGTTTTTAAATTAATCTTTTAAATACTCCCTTCCAGGTAAAGAAATAATACTAAAACCTCCTAGACCTCAATTACCTCTAAGTTTTAACAAAAGACTTCCTGAAGTCATTTGCTGGCTTCAAAGTGTCTGACCAATCAGAAAGAAACAGGCTCGGGAGAAGTCAGGCTGACTGAGACACAGGGAGTGTTCAGAAAGGAAGCAAGCAGGAAAGATTCACAATGACATAAATGTTGTTAAAACCATAGAAGTGTGCATCGTAAAAACCTTAACAGTAAGAAATTCTAAAAACCAGGCTTATGATCAACATTATAATCATGCTCTTTAATCTTTCTGATATAAATTTATAATAGGCCTCCTTTATCCAGACAGTCACTATTTATACATTTTACATAATCTTTTAAAAATCATTTTTCATAATCTTTTTTTTTAATTTTAATTTTTTTAAAAAGGCTAGTCAAGTGAAGCAGTGGGACTGGAGAAAGAACAAAGGAATCCATAACTGGTTGTGATCAATTAGTTAGAAACACCACTGCACTTGGACTGGCCTATTTTTTATAATCTTAATAAAATCATTTGATAGTTCCCTCAGCTGAATGACACAGCCTATATTTTGCTTTATGATATAAATGTCTCTATATAAATATTTCTGGGTTCGTGTAATTTTTGTGTTTAAACTCAATATAATCAAGTAATCACAAATCATCTTTTATGTCAGGGAAATTATACTACCAATTAAATCTCTATAGTCAAGAAGTTATAAAGTGCTGAGATTTTCATTTTAAAATATTCCAGCATTCTAAGGTACTTCAGTAACTAAATCAAGCAAAACTAAGCTGAGAAGGCATCAAATAATGACTGCTTTATTTCCATTAAATGAAATACATAAAAAATACAGATCTGTATTTGTGAACAAATTACATCGTATTATATTACATTATATTAAGGGAATGTAATTACATTATATTAAGGGAAAAGAGCTAGTTATAAGACACTTTGATAGAATTATTTTGTATATTATTTTATATAAACTATTACATAGAGTGATGATTATCCACATGTGTAAAGAAAAAACTCTGGAAGGCTATATTCTACAATATTAATAGTGGTTTATCACAAAATGATGAGATTACACAATTTCTTTTTCTTTAAATTTTCCTATGTTATCTTAATTTTATTTATAATTAGCATATATTATACTTGTATTAGAAAACAAGTAATAAGCAGTCCCCGTGTCAAGAAGAGCAAAAAGTAAAAGCCAATATCATCAACTAAGAAATGAAGCTGCTATTCTCATTTATACATATATTTCTCATTATAAATACTGTAACCACTATTTAGAAGCAAGACTACAAGTAAGCAAAATGAGATCTTTGTATTTCCAGTTTGAACGTTTATTTTATTTTGTTTAATCCTTGTGGAACACTTACTTCCATATGTGTTGTGCTACTCACATTTAAAAATATTTCCTTTATATACACATAAACCAATAATTTTCCTTACGTATTTTTCTATACATATGTACACGTACATATACATACCTGAGAGCATTTAGAAGACCTTCTACACTATTAGGAGGTTGGTCCTTAAGAACTTTGATACAACCTTTCATCTAAGGAAAAAAGAAAACAGCAAAAGTAAAACATCCATTTTTTCATGTAACATTCATTTTCAAAATAGTAAAATAAACTTAAAATAAATCAGGATCACAATTATGGAACTCAAGAGATTGCATACTAGGTCAAATTAATTATTCTTAGAGCAGAAAAAAGAAACCTACCTAAGTGTTAGCATTTTCAGTTTGTCAGTGAAACAGACTTTTTGAGAACCAAGTCAGTCAAACTGAAGTACTACCCACACTACTGAAAAGCAAAGGTTTCTTAAGGAGAAACTTCCTGGAAAAGGTGCTAAGTAGTAATTTAAAGGCCAGAATGGATAAGTTAGCAAGGAGAAGAGGAACTTTCCAGGTAGAAGAACCTCATAGTGAAAATAATGAAGTGTCACATACTGAAGACAGACAGAAATTTTTGCAGGGCTGAAATGAGAGTTAGAGAGAGCCCCGAAGGCCAGGATGACTCATCTGGAACTGATATGCCAGGCAGCAGGGACTTGCTATGACTCAATGAAGGTGGTATTTAAGGAAGATTAGCCTGGTTATTGTGAAAAAGCATAACATAGCATACAGAACACAGCCTGCGGAAGCCAGAGAGATGTGGGTTCAACCCCCCACTTGACCATTTGCCAGTGATTCCTAAACTATAGTTGTTCTGTCAGTAAAAGAGAGAACACCTACATCTTAGGAGTATTTTCAGAATGACAAGGAAGAACAAATATAAAATTCCTGGGACATGGTAATCATGCAATATATGTTAACTCATTTCTCTTTACACATGATAGATATACATGAAGGCAGAAGACTGATTGGCCAGCCATCAGTAATCGAGATCTGATATGCTAAGAGCTTGAACTAGCTATGAAAGGGAGACTGGAAGATAATTCTCACCAAACACTCATAAACTAGATGTAAGAGGGCGAGCAAAGAAACTACAAAATAGAGAAACCAGAAAAATACTTAATTTCTAATATGAACTTTTACAGAGACAAGGAAAGCAGAAACTTGTTTATAGTCACAAATTATTATGATTGGATAGAGAGGGAAAATATGTGAAGTCTTTGACTTTTTTTATTGGATCTCTACTACTGACCTTTTATATGCATTTTGAAATGAACCTTTTGTTTGAAATGGCCTTTGGCCAAAGGAATTAAAGGACGTGATTATAAAATTTCTTGTATCTGGCCGGGCGCGGTGGCTCACGCCTGTAATCCTAGCTCTCTGGGAGGCCGAGGCGGGCGGATTGTTTGAGCTTAGGAGTTCGAGATCAGCCTGAGCAAGAGCGAGACCCCGTCTCTACTAAAATTAGAAAGAAATTAATCGGACAACTAAAAATATATAGAAAAAACTAGCCAGGCATGGTGTGGCACATGCCTGTAGTCCCAGCTACTCGGGAGGCTGAGGCAGGAGGATCGCTTGAGCCCAGGAGTCTGAGGTTGCTGTGAGCTAGGCTGACACCATGGCACTCTAGCCCGGGCAACACAGTGAGACTCTGTCTCAAAAAAAAAAAAAAAAAAAATTTCTTGTATCTAATTATCTATTTAATATTGCCAAATGTGTACAAGGATCCCACAAGAGGATACTCTAAAGACAATACAGTCACCCTTCAATCATTCCCCCTGTATACAGGCCACAAGAAATACAGCAAGAAAACAGAGGAGATGAAAATCCAACATTATCACACAAACTATAAATTTGAGTTCTGCCAGAGTCCAGCCTGCTAGCTATTTAAATAAAATAAAACCTTATGGTTTCCAAGTAAGGAAATTGTTTGAAAATATATAAAATAATATGTAACTTACATCAATTTTGGAAGTTTTGGCAAATGCTCCCACTGGATGTACGTGGTCATAGAGTATTATGACGCCCACCATTACCCTCAAGCAGAATGACACTGTCTCTTCATTTGTAAATCTGCTTCTGTATTCCCTGGAGGGTAGAAAAGATACAGAGGGAAGAGGCCCATCACAAAACGCTTTAATGAGTTTATTCAACTTTCCCTCGATGCCGATTTACCGCTTTGCTCTCTAAAAGGGATGCTAACCTTACACCCTCTTCTCCACCATGAGATCCCCAGAGAGATAAGAAGGTGGTGAATGGAGCAGCCATCACCCACATATTCTGGTCTCTATTTGTACCCACCTTAGTATAGTACCCCTTCTGCTTGATAGAGAGCAACAGTTTTACAGAATCAAAGGTAGTACCTAAGTAAAAGTCTGGGGACAGGTGCTATGTAAAGGCTGATACCATCAACATGATGAAAAAAGTCCTAAGTTTAACAGAGCACATCGGTTTGCTATTCAGGGGCTAACTTGATCTAAACACATTATGTTATTACTGGATTTGAGTCTCACTAAAATTCAGTCATATTCTTCTCTCATTTGGGAAAAAGAAAATATAACTTTTATCTATAAACAAGGAAGTGTGGCACAGCAGAGCAAGTACAGAACCAGGAGAGAGACATCTGGGCACACGGGTGGGGCCAGCCACTGTGCATAAGTCCCTTCATTTCCCAGGACCTCATTCCCAGAGGAGGATTATGATGACAGTTGCCCTCCTATTTCATAAGGGTTTCCAGTTAGAGGATGTATATAATAGTGAGTTGGAAAATAAAAAGTGCTACGAAAACAAAAAGTTATCTAGCAAAAACCATATATAGTCATGCATCGCTTAATGACAGGGACAGCTCTGAAAAACGTGCCCTTAGGGGATTTCGTCATTGTGTGACCATCACAGAGTGTACTTACACAAGCCTAGAGGGTACAGCCTACTACACACCTAGGCTATATGGTATATATAGCTTATTGCTCCTAGGCAACAAACCTGTACAGCATGTTACTATCTGAATCCCGTAGGCAATTGTAATACAATGTTAAGTATTTGTGTATCTAAACATAGAAAAGATACTGTAAAAATATAATAGAAAAGATTTAAAATGGTATACCTGTATAGGGCACTTAACATCAATGGAGCTTGCAGGACTAGAAGTTGCTCTGGGTGAGTGAGTGAGTGGTGAGTGAATGGGAAGGCCCAGGACATTAATTGTACACTACTACAGACTTTATAAACACTGAACACTTAGGCTAAACTGACAAAAAAATTATTTTCAATAACAAATTAACCTTAGCTTATTGTAACTTTATAAACTTTTGAATTTTTTAAAATTTTTGCCTCTTTTATAATTTGACATATTTGGTTTGTGCTATAACCTAACGACAGCTACAACATCACTAGGAGATAGGAATTTTTCAGCTCCATTATAATCTTATGGGACCACCATCCTGTATGTGGTCCATCGTTGACCTAAATGTCGTTATGTGGCACATGACTATATTATTCAAGAATCCAGGAGGGATTCTTTCTGTCTGCTGATAGGAAAATTCATCCAGAACACATTGTGTTATACACCATAAATGCTTTAGAGAGAAGAAAAACTCAGAAGGGAATGCAGGTTTCTGTTGAAAAAAATAAAGACTGAGAACTAACATTGAGATATTAATAAAAATGGATACATGGAAGAGTAACTCTAGCCCTGTGGCAAAAAGGCAAGATTCTTCACTAAAAATGGAGAAAGAATATTTATGAGAAGCGTAACTGAGGAGCTTCAAAGCTCTTCCCCTATTCCTGCCTCCCCTCCCCCAAATACCATAACATTTATGTTCTGAAGAGTCTAAGTTAGTCAGATTAGTCTGAAGTTAGTCTGAAGACCAACTCTCCTTTATATTTAACCAGAAGTTACATTAAGCTGCCAAATTATTTTAATTTTGTTCATATAAAAATAATTAATACTTGGGGTATACTTAATTTCCACCTTCCAAATAAGACATGTTCATATTTGGACATGTTTTAAAATACCAATCATCTCAACAGTACTGTTAAAAGTGAAAAGGATCAGCTAATACTCACGGTGTTTCAAGCATAACTCTGCATACACTAGCCATGGTGCTTAAACAATCTGTAGTATTTTCTATTGGTAAATTTTTATTCTGTAGAAGTGGAAGAGAACAAAAAAAATAAGTGACAAAGTTACTACTTAAATATAATTTAAAATTTAGCATAACATGACAAATTAGCAACTTTAAAATCTGGTTCCCACTCCTAATTTTCTAAATAATTCACTAGATTCTAAGCACCATTTCCTTGCTCTTCCAAGAGGCACTTATATTCTAGCTGGGTCAGAACAAGTGGACCATACAGACGGGGGTCAGAGGCATAGAGCCTTGTAGGCCATGACTAGGGAGTCACCGGGAACATTTTAAGCAGAGGAGGGAGAGAATGTTTATATTTTAAGAAGATTACTTGTCTACTCTATGAAGAAAGGACAATAGTGGGGCAAGAGTGAAGGAACTAAGAATGGTTGGAACATGAATTCAGTAACCCAGACGAGAGGGTCTGACCTGGATAGGTAGTGAGACGAAGGGGTTAAAGTTTTCAGATTCATGATGTATAGTATTTTGGAGGGAGAGACAATAAGACTGTTTGATGGAGTAAACGTAGGGAGTGAGATAAAGGATGGAATTTAGAACAGCAGCCCCTAGTTTTCTGCTTGCACGGTGGTGCTATTAATTGAGAAAGGAAAGACTAAAGAAAGGTCAGGGTTAGGAAAGCTAACCAAGAGTTTGGTTTGGCCATGCCATCATTGACGTATACATCTGGGAGTCTGTCAGCTTCGAGATGGTACTTAAAGCCATAGGACTTGCTAAAAATCATCATGTCTGCAACAGACGGAAGAGAAACAATGCAAAGAATAACTTCCTAGACAATGCTTACCTCTGATACAAATTTTGTTGTAGCATCACTCAAGGTTTTCAGCATTGGAGTTGCCTCAGCATAAAACAAAGACATCCGATTTGCCAATTCATTATTTACTTCATTTTCTCCTTCTGCCTGTGTTGGAAAGTAAGAGCACTTCATATTAGTTTATAAATTATTAAATACAACATTTACAAAAAGACCAAGGCAGGGTGCCTACTTCATTAATGCTTGTTAAATTAATCTAATACACACCCTTAACAAATTACATTTTAGACCCTAATGTGCACACAATACTTAAATATCCCTTAAAAATAAAAAAATTACAAATGCTATTAAGTAATTTTTTAAAAGATTAACTTATTTAAAAATATTATAAATGGTATTAAGGAATTAAGTAAAATCTTGGTGGACTGCCTACTATACACAAGAGATTATTATAAATGCTATGGAGGACAGAAAGATGATTATCAAATCGCATCCTGTCCTTAGGAATACACAAGTATCCATACAACATCCACAATAAAATGCTAACAGATGATGACAGAATAATGGCATGAAAAAAAGATTAAGTTAGACTAGAAGAAACTAAGAAGGACTCATTAGAAGAGTTAGGCTTTTGCAGGTGATGTTGGGCACATGAACAAAGTATTCCAACCTGGCAGGGGCAAAGAGCATGTTTTCATATGACTCAGTAGAGTGTAATTCAGCATTTTTGGTGTAAAAATGGGTGGCAAGTACAAAAGGTACAGTTGGGGTCAGATTACAGATTGCCTGAAATACTAGCTTAAGTTCATTTTTTTGTTCCATATGGAATGGGAAGCCACTAGAGTGCTAGAAAAAATGAATGATGATAAAGTCAATTATCTAAAGAAAACTAACTGATAACAGTGGACAGACTGTACCAGAAAAGAAAAAGACTGCAGGCCAGGAAATGAGTTATGCTGCTATAGAATAACTGCCAAAAAGAGAGTAGCAATTAGGTTCTCAGCTGGGACATAAGTAGCAGGAGATAAAAAGGCGAGTGGAGAAGAGATTCGAGAAATATTTCACTTGAAAACAATTGGCTTTACCTGTAATTACTGAGGGTGAAAGACAGCACAAAGATGACTTTACTGTCTTTGGCCTTGAGTGATGACAGGGATTGCTATAGTAGAGGACTGATTGTTTTGCTTTTATTTTATATGGTGGGTATGAAAAAGACAGATGTTAGGGTCAGTTTCATACCAGGAATTGATCTATGCACAGCCAAAGTGATACAAATAACAGATGTTTCATGAAAAGAAATCTTTTCCTCTGACCCAGAGCCTGTCTCAGAGCAACCACTCATAAAATATTTACTTAATGATAAAAAACAGTGAATGGTCTCCTCTGGTATTTTTATTTTAAATCTCTTATGCCTCTTACCACTTCTTACGCAGTTACAGTATTTCTCTAATAAACTACGTGAGGCTGGGGATGATTTTCAAATTTCTCTCTTTTTCACTCCAATTAGCATAATGTAGGTCCTCAAAATACAGAGAACAAGATAATATTTTCTTCCTATCTAAGGTTTTACTTTAACCCCTTGGAGGTAGAAAAGTGTAATAAATCACTTAACTGGAGGATGGCAAGAGGTTAACAGGACTAAAGAAACCATAAGAGGTGCTATCTTAGCCAAGGAACAGGCACAGAAGCCATTTTGTCTAGCAGCTCTCTCAGGTACAAATGTGCTAATGGTCCATGACCTCACTCTCCCCTGTTGCCAACATCAGGTATTTCTCTTAACCCAGGTCAACTGCTCTCCAAGATTCTTTCATTCTAAGAATATGGGGACAAAAAACTGGTAACCATTAATTCACAAAATTTTTGTACAGTTAAAAATGAGAATACATAGAGAAATTTTATAAGCATTAATGTTATATAGACAGCAATTTTACTGAAGTAGCTGTGGGAATTTAGAGATGGAGAGGAACAACAGGTAAACACCACATGGTTTGCTAGTTGGCTCTTTCCTCCCACAGCTGTGGCTGCTCGTAATTACTAACTTTATTACTAGCTTTAGCATTATCTTAATGAACAAATTAAAGAATAAAATCAACAGACTGAGAGCTGAGTTATTCTTCTTACCACCCCCATAATTCAAAGCATTAACTTACTGGTACATTATTAATCCTCATACGACTCAATGTTCTCCTATAATAGCTGAAATCATTCTGTATGGCAGGATTTGTCATCTAAAAAAGACATTGATGAAAGAAAAATGTGTTACATACTAAATGCTAATGTAAAAATTAAGTGAAAAATCTACCAAATACAGTTTTAACTAGTATGAAACTTTCCCTAATTTGTAATATCATTTTAAGAACTAGAACTAGGTTCATTGAAGATGGCTTATAACAAACACGTATTCCTTACTGAACATATAAAACTACACAGATTCTTTTAGAGTATACTTTTCTTCTTCTTTTCAATAATTTCAAGATAATATAGTAAAAGCTCATTTACCAAAAAATATTACTAAATAAACATAAACTAAAAAGAATGTATAAGCATTTGTTTTGAATTATTACAATAAGAGTATGTGCATATGGTCAATAGAGTAATCCTCACACAGACTAAAATTTTACATACAAATCATTTGTGCTCAAAGTATTAACAAGAGAATTAATAGTTGTCTATGACACAATCATAAAATGTTGAAGTTAGGAATCCACCTCTTTCATCTGAGGCCCTGAAAAGTCAAAAGACCTGCCCAAGGTTTCATTAATTGGTTCCTGTGGCAGAACCTAAACTGGAACTCAGGTCTCCTGGTAAGAAATCTAGTGCTCATTCCTTTACACTCACTCCTTTTAACAACAGGATATTTGTAGTTATAAAGACTATAAAGAGTGAGAGAGGAAGAAAGAAAGAAAATGAGAAAGGAAGAAAGGAAGGAAGGAGAAAGGAAGAGGGAGGGAGGGGGAAAAAGAAAAAAAAATTAACATTTTTATATAAAAGAAAGTTGAAAAAATGAGCATGAGCAGAAAAGAAAAAAATTAGAAAAGAAACCAAAAATTGTTTTCAGAGATGATTTTATAAAACAAAGTTAAAAGAAGACTGAATATTGGGTGATTTACTATTTGCTATATATACATAAAAAGACCTGCCATAATTTTTAAATCAAGTTTTCTTCTTTTATTAAGGTCCAGTGGACATGACTTAAATACATTTTATCAAGGTTTCCAGGCTCTTCCTCCTAGTACTCATTGAAAGACTCATGATTTTCATAACAATCGGGGCCAGCAGAAAATTCTACCTTGAGTTCATCAAACCGGAGTGTGAAATGAAGAATTTCTGCAAACTGTTTAGCAAGAGCCTGCTCTCGCTCTAGATGCTGGGTAGGAGAAAATGGGGTACTTGTCAAAGCTCCCAGAAGACCTCTTAACGCTGCTTCTAAAGAAAAAAAAGATAAAAAGTGAACAATTCATAAGTGTTATAATTTTAATTCCCAGAAAAGGTCTTTTTAAAAAACAGATGATTTAAATATAATCAAAATAAAGAAGTTTAAAGTTTGCCATTGCTAAAGTAAAGTATGGCATACACTCAAACAATACTATTTAACAGAATAAAAACTTCAAAGGGACTAATTCAAGGGTTTATAATTCTGTAAACCCAGATTCATAATAAAGCAGAATGCAAATCTGAATTAAATAAATACCTGAATCAAAGCACAAATTGTGTATTACTTCTATCATTCCACACAGGGTAGAATTTGGTTTTATGAAATGGTAATTGTTACCTACAAGTGAGTAACTTCTTCAATGGCATTGTGTCCACACAGTCAAATCTGTACATGGCTATGAATGAATTACTAATTTCTCATACTTTGAATATGCCATTTCTTTTAGTTACTAAACAAAACTTTGGTTTAGTAAGTTTCTCAAGTCTTACAGCTTGGCATCTCAGGACTGTAATATAAATATTCTCATTCACTACATGAGCAAAATGGTCCCTTTGAAATAAGTGCTACTTTTGGAATGTCAGACTAACAAATACAGTGTTTAAAAATAGAAATATTTCAAAAATTACCTATTGGGTACAATGTATATTATTTGGGTGATGAGTACACTAAAAGCCCTGACTTCACCACTATACAATTCATCCATGTAACAAAAAACACCTGTACCCTCTAAATCTATTAAAATAAATTATTTTTTAAAATGCAAATACTGATATTTCAGTTCAAAAAAATTGCAGAAATCAAACTAATTCGGTTACAGATTATAGAGTTGGAACACAATGCTAGATTCTAATCAGAGAAAACAAGAGCTTACAAAGTTAAAAGGTGATCTGACATTATAACCAAATTAATGACATATTAATAAACAAATATTTATTAATAAATTAGTCAGATCATCAATCGTTAACATAAAAAAACCCAACTCAACTAATTATGAAGACCTAAACATGAGCCAACATCTGTACTACACACGTAATGTAGTCTCTCATTTTAACTTTCACAATCAACCATGACATGGGTATTACAGATGGATAAAGTGAGTTTCAATGAGGTTAGAGCCCAATGTTATAGCTAGTAAGTGCCAGGTGTTCCCGACTCCAAAGCTCTATTCTTTCAACCATAATAAACAGTCCCTCAAATAAAGCAACATTCTACTTAGCCTTCTGTAACCTTATAAAACATTAATCTACGGATTACTACCAAGAGTATCAACTATTTCTGTAGCCTTATAAAATATTAATCTACTAATTATAGTAGGTACTTCTTATGTGTCTGTTATGTGCCAGGTACTGAGCTAGACACTTCACATATATTATTTCTCATCTACACAATAACTCCAAATGACAGCTATTATCTTTTGTCTTGTTCCATAGTAAGTCAGAAAACATACTGACTGCCTACTCTGTGCCAGACACTGGAAAAACAGATAAAGACAGACATGCTCCCTACGCCTTATTATAATAGAGAGAAGAAAGATGAATGGTTACCACTGTGATATCTGCTGAACAGGTATATATGGTACATGGTATAGTGGAAAGGCATACAAATAGGTCCTCTACTAACTGAAGGCTCAGGAAAGACTTCCCTGAATAAGTGACTTTTGGACTGAGATTGGCATATTCATTAGGGATGAGCAGGAGTTTACAGACAGAAAGGGGAGGGAGTCAGACCCTGAGCTGAGAAGAGCATGACACAGTCAAAGAACTGAAAGAAGACCAATACAGGTAGAACAGAGAGGGCAAGGAGGAGAGTAACTAAACACTAAGACAAATCACACACAATCTCTATGCCACATTAAGCACTCTGGCCTTGACATCTTAATGTCCTAGAGAAACCACTTAAACAGAATAGTGACATCATCAAATTAGCATTTTAAAACCCCACTTTATCTGCAGTGCAGAGAATGGATTGCCCCTAGGGGTACAGATGGCTTAGACAGGTGTAAGAGTGGGTATGAAGATGATCAATTAAGAGGAAAACATTATTCATTATTTTGAAAAAATGATTTACTTCTCCCAAGATTCATTCCATGTGTTGGTGTTAATGTAAGTAGAAAGCAAAGTTTAAGAGACATTGAAAACGATTATTATAAAATACTATTCTAGGCTGTTAAAGACAAAAAAGAAATTTGTACTTGGCTAGATTTTATCAAGTCTCAGGGTTAATTTCAGCATTCCAAGTGCTCTACCACTTTGGGGAATGGAGTCTGGTCACCTGGCTGTTGGGATGGCCAGTGCCCAGTAGCTGCAAAACTTCTGTCCATGAATGGCTAAAGCCCTCAATGGTAACTCTATCGTGAAAGAGAAACTAAAGATGACAAGGCTGTTAATCTGCCTTTGAAGCAGCTAGATCAGCCTCTCAATGCTGCAGGCCTGTGCTGGCACAGACAGCATCACCAGCCTACACTTCCTCAAGAGAGAAACTGGAGACAATGAATCTCACACAAGGTGACCCAGGTTTCTGAATGAGTTAGGAAGAAAGAGAGGTGAAAGAAGAGATGGCCTAGGGATCAGACTCTAATGAAGCTCTTAAAACAAAACAATGTAGTCATGATTTTTAAAAAAGTAGATAATAAGGAGGAAATTAATGGGCTATTCAGCCCTAAATTTTGGAAGAAATAAAGGGCAGCTGGTAGACCAGTGCAGGAGCCAAAGCTATCTAAGAAGGTTGCAAGAAAAAGACAACTGGGAGAAATAATAAAGACAACAAATTAGTCCACAAGCTAGAACAGGAGGAGGGGGGACCAACTAGATGATCAGGAACTGGAGGCCCCTGCAGAGACTTGCCTTTAAAGACAACAAGCCATTTATTCCCACCAACTGCCACCCATTTACTCTTAAATGCCAGCCCTTGAATTCTCTGAAGAGAACCCAAGGATGTGAACTATGGAGGATGTGAGACAGCCAACAGACATGACCACAATAATTATGTTCACTTTTGGATCTTTTAAATAGATTTTGATAGATTCAGCCCAGTGAAAAGACACCGATATGTTGGAAAGAGTTATTCATTGTGACCCTTGGAGACAGTCCCTGAAGTTAGCTCCTAGAGCACGAGGAAGACTGAGGCATGACAAAGTAGTCTGTCTACTGTCTGAGCACACAACCTTCTCTCAGGCAGCTGCCTCAACAGGGAAGAGTCCACGGCCTCAGACCGAAACAAGCAAGCACAGCAAGTTTCCTAGGCCAGCATGGTTAAACCCTGTCAGCAAAGCTCAGTATTTTCCAAATTAGTCAGTGATCCCTGCCCTGTCCCTCTGTAAATATAAAAACTGGCAAGGGATCAGAGTTCCTCCTCTGGATTATGACCCATGGTATATCTACAGCACTCAGGCCAAGTAATCTTCTCCTTGTAATTGCAAAACTCTGAAGGACCATGTGCACTTGATAGTTGTGTGGTGCTCTGTGTGCTGTTTGTGGTATTTGTCCTCACCTCTGGCTCAACAGTTAAGGTAAGAAGAGAAGAAACAAGAGAGGTTTAGTGGATATAATGTAGAGAATTCATCAGACTGGAGGTTCAGACAGGTTGCCAAAACTCAAAGAAGTGATATCATCAAGACCACACAGCTAATAAGTGGCAAACACCAGGATTCAAGCACAGGCCATATGTGTCACCAAAGCCTAAAATCCATTATTCCTGCTGCTTCGAAATATCCAATATGTACTTAACATATTACATGTTTGTGCCCACTAACCTGTCACTCATTCATTCAACAAACATTAAGTGAGTCCTACCATATGCAAGCAAGTATATGCATCTGTTAACCAGGAACTAGAAACATTATTAACCAGGTTCATAGCCAAGAGATGAGGGGTAACACATCAGATCTTAAATTTGTACTTTACTTATAACTTTACAGAAGACCCTAGAGTACACTTATGAAGATTCAAGGCTCCCAAATGACAGCATGAAAATTGATAGCTTTTTGCTATTATCTATGTTATTATATCCCTCTGCCAAAATGGAATAGCACCCATGATGGGACACACACCACTAGACTGATTAATTCCAGCAGTTAAAATATGAGATAACGTTTAAGTTCAACTGGCTTGATGTATTTTAGAATTATTTGTTTTTCACTGGCATATGCTAAGAGACCAAGATGAGCTTGAATAAGACCTGAGCACCTTCTAAAGCAATTTAACTTCAAATGCATCTAGAAACTGGCAGCAAAAGAAAAACTCTAAATAAATAGTAGTCAAGATAAGCAAGATTAAAAGACGAAGGCTAAGTTACAGAAGATTACAAAGCTACAGACTATATAGATACTTGATTGAAAGGCAAATACTGTAAAAGAACTAATTTTATGATTGGGAAAGTAAATGACAATTCTTATTTCTAGTAAGAAAAGGATAATTTATACAAACACTTCTATCCCAACTGTTGTCTGTCTTAACATTACATTTAACAGTCTGTATTACATCAAGAAAAAATACCAATTTACTTACCTTTTTAGAATATAGCCATTTTAAAAAAAAAAAAATGGAACTTCAACTTTAAAGCATAGGTTGCAAACACAAATGGTCAAGTACAAAATATAAAGAAATAAAGAGAGCAAGATATAAAAAAAAAATATGCAGCAGTAAGGTCTTACTACAAACTACAATGCACGTGCCCTAACTAATAGAGACAGAGATGGTTTGCCAAGTATTAATTGCTCCGGCCCATTGATAACCCAGATCAATTATTGCCTAAGCTAGTGACTTTTCCAAAGCCGATGCAGACTTAAACTATGTGAGCCAAACAAATCACATCTTGGGTTTAAATTTAGCTTTGGGGCCTGAAGTCTGACTTCAGTCTTACAGTATGCCTTTCTTATTAGATGTGATATATTCATTTAGAATGTGTAACATTTTTAAACAATTCAGATACTGAAACATGTTAAGAACTTAATAAAATTTAAATGGTTCAAATTTCTGACACAAATCTCTACTGCTCCTCCCCCGTGTCCACCAACTGCAAAATATGAAGTCTTTCAAATTTACAACTTTCAAATCACTAAAGGAGCTAACAGGCTAAATCTTAACTGCTCTGCCTCCTCCTCCTACAAGAAAGGGAATTCCAATTTTGCTTACTTGTTGTACTGAGGATGCAATTCTGACCTTTGAATAATTTTTCCCATACAAAGGAAAAAGCAAACTGTTTCGAATTCTTTTTGCTTTAATAATGCCCTAAATAACTTCGGATGTATCATTAGCCTCCTATTTCTTACATACAATTTTAGATGAACTGAGCATAATTAGCAATGATTTTAAAAACACAAAATTTAAATAACCCAAGGGCCTGAGGATTAGTTCCCCAAATATGGGAAAGAATTTACTGCAGAGGTGGAGAGAAATTCTATCAAATGATTTCTTATACTAGGATCCTTTAGCATGCAAAGAAATCAAAGAGATTTCCTAGTGGAAATTATAATTTTTGGAAAAAAATGGTCTAAATAAATCAAAAGCCTGGGTTGACAGGAATGATAAGATCATTCTGTAATCTTAGAATCTCAAAAGCTTGCTTTACTTACATAACAGATATTCAGCCAAATTCAGCATTGTGAACATAAGATACTCTAAATAACTTCTGACACTAATAGACATCTTTTTCACTAAGGAAGTCATAATTACAAAACTTTCAACTTACCTAACCTCTGAGAAAATTCGTAAAATTTCTTTAATTTGCCTACTAGTGGAACAACTGCACCCCATGCTTTCTCTTGCAACTTCTCATCTGCTGGATGCTGGATTGCCTTCAAAACACAAAGAATAAAAACAGATTTTTAAAAATTACAACAGTATCATTTTTACATTAAAATATTGGTTTTAGCAAATATAGGAAACCCTGGTATAATGCAGGAATGCTGACAGTGGGCCTTAACTCCATGGATACTTTTGCTTATTAGAATACATTCTTAGTTATCATTGCAGTAGATATGGCTATAATGAAATTAAAAATGATACAATATATGTTTGTTAAATATATTAAGCCTTGGTGTCTTTTAGATCCACAAAAGAAAATACTTCATATTGTTTCCCGTATGACAGTCAAGATTTCATCGTATTTCTTTGTCAAAGAACTATTTTGGCAGAATAAAAGAAAACAAAAAAAGCAAGGCAACAGATGAAGAAGTCAACTTCGAGAACAGGCAGAAGCTTTCAATAATTCGAATTCCAGGCCAGGCTCAATGGCTCACGCCTGTAACCCCACCAATTTGGGAAGCCGAGGCGGGAGGATAGCTTCAGGCCAGAAGTTTGAGACCAGCCTGAGCAACACAGCAAGACTGTCTCTACAAAATGTGAGGAAAATTAGTCAGGCATGGTGGCGCATGCCTACAGTCCCAGCTACTCAGAAGGCTTAGGTGGGAGGATCGCTTAAGCCCAGGAGTACAAGGTTGCAGTAAGCTGTGATGGTGTCACTGCACTCTAGCCTGGACAACAGAGTGAGAACCTGTCCCTAAGAAAAAAATAAAAAATAAAAAATAAAAAATAAATAAATAATAATAATTTGAATTCCAGGGTCAAACTAGTTCTAAGAAAACTAGCTAACACTTAAGAAACTGTGGAAAATGTGATTTAGAAATTGTCACAGATACTTATTCCCTGTAACTAAAATCTTACTCTGGATTCCAAGTTTTCTCAGGCTTTCCTGAATAAGAAGATGAAAACCTAGTTTCAAATCTGAAAGGGGAAAAAACAAAACAACCCACAGATCTTAATATAAACATGAATATGCCTTTTTCTAAACTCAGTCTTTCAAACCATTAGGCAATCTTTACTGAATGTAGAGAGTTATTCCCAAAGAAACATTATTTTCTTGCTTTTATCTTCCTTTTGCCTACAGATGTTTCTCTTAATCTTTTATGGAACTTAATGCTTTTCTCAACAACCTGGTTTGCTTTCTCTAACATCTTCAAAGACACCATCTGAACGCTGAAATTCATAACCAAGGCAGAGGCCTGCTTATAAACATTATCAGGAGGTACTGACACGTTCAGGTATACCCAAGGTACTAGTACTCTGACTCTGCCCACGCAAAAACAAAAAACAAGAATGCAAAATACAATTGTATTCAGATATATTTAAAGGATGTTCTGAATAAATTATTAATAACTATAAACTAAATAAATGGTTATCAATTGCTTAAGCAATTTACTTTATAAGCTTGCCACTACTTTCAAATTTTATTGATGTTTATACAGTTTTTTTAATGATTCTTAAACCTAACAAGTACCTGAAGTCAATCCTACTTATGTGATTATCTAGAAATACTGTAATGTTAAAGAAAATCTGACATTACAATATGTAACAATCTTTGGTTCACATTACATATTAATATGAACATTTCAAAGGGACTTTGATATTATGCTGATGTTTATGGGAAAAAATCCTTTTAGCCTCAAGCACAGATTCAATAATGATTTACATCAAGTAATAAAAATCTGTTGATGTATTTATTATTCAGTAAATAAGCAAATAGATGAAAATTAAAATTTTATTTTTTTCTCTTAAAGAAGCCTATCCAACTTTTCCTGCAAGGATGAAACAATGATTTTCTAAATGTCAATTCATTCTCATAATATAAAAAAGCTCCATTAAATGTCACCCATTTTCATAACTGAACAGACCTATTTCCCTGTCCTTCCTTGCCTAGATTTAGAGCTGAAGACACTGGCTACTCCTTTATGACAAACATTTTATGGTTCTCCTTGTACTTCTGGTTCCTTGTCCTCTCACATCAGTTTTTCTGCTGTTAGATAAGGTTTTGGTCAATACCCATTACAGCCCAATATGCAAAAGGACACTTAGTAAATGTCAGTGGAGAGGTTATAATGGAGCACGTTTTATAACTCATTTTCAAAAACGTTAAAACTGTCATGGACACAGCCCAACCGTAATGGAAAGTTCCTGTTTCCCTTTCTAGTGGTTTATTCTAGACAATGAACTTTGCTTATGTAATAGATTCTATCTTAAATTAAATTTTACTCTATTTTAGAATTATGTTTAATAAAATGTTAAACTAAAATATATATAATCCCACACATTAGTATAGTAATCAAACATAGTAAGTTTATGTTAGCTTTGTGTCAGGCACTGTGCTATGCTGTTCACATAGATTATCTGATTTTATCTTCACAATAACTCTATGAATTGCTTCCACAGTTTTGCTACTATGACTAAGGCAGCCATGAAGGCTTTTATGCTTACATTTCCTCTTCAATTACAGTTGTCTGGAATATATTTTCTAAATTATAGGTACCTGGTGCAAGAGTACAAATAATTTAATTGCTGTTATCCTATACACCACCAAACTGACTTCCAAAAAGACAACTGTTTTACAATACATGTAACTTCTCCACAGTGATGAGGTACACTTATTAGCAAAGCTGAACATTTTTTCTATTGGCTGTGCTTTTTCATGGGTTGAATGGTTGGTTACTCTAACAAGTCTTATTAATTAATTAGCAACATTAAGTATTAATATTGACCTATGATAGTTTTATCAGTTCTTTGTATATTTGGCATACATTCATTCAGCTTTTATGTATACCTTTCTTTCCTAATTTGTTTTCTACTGTTCAGAAATCTTCTCTATTTGTATCATTAAACCCACACATCAATTTCTCTATGAAATTTCTTCAACTCCTCAAATAACTACACATTTGTCCCTCATCTACCATAGATTTAAATGCAGTTTTTAGAGAGTTTTCTAGCTTATTTTTTGTATCCATATTATTTACCTATTTCTCTTACCTCACTTCCTTTACCAAACAGTTTAATGATGGTACCTTTAAAATAAATAAGTCTCAAAACCTGGTAAGGTAAATCTCTTACCATTGCTTTTTATTCTTCCCTTATATTTTGGCATTCTTCAGTGTTGTCTTTCTATATAAACTTTTCCTTTTAAACTTTAAGACATATATTTACTTTCTCACATCACTAATCATGAAACATTATGAATGAACTATATGTGGTGACATCTTATATCTCCTCAGGAAACAGCACTATTGTGTGACTACGGCATCCTATACACAACTCCAATCTTTGGTCAAAGGATTAAAAGTTCCTGGTTTCACAGCCCCACAAGCCCTCTTTGAAACATGCTACGTATAAAATTTCCTATCATTGTACTCTCTTCCAGAAGATTACAACTGAATCTTAATATGCATTCAATTAAGTCTACGTACAGACTTTGGGAGAGACACTGTTTTTTATTGTAGGGAGCCTTCCCACACACAGAAGCAAAGAATAACCCTTCCAATGGAAGTACTGCAAAAAACTCTTTAGAGTTCTACCTTAAGGAAAAAAAAAAAAATAGGTAATGAATGGTATTTGTCTCCATAGTGAATAAAATACTTCTCTTTATTGTTTATAGGAGGCAATTATAACCAGAGGATAAGAATTCAAATACAAGACAAACTTTAAAGAAGTTTAATGAAGCCAGGAGCAGTGGCTCATACCTGCAATCCTAGCTTAGCACTTTGGAAGACCGAGGTGGGAGGACTACTTGAGCCCAGGAGTTTCAGAACATCCTGGGCAACACAGTGAGACCTTGTCTCTACAAAAGAAATTTTAAAATAGCTGGGTGTGGTGGCGCACACCTGTAGTCCCAGGTACTCAGGAAACTGAGGCAGGAGGATTGCTTGAGCCCAGGAGCTCAAGGGTGCAGTGAGCTATGACTGCATCACTACACTCCAGCATGGGCCACAGAGCAAGATTCTGTCTCTTTTGTTTTTTTGTTTGTTTACAAAAAATAGGTCTACTGACCTAACACTTATAAATAATTAAAAATAATCTGTAGCACTAATAATCAACATGGAGACATTTTCAAACATTTTAGAATAACTGGTGTAACTTGCAGGGAAAGAACAACTTGCTAATTAATTAGTTCACTGAGATCTTGCTTACTTCATTTAAATCTTTCACTTCCATAAATGTTTAATTTTTCAAAATACGTTTAAACGTTCAGAGAACGAGAACTTCACGGAAATGGTTACATGCCTTCATTTACTAAAATCTTAAGGTTTTACTTAAGCTGATATGGTCACAATTAGTCTAAAATGCTTGTATTTATTTCTTCAATAGTTAACTGCTTACTAAGCATTGTACTAGGTACTGATAATACCAAAGTATGTAAAAAACCAGGTTTACCCTTCTCAAGCCTCAAGCTGGCAGTAAAGTGGTTGGAGAGATGAACAAACAATACCAATTTTTTTTAATGATGCTTACCATAAAAGAAATGTGCATAAAGTACCAGGGCAAAAGAGTAGGAAGTAGGAGGTCATCTGGATTTGAAGGAGGGTAGGGAAAAAAAGGGGGGGGCATTCCAGACAAAAACAAAGTCAACAAGGAAGTGTATCTGTGCAAGACATGCAGGGAACAAGCTGTCCAGTGCAGGAGAGGTAAGAAATGGAATTCACACTATCTATAATTTCCCTCTGTTGATACCACTATCTCCTAATCTAAAATAAAAATCATAGAATCACTTAACTCTCCCTTCTCCCTTAAACTAAACATCCAGTCAACTACCAAAGAATCTTTTGAACTATGTTCTGGGGTCTGCACTTTATTCTGCCTTCCCTAATAGTCCAAATGTCAGAAGAGAACTCAAGTTGGACATGGACTATAAGCTCAAAGACTGGTCTTTGATGACCTCTGCACTATTTGTTACAGAGAAAAATAACAGAAGCAGAGGTGGGGGAAATGAAGAAACACAGTGTGGACACGGCCTTGAAGAAATGTGGTAATGAGAAAAAGAGAGGTTAAGGTCCCAAGCTAGGGAGTTTCTTTGGTAGTATAAAACATCTACATGTATGCTGAGAGGAAGAAGTTAGTAAAAGAACAAAGATGATGTCATTAAGAGAAGGGAAGGAATAATTAAAAGAGTAAAGTTCTAGAACAGGATGAAGAACAAGGTAAACAAGTTAATCTTGTAAAGAAGTAGGGACACACTTTCTAAAAATAGGAAAAGAGATGAATGGAAACATCAATAAGTTCAGTGGTTTGGGAGAGAAAAGCTGAGGCAGACCACACCAAACATTTTCTTTGTGGTGTGAAGTCAATGGGGGGTGTGGTGTCCACACTGCAAGGATGATTTCAAGTTTCTCCTGGGAAGGTAAGGAGGAATAGAAAAAACAGACCAGTAGAACAAAGCCACAGAAAGTTATGTTCTCTCCTTTGCAAAAAGAAAAGTATAACCAGTTCCTCATGGATATTGCAAATTTCAGGTATGAGAGCAAAGAAAAAAGTAAATAAAATTTTCTCTAATATACTTAAATTATCCATTTGTGGAATGTCGTTTTCTTTTTTGCCCTCGTATCACTGCAACCACTTCTGTAATAACGCTAAGTGATCGTCCTTCAAATATAATACTTAATATGAAATAGAGAATTCTAAAGTCTAGAAAACAATAGAGATTCAAAAGAGGTGGGACCCAGTAAGTTTTAGCTTCCTATACATAAATGTGATTTACCTCTCGTATTTCATGGCCAGCTCCTCTGTATGACTGTAAGTCCTCCAAGATGCCTTCTGCATCTTTTAATACTACATTCACCTGATTATAAATTTCCTTCTCAGACTCTGTAGGCTGGGCATCTAAACAGCAGGAAAGCACAAGAAAATTTACAGTGACATGAATTTTTTAAATACATGTATAACTCTAAGCAATTAACAATCCAATTTTCCAAAGATAAGTACGTTTTATTCAATGTTAACTTTGCACTTCTTAGAAAAGACCAATAAGTTTTCCAAAGCTCCATGTTTAAATAACTAGCCTCAGGTTTATAAATATCACAAAGAAGCAAGGGAACACCAAACACTGCTATTTAGTTTAAGTTACAAATTGTGACTTGATATTTTAAACCAATCTGAGAATTGTAATTAAAAATTTTTAATTGGGATCATCAATCACTTTTCTACTACATTCATAACTATCACTGACGATAAATACATCAGTAATCATCTATTTTAATGCAAGAGAAATGAAAGCCTACTAAAATATCTTGTTCATCTATAGTTTAAGACTGAAACTACTTTATTTTCCTATAAAGTTTAACTTTTAGACTAAGGATACAAAAAAGTAAAAATTTTAAAAGAATAGCTTTCAATACTCCCCTTTTCTAGGGATCACTTTAAATTCCATATTAACATTTATGATAATACAGGTTAAATACGGGACGATATATACAACTAAGAGCAAACCCAAGGCAGTACCATAGAACTTTTCTGCTGATGAACACAAGGCCAGGATTCCTGAGCAGAGGAGTTCAAATTACAAAACTGCTCCAGAATTAGCTGCTGAAAACTAGGTACTTTAAGCTATGCTACAATATTATTACTGAAATTTTGAAATGATAAAGCAAAAACTTCAGTCTCTACACACCTGGGAATAGGGAAAAATGAAAGGAAAATTAGTTATAAAAACATAATCAGGGACACAAACATATGGGCATTTTCACCACCTGTGGTGTTAGCCACAAAACATGTTAATGGATGACTAAATCTGAATTTCTCTCTGCTTGATTCAAATGAATGGAAATCCTGCTTTTAATAATAACTTGGTCATTTGTTTCTCTGAGGACAAATCTTTTTTATTTAATATATTTGGTGTTTTTTTTAAAAAACGGGGAGCTCTATGAGGAAACTGAGTTGTTCATAAATCTTTCCAACTACACCACATTCAACACTACAGATAAGGCATAAAGCACTTAAAATGATAAACATGATTACCATAATGTTGTAAAGAATTTTAATGGCAGAATTCCTCCATGCTAAAATGTTCTCCTATGAGGAGAATGGAGGAAATCTGAATTTATAAGTCATTAAGCACATTTCTGACAAATTGCTGTTTACCAATTATATAAAACTAATATCTACACTTTTCTGCATCCACTTTGCCTCCCCACAAATACATAATGATCTCTTTATTTCTTTACTTAGAAAATTTAAAAGAAACTTAGTTCACACATGAACCTAGGTGTAAAGATGCCTAAAAACTAACTATTTTGCACTTGGGGCAAGTCATAATTCAGTTCCATCTATTAAACCTGCCAATTTGTCAAAAATATACAACATATTTTTAAAAAATCAACAATTACAGTACCAAATTTTAAATTCAACATATGCAAAACAGTACTACAGCAACAGTAATAAAGTAACATTCATATGCAAAGCCAACTAAAGAATCTGTTCACATATATGTTCCCTTATTTTTCAATTTTCAGCAATCATGTATTATTTTGTTAGAATGAAAATACCTTGACAAAATAATTACACAAGAGAAGCCAATTGAAAAATTAAAAAGACTCTCTCTGTCCAAGGCTACAAAGGTATTACTAGGAACAAATAATGATATTGTAGCTAAATGATTAGCTTAAAAAAAAAAATCAGGCTTCATAATTTAGCAGTAGTATGTTTTCACATTTAGCCAGACCATATTTTCCAATGTAATAGTTAGACACATACTTTAAAAAAAAAAAAAAAATCACACCTCATAACTTTTATACTTACACTGGATGCATTAGAGAAAAATAATTTTTACATGCAAAAATGACAGTTTTATACTTTTTCATATGGAATTGTGGAACTACAAACATAACATCAATAGTAAACACATAATATAGTTTGAATTTATGAAGTGGGAATTCATGACAAAGGACAATATTTTAGCTATCTATTATATATCAACAGTATTTGTGAAGTTCGAAAATATTAAACTATGTATTTTTGGTGTGGTGACTAGCTGTTAACATAAAAATGTGACACTGAAGACTTACACACAAACAAAACATTATAAAGTAGACTTAATAGACCTTGTAAGTGGTTAATAACTAGTAAAAGTTTAATAAGTACCAAGAAATTTAAAAATAAAGGAGAAGATTCAAGTTTCCCTTAAGGGTGGGAAAAATACCCAGCACCACACTGATTAAACATTTTTTAGACTGTCACAGGAAAGTCACATTTATAATTTTGAAAGCTGCTGAAGACTGCTGTAGAAATGAAGGCAAACAGAAAATAGCAGACAGGTAAGCACTAATTTACTGAAGCATGTCATGCAAAAGGGTAAAATACTACAGAGGGAAAAAGACTGCATAAAATAAAGCATTTATTTTTTAAAAAATGGTATTATATAATGCAAGCAAGACTTGTCACTTTGATTTTTCATAGTCAAGAATGACTTTACTATTTCAACAAAAAATGTAGCACTTAGACAGCTAACAAAGACATTTATTTGATTGCAAAATAATGTATATACTACTGAGAACAGACATACTGATTATTCATGAAGCTTACTTTTAAAGCTGTTCAAGGGAAATTAAGGCATGTTTCAATTGTTCTTACTGTTTAAAGATAAAATTAAGTATATAAATAATTTCACACCAGTTTCCTATAGGGTGGAGGGTAGAAGTGGAGTCACTAAAAATAACAGCTAAAATTTAAGTTGTTAAGATACAAAAGGAGGCAAAGATTAGCTATGAAAGGAAAAAAGTAAAAAGCTAGTCAACATAAAAACTGTAATTGTGATAAGGGGTTTTTCTGCTTTAATCTACATTCATTCATTCAATAAATATTTGTAATCTATCTGTTAAGTTTCATCAAGGCAGGTGCCAAAATGTACAGTATGTATCATCAGTATATACGTAAACCGAGTACCTAGCTTTTCTATAATAAATATTTTTTGAATGAATGAGATGGTACGGAGACATAAATAAGCCTCTACCATGAATTAAAGTGGACTACTATGCATTTTGATCTCTAAGCAAACAGAATCGTACACTATGTCAGAAAAATAAATATAAAAAAGATGCTACCAGGATAAAGATATTTCAAAGTACAGGACAAAATAAATTGAAAATATGCCAGAGATAAATGAAAAAATATAGTGGGTCCCAATATTTCTAAATGATGGGGGCAAACAGGTAACACAAAAGACACAAGAAATAAAGGAAATGTATGACTCAATAGAAAGGCACTGTAACAAAGAATCAGAGAAAGTAAATTCTATTCTCACTTACAAATGACTACCTCTATTCTATTTTCATCTACCTGCAGATAAATAAATCAAGTTAACAAATATGTACTGAACTTCTACCATTTAGAAAGAACTAAGCTAAGGTTGGGAAAAGACATAAAAATAAATAAAAGTCCCTCTTCTCCCAAGGACTAGAATTTAATGAGCTAGTAGACACAGTAGTTACTCAGGCTAAAGATTTGTCATTAGAATGAGCTATAAATTAACAACATTGTTATAAAATAGTAAGAAATTC
Organism: Propithecus coquereli; assembly: GCF_000956105.1. NCBI lineage: Eukaryota > Metazoa > Chordata > Mammalia > Primates > Indriidae > Propithecus > Propithecus coquereli. The sequence goes on along the minus strand of NW_012147886.1, from coordinate 390,113 downwards.
CAAGAACTAGAGGAGGCTATACAGGTCCCCCCCACCCCACCATTCGGTGCTCTTTATATGCTGCCATTAGCATAAGTGCTGCCAAATTCTATGGAGCAACTCTGGGCTTATATCATAATTGAACCATTATTAAATAAAATCAAAATAAAATCTTATCATATAGGAGTAATTTTTTAAGGGAAAAAAATCCCTCTATCTAGAGTAAAAAATAGTGTTTCCCTGAACACAGAATGATATTTGATGCCTTGTGGCCTTTGTCTATGCTGCTCCTCCTTTCCACGCCGTCCTTCACTAAACTAGCTTGAAACATTCTAATTCACCCTCCAAAACCCAATTCAAACATCACCATCAGAAAGTCTTCCATGATGATGCCCAACTACTCATTGCTAGATTAAGTTAATACCTTCCTGTGCTATACTCTGAATGTAAATAAAACTGAGTTTGCCTTTTTTTTTTTTTTTTTTAATAGAGACAGGGTTTTGCTCTGTTGACTAGGCTGGAGTGCAGCGGTGTGAGCACAGTTCACTGGACCCACAAACTCCTGGACTCAAGCAATCCTCCTGCATTGCCCTCCGAAAGTGCAAGTGCTGAGATTACAGGCATGAGCCACCATGCCCTGCGAGTTTGCATTTCTATCTATCCTACCAGATTAAGAGCTCCCTGAAGGTAGAGGTTGTATTTTAGTTATCTCTGCATCCTCAGCACCTACTGGCTGGTATACAGGAGGCAAGCCACAAATTTATGTTGCACTGAAGTGAAAAGCAGTTATAGGGATAAGGGGGTAAGTTAAGGAAGTAATGGTTTACGTTAAAGACAGTCTTCATTTTGTAAACATTCCATTAAATCCCATGTCAAATGCCCTAAAATAATTTGTATACAATATGATGTAAAAAGCCAGGTAAATCTGTATGAAATTATTTCTATAGTTGACCACTATGAAGACATAGCAGGCTAGACTTAACCAATTAGAATGATGAAAATAGTATAAGTAAATTACTCTGGTGACCTGGACATCGCCGTGCATCTAGAAATAAACAACATAATACTAATTACACTATTTCATTAATAGAATGTGGCTTTATTAAGTAGTCACTAGGAAGTGGCAAATCAACTATGTTGGCAATTCTGAGAGTCTGGTATAAAACAGTGTACGGAAGGACATATCTGATGGGCCAAGGCCACTACAGTAGCCTAATTTAGGTCAAGCTTTTACAAATGCATATTTCCAAAAGAAAGAAAAATATGCAAATAGATGAGATAGGAAATTAAGAAAATGCCAATGTTAGAATCAAAAGAAAACATTTTAAAATCTAAGAAATAACAGTGGGTAAACTCTAGCCTGGTATACTGTATATTTTCACTAAATTTCATTTACAGTATACCAGTAAGTATCAAACCAAAAGTTTTACATTGGCTGATACAGGCAACAAGCATCATTTTTTAAATTTATATCTGCCTTTAAGAAGCTATCATTTAATATGTAGTTCTGTATTACTGGTTATTTTGCTGTTATTAGCAGTTTTAACCTTTTCCTGCCACTAAATTAGCTATTTAAATTTTAAGAATAATGATCCAAACACCCCCACAGATTGGAAAGCCACGACCAAGTAATCTTTTAAATACTACATTTAAATTCATGCTTCCCACCTGACCACAATACAATGCTATGTTTATAAAAAGATCAAGTGCCAAGTCTTGAACAAGATCTTGACTGTATCGAAGCCAAGATTCTGCAAATGTAAGGAATTTGGACAAAGAGGAAAAGGAGACAGGATGGCAGAAAAATATAAAAGAACACATTTGGAACAGATGCAAATAAACTAAAATATAGCTCTAGTGTAAGTTGCCTCACCTGAAAGAATAATCTTCAAGTCAGCAATCTGCTCAACATCCCCAAGCTGATTAAAAGTCATGCTAAACATGCACTTAAAACAGCACTGCTTAATTGTTGAGAAGGGTCAAGAAAACTAACACTGATTTCATAACATTTCCCCCCTAAAAACCCAACAATTTAATATGGTCCTGATATTAACATCACTACTCATTACGAACTGCACACAGTATCCAAACTGTAAAAATTTGCTTATAGGAATGTAGTAAAAGTAGAATATATCAGAGACCACAAATTATTCTATAAAGTAGAGATAAGCTATAAATTGATGTATTTATATGAACTGTCCTGGTTTAAAGAAAAATATATATAAATGATTCATAAAATAGAATGAATTATATAAAAACTAAACTGAAGTTGAAGGAAAAGATAATGACTGGGGATTTATTTTAAGTGATTTATTTTGTTTTTAAAATCAGAAAAAGTCTTAAATTTTAAATATTTTAAAATCTGTTCAATGTTTTAACCTCAGATAAAAATATAAGGAATCACATGATTTAAAACCTCTTCACCCTTTCCTAACAATTTTCTAATGATCAGTTAAAATAGTAGCATTCACACTAAAACACCAATTTAATACCACTTTTCTCAATATGATAACCAGACAAGCTGAAGCAATACTGACAGCCAAAACAAGCAAAAGCTTTGCAACATGCACCGAGGTCAATGACACTTACCTGCCACTCTTAGACCATATTACAATAGGTCATGCAACATAAAACAAACAGAAGGCAAATTACTTAAAGGTCTGTGAACCCATTATTTTTCTTTTCATTCAGAGTTAGAAAAAATGAATTCCTGAAATAAACACATTAATTTTTTTAACTTTCCAAATTATCTGCAAAGATTAAATAATTTAGGTTCACACTTACCTTTTAATATTATGCCCAAATTACTGAGCTCTGAATGGCCTTCATGAACAGATTTGTATTTAAAATACTTTAATATGCACTTAGAGTAATTGAAACCTAGTAGATTTTTCTTGACTACAATAAAATTTTTCCCTAAATATTGCCTCTATTAATAAATCTTGAAGTAGTATTTGTCCTTTCTACCAACATTTTTTTATAAAAATGTTTTCATTAGAGAATATCTCAAATCATAAATTAATCTCCAACTAAGAGATATGAAATCTCTTATAAAAACTCAAATAAAGACATTTTATCATCACAATTTAATCTATAAAATATGAATTCCAGTTCTAGAAGGCGCCAGAAATTTTCCTCAATTCATAGCTCAGTCATGCAAAGCAGTTAAAAAGATGGCGAAGTGGAAACATTCATTTAGTGCAAGACAAACGCAGTCTACTGCAGGCAAAGAGAAATAGATATAAAATCATCTTCTCACTTTCAAAATCAAGGAAAAAATTTGGCCCCTGCTCAAGGTCTGTGCATGTCAAAACTTTAAGAAGATTCCCCATGTTAAGGTACCTGTCAAGACAAGAATGAGAAAAGAGAAAATATCCCTTTATAAAAAAGAACATCTGAAATTTACTTTAAAAAAAAAAAAAAAGTAACAGGGAAAATGTTCATTAGGCCATGAATTCATCCTTCAGGTTACCCAGACTGTGCTCTGGAAGACAGCAAACCGGGTTCTCAAGGTGTTGATATGTAGGACCTAGAGGTGAAATGTGGTTTTCCTGTACACAATGGCACAACTGTTGCTCTAATTCTTCTTAAAATTCTCCCAAGACAAGTTTCATTAATGGCCTTATAATGAAAAATTCTTTAAGTATTCCAATAGTGCTAGTATTCTGAAAAAGAAATTTCTGATCAAGAATTATACATGTGTAATCTTGTTAGTATAGCACTGAAACAACAATTTATTTCAAAGCCAAATATTAAGATGTTTGGCCATAGCTCACCTTTGCATCTCATCTTAAAACAGCGTAATATAAAACTTACTTTCTGCATGCTGTTAAATATAACATATATTTCTAACAAAATTTCGATTATTATTAATTTGTAGAGGTTATTTAAAGTATTGATTCCAGATATGCAGCACAATTCTTATTTTTAATAAATTATAGGATTATAAGCAAATGGATTGTTTGACACAGTCACTAAAGCATACTATTAGAATGTTCATCATAAGGCTACTTGCTTCATGGACTAATGAAAGGACAGCACTGGCTACAGACTCAACATGATTTTAGCAAATGAAAAACTAAAGAATTATACATATGATGGTGATGTTTGCCTACGATTAAGAAAAAAATCATGCAACCTTTGTTCAATCCCATAATTAACAAATATTCTGACTGGCCTTCACTGTGGTGTGAATATAATTAATCTTTCACCTTTACCATTATGCACCAGCTGTGAAGGGCTAAAGAGACTTACTTTCAAAGTCCAAGAAAAAATGTGCTGCATTGTGGTCTATGTCCCTGGTTAGCACCTTAATGAGATTACCCATGCCAGCAAACCTAAAAATAAAAATGGCAACATCATTTAGTTCCAGTAAAAAATTTTAAGCAGAGGCCTGGGATTCGGCAAAGGCTGGCTTGCTCATAATTACCACCAGGTGCAGGTTTATGTGCTTTTGGCATTGAAAATTTGGAACTTTAAATAAAAGCACATTTGGCTCTGAGTTTAGCCCCTGTCCCTCTTTCCCACATATCAAAAAAGTTATATAAAGCAAGATGGGAAGAAAAGATTAGATCTTTACATATAACTTGCAATATTTACATTTGATTACTATCTAAGTGTTATGCCTTTAAAATTTTTGAGGTATATATTCTCAACTTAAATTACTACCAAAACAATATTTCTCAAGTAAATATAGAGACCACTGCTTTTAGATGAATAGGGATATTTTTCCTTCTTGCAGAATCAAATCCTATTGGGAATACAAAGAAGATAGTATTCAAACCACATTTAACCATTAAAGACTGAAGAAAGTTATCAATTAAACCCATTTAAAAAGTTCACCACACATAAACCAATATTTCTTACATATTCTATCTCCCAAGATTAAGCGAAGTTTTATTATTTAACTCTTAGACTCAATATTCAACTATACACAACTCTACAATGTATGTAACTTAAAAGTTAACACAGCAAACAAGCATATAGGAAGCCAGCAATTATCACAACCTAGTAAGTTTGCAGAGGAAAAAAAGTAAAAATAATACATTGGCATAAATGTTCCCCAAGAATCTGCCATAACACAGTGAGCATGAAGGTGGGAGGTGGTGTCAGGAACATCCAGGAAACCAGGTTCAAACCTGGAAGTTGGAGTAAGAACAGGGAAGGCAAACTATGGTATCACAGCTACCTACACCCTCCCTCCCTCCAACTGCAGTACTTTTTCTCCAAAGATCCAGCTGCTGGCAAATGTAAATAAAACAAAACATAAAAGTAACAGTACCTTTAATACAACTTGTCACTCACTCCCATTACAAGAAGTATAAAAAAAATCAGAACTTCTGGTCACCTGTGCTGTTCTCCTTCTTCCACCCACTCCCCAACACCACCTGTGTCCCTAACTATAAACTTCCCAAGAGGAAATAAATACATATGTGCAACAGTTATTTACTTGCTTTAGAGGTCAAAGTCTGATGGACAGAACACACATTTCTTAAAAAATGCTAAAGCAATCAAATTTATTCACAGGTATGATATATACTGAACAGTCCCTCTCCTTTGAAACAATATTCCCCCAATGAAAGAGGTAGGGATCTATGGTTTTTATATTAACATTTCTATTATACAGAATTTCAATGGTCTGATTTTGTACAATGTTTTACATGAAAGGATTAGGTGAGATTAAGGCTGGGAGGGAAATACTTTTAATATTTCGCCTTAATTATCTTGTGTACTATAAAAAGTTTAATAATACAAAGCTTTTACATTTAAGAAAAGGATAAGCATTTTTCCTAAATCATCACATCCAAATAATTAACTCAAATTGGTTACTAAATTTATTCAATAGGTTTTTCAAGAAACCATTTGGAAATACTTCACAACTTTAATTTTTAAAAGCTTTCAAACATATATGAAGTATCTGTTTCCAAACATATATAAATTTCCTCACTAACAAGAACTGAGACTAAATATGCAAAAAATTACCTAGTGGTTATCAAAACTACAACTATGGATAGAAAATATGTCATGATAAAGGACTGTATTTAACAGGAAAAAGGCAGCAAATCATTTGATTTTAAGAGTTCAATCTATAGAATCAAACCAGAATTCCAACTGTAGCTTACTAATAACTGTTTGACCATAGGATGGTTGTTATTAATAACTTCTCAGAGACTCATTTCTGGGCTGGTACAACACAGACAATATAGTAACCACCTTAAAGGGTTATTACAAGGGTTAAATAAGACTAAGCACTGACTCAGCGCAGTGCCTGACACATAGAAAGTATTAAATAAATGTTGGCTGTTGTTATAATATAACCCCAAAATCACAAAGTAACTTTTTAAAAATAGTAACGGCTCTATTTCTTTTAACACAAATCAGAGTCTTTAATATATAAATAAATTTCAATGTTATAAATCAGAATAAAGCCAATTTTTAGCCCATTTTTGTCAATAATATTGGGGAAATGCTGTCCTACAATTATTCTATGAACGGGAAACCATCATCAGGTACAGGATGGATAAAGAAGAGCTAGACTGGGTTTCCTTACTTCTTACCTGTGTGCACACAGTCCACCCTTCAGGGAAAATGTTAACTAGCCAAGTTGGTCTGCTCCATTTTCCTACAGCTCCTTTTGTAAAAACTTCTTCCACTTTTTAGTTCTTCTTTTCAGGCATCTCAGGCTAACGGATCCTACACTGCTTTATACTTGGTCCTGCCCTATTCAGTACCCAAAGTTCTCAATGATTTAGAATTTCTTACCTCTTTATCACATACACAGACACTTAGGTCGAAATGGCTCAGCTTATCTAGCATAGTGTTTCGCAATCTTGGCACTATTAACCTTTAGGGCTGGATAATTCTTTCATTGTGGGGCTCTATCTCACATTGTAGGAAATTCAGCAGCAACCAAGTCTTCAATCCGCTAGATACCAGTAGCAACCTCCCCCCGACTCCCAACAAATTCTGACAACCAAAAACATCTAGGGGCAAAATTTCCTCCAGTTAAGAACCACTGATCTACAACTGTTGTTCAGTGCAGAAATTCCCTCCACCACATAGCACACAAGACAGATGCTACCTAGGCAACCTACATCATGCATGTCTCTTTGTACAAAAACACATGGAATTTTTCAAAGATCTGAAATAGTTCCATTATAACATTATCAGCTCTCCTGTATTTATAAGAATAAACAAAAAAATTAAAACCATACTATCTAGCCATGTTTTAACTCAGCCAAAAACCAACTAACCAAACAACAACAAAAAAAACAACTATTCCATCCCCTCACTGTGACTAATTTCAACAAATATGATATACTGATTAACTGTCAGCTCAGGTAGGTACCAGACTGCTTGGGTTCAAAATCCAGCTCTGCCAATTCAAAGTCTTCTGACTTTAGTTGTTTCCTAACTTCTCCACACCTCAGTTTTCTTATCTATCAAAGGTGTATAATACAAATATCCGGTGCAGAGAGTTCCTAACATCATTACATGGGTTAATACAAGCACAACATTTAGCTCTATGCCTGGCAGTTTATTTGCTGCTATGACTGTCGCAGCTGTTAGAGCAACCTGACTAAACTATGTAATCTGTTCCCAGTAGCAGAACCTGTGGAATGTGAGGCATGGGAATATGTGGCAGCCATACTTCCTGCCACAGAGGACACCACTCTGTCACAAGAGAATGAAGCCAACGTGCAGTGGGGAGTTCCAGAAAGTGTCCTGGAGTCATTAATTTCCATTTATTCACAAGTTCCAGCAGCCATTCCCTTCAGTTCAGTTGCTTGCTTTTCCTCTGCTTTTAAGACACCCTAGTTTCTTTTAAATAATATCCTTATTAGCTATTTAGTTGAGTTGGATTTCTGCTACTTGCATCTAAAAGAATCTAATGATGAATAAATAAATTTGATAAGAAAGGTACCAAAAAGTATAAGATTTTTAAACAAATTATACATAACTTGACCTCAAATACTACTGGTGTATTTTGGAGGCACTGTTTTCAAGTAAGGAATTAATATTATCGTTTACAATAATAATAAACTGTAAGTCTTACTATCTGAATTTAGGACGAAAAAGCTAAAGAATTCTCTTTTACATTATTTTTTATTGTAATCCTTGGATTTAAACTAAATACTAAAAATATTTACCAAATAATCTAAAAAGAAATTTAATATAAATTTAATACACAGAAACCAGACATCGTTTACTTCAAGAGTTTGTAATATTGCTGGTGCAATTTTGTGACTATGAGTCCTTACGTTAAACATTTGTTTCGATGTTGACAACTTATCTAGAAAGGAACATACCCTTCCTGGCCAGCAGTCTGTGGAATGTACTTTTAAACAAACAAAAGGCACTTAATAAATACATTAGACCATTTTCCCATAAAACATTTGAAGTTTCCTGGCCGGGCGCGGTGGCTCATGCCTGTAATCCTAGCTCTCTGGGAGGCCGAGGCGGGCGGATTGTTTGACCTCAGGAGTTCGAAACCAGCCTGAGCAAGAGCAAGACCCCGTCTCTACTAAAATTAGAAAGAAATTAATTGGACAACTAAAAATATATAGAAAAAATTAGCTGGGCATGGTGGTGCGTGCCTGTAGTCCCAGCTACTCGGGAGGCTGAGGCAGGAGGATCGCTTGAGCCCAGGAGTTTGAGGTTGCTGTGAGCTAGGATGACGCCATGGCACTCTAGCCCGGGCAACCCAGTGAGACTCTGTCTCAAAAAAAATAAATTAAAAAAACAAACAAAAAAAAAAACATTTGAAGTTTCCTTATAAAATAACTAGCCAACAGAAACAAAACTGTATGGTACAGTTACCACACTGTTTCCTCTATCTTTCTAGGAACTTCCTTCAAGACGCTGTTACTTCATTTACTCTTTTACACTCAAGGACTTTCTAATGCTGTCTCCTCTTGGATGGCTTCTTTTCATCCTTCAGATCTCATCTCAAACGGTATGTCTTTAGAGAGGCTGTTCTCTGACAACCTTCTCAAAAGGAGTAGCACTGGCTGCCCCACTATCTTCTACTTCTTCATGCAACTTATTCCTTCAGCACATTTATCACAATCTGAATGACTGGTGTCAGTTTTCCTCACATCCAGCTGATAAACTTATTAATAATAAATATTTGTGGGTGGGGAGTGAGAAGGAGGGGGAAGGAAGGAAAGCCCATGAACACACTGACCACCATCACTTTAAAGCAGGGTTTCTCAAACTGGGCACTACTGATTTTGAGCCAAGCAATTCTATGCTTTGGGGGCTGTCCTGTGTCTTATAGGATATTTAGCAGTCAGTATCTGGGACCTTTACCCACTAGATACCTCCTATTACCCCTACCCCCAGTTGTGCCAACCAACAATGACTCCAGACATTGCCAAATGTACCCTCGAAGGCAAAAAAGTGCCTGGTTGAGAGCTGCTGCTTTCAACATATGACCACAACCATGAAGTGCATCCTCAGTTTTGCCTGGCAAGCCTACTACATATCCTTAGTCAATCTGCTCTCCTACTTTCCCAGGTGACCATTCACACTTTTTAAAAATCTCCTTAAACTCCAACAACCCCTCCTCCATCCTCACTTGCAAGAAATGACCTCACTACATTTTTCACACACAAAACACGGAAACTTCTACTATTTTTTCCACACGCTTTTTTCATCAGTCAAATCACACTCCAACTTCTGCACCTGTTCCTGAGGGGCAACCTCTCCTCTGGGGCCTACTTACCTTCTCCTACTTACCTTCCTCTGCTCAAGGACTTCACTCCCCTCTATTACCACACTGTCTTTTCTGTCTTCTTTATTAGTGACATTTGTCAAATGAGCTATCTAGCTATTTCTTTCCACTTTTCCCATTCTCATTATTTCAACTCATTCCAATCCAGCTTTTACGCTCACGAGTACAATGAAGCTGTCCCTGTCAAGGTCACCAAAACTTGCATCTGGCTAAATCTAAAGGGTAATTCTCACACTTCAACTTAACTGAACTCAGCAGCTTTTGACCCAGTTTATCATTCACTCCTTCCTGAAATACTTTCTTCATTTGACATTTTGGATAATACATTCTCACGAGCTCCATTCCTACCTCATGTTTTTCTGTTTTTCAGTACCCTTCCCTTTGGCATACATGTATGCATTTAATTCTCCCATCTTAAAACACAACAAAAATGTATCTTAATTCTATTTCACTCACCAGCTCCCAATCAATTCCCTTGATTCTCTTTGCAGCAAAATTACTGAAAAACAATCAACACTCAGCATCTTTTATTCCTCTCCTTTCGCTCTCCGTTAAACTCATTCCAACCTAGCTTTTGCCCCCATCCCCAATCACCAAAATTGTTCTGGCGAGGCCACCAAGTAACCTCTGTGCTGCTAATCCCAGAGTCAATACTCAATCATTCAAACCTTACTTCACCTGCCAGGAGCATCTGAGAGAACTGACACTCCCTTGTCCTTCTCCCACACACTTTTCTCATTAGCTTCAAGGGTAGCACATCTCACTTCCTCTACTGCCTAACTACTGTGGTCCTTGCCACCCTCTCTCCTTGCCAGAGTTACTTAAAGAGCCTCCTAACTGGTCTCCTTGCTTCTACCCTGGCCTCCTCCTACAATATCTTTTTATAAGAAGTAAAACAATCTTTTAAAAATATAAATCAGACCACCGCCTTTCCCTGCACAAAACCATGCAATGACTTACCATCACACTCAGAATAAAAATCCAAATCCTTTACCAGGTCTTACAAAACTACATCATCTGTCCCTAGTGCACTCTGGCCTCATCTCCCCTCCCTTTCCATTGCACTCACATCCGTCTACCCACAACAGCCTGCTTGCAGTTTCGCTAATGCGGCAAGATTTCTCTCTACTTGGAAGCTTTGTATCTGCTTTTCCCTGTCCTGGAATGCTCCTTCCACAGACCTTCAAATGCCAAGCTACTGCATGCCCCTGAGGTCACTGCTCAGTAAGACCTCTCAGAGAGGGCTTCCTTGAATAAACCATCTATAATCCCCTTCCCAAATTGATGTTTATCACCACCTAACACGCTTCCTTGGATTATCCATCTACTCTGTCTTCCACTGAATAGTGAATTTAGAGAAAGCAGGAGCTTTGCTCCTGTACACTCCTACTCTATCCACAACACCTGGAACAATGCCTGGCATGCAGATGGTAGTCCTAAATATTTGTTGAATAAACTCATGATTAAAAATATAAAGATTAGCATGCAAAGATGGTTAAAAAATACAGAGAAAACAAAAATTTGTCTTTAAAGTTATAGGAAAGCTCCAAAGGGGGGGAGGTCAAAATAAATACTGACAATTGAAAAATCTCCTGAGTTGAAAACAAAAAAAATCTAAGAATTCAGAAAAAACTCACTAACTTCCCAGCCAAATTAATGAAGTCTTCTCTTGTTTTTTTTCTCTGTAAAAGCCATACATAATACATACACAATAGTTTTATGTACAGCTATTAAGAACTTTTGGTACGTTAAATATCAGGAAAATAGATTGGCAGATAATATGTATGCCTATCAAGAAAGTCTATAGTTTGCTAAGATAACTCAGGAAGAACATTACAGGCATACCTGTTTTATGGCATTTAGCTTCACTCAGCTTCACAGATTCTGCTTTTTTTTTTTTAATAAACAAATTGAAACTTTGTGGCAAGCCTGGGTCTAGCAAGTCTATTGGTGCTATTTTTCCAACAGCATGTAATCACTTTGTGTCTCTGGGTCACATTTTGGTTAATCCCTGCAATATTTCAAAGTTTTTCATTATTACTATATCTGTGGTAGTGATCTGTGATCTTTTATGTTAGTACTGTAATTGTTGTGGGACACCATGAACAGCGCCCACAAAACACAGAGAACTTAATAGATAAATGCATGTGTGTTCCAGCTGTTCCACTGACTATCCATTCCCCCGTCTCGCTCCCTCAGGCCTCCCTATTCTGAGAAACAACATTAAAATTATACCAGTTAATAATCTTACAATGGTCTCTAAGTGTCCATGTGAAAGGAAGAGTCACAAGTCTGTCACTTTAAATCAAACGCTAGAAACTGTTAAGCTTAGTGAGGAAGGCATGTGGGAAGGCATGTGGAAAGCCATGATAGGCAGAAAGCTAGGCCTCTTGCACCAGTTAGCCAAGCTGTATTAATAAATGCAAAGGAAAAGTTCTCAAAGGAAATTAAAAGTGCTACTCCAATGAACACAGGAATGACAAGAAAGCAAAATAGCCTCATCGCTGGTATGGAGAAAGCTTTAGTGCTCTGAACAGAAGATCAAACCACCCACAACATTCCCTTAAAGGCCTAATCCAGAGCAAGGCCCTAACTCTCTTCAATTCTACGAAGGTTGAGAGAGGTGAGAAAGCTGCAGAAGAAAGTTGGCAGAGATTGGTTCACGAGGTTTAAAGAAAGAATCCATCTCCGTAATATCAAATTGCAAGGCGAAGCAGTAAGTTTATCCAGAAAACCTAGCTAAGATCACTGATGAAGATGGCTACACTAAAAAACAGATTTTCAATGCAGACAAAATAACCTTATTTGGAAGAAGATACCGTTTAGGACTTTCATAGCTAGAAAGGAGAAGTCAATGCCTGGTTTCAAGCTTCAAAGGACAAGTTTACTCTCTTACTGGCAGCTTATGCAGCTGGTGACTTTAAGTGGCAGCCAATGCCCATTTACCATTTCGAAAATTCTAGGACCCTTAAGAATTATGCTAAAACAACAAAGCCTGGATGACGGCACATCTGTGGATAGCATGGTTTACTGAATATTTCAGTAATATTTCAGTTATGTCACTGTTGACACATAGTGATCAGAAAAAAAAGAATCTTTTCAAAACACTATTGCTCACTGACAGTACACCTAGTCACCCAAGAACTCTGATGGAGATGTACAAGGAGATGAATGTTGTTTTCATGCCTGCTAACACACCCATTCTGCAGCCCATGAATTAAAGAGTAATTTCAACTTTCAAGTCTTATTATTTAAGAAATACATTTCATAAGGCTAAAGCTGCCATAAATAGTGATTCCTCTGATGGATATGAGCAAAGTAAATTGAAAACCTTCTGGAAAGGATTCTAGATGCCTTTAGAACATTTATAATTCATGGGAGGAGGTCAAAATATCAACCCTAACAAGAGTTTGAAAAAAGTAGATTCCAACCCTCATGGAAGACTGTGAGGGGCTGATCAAGACTTCAGTGGAGGAAATAACTGCAGATACGGTAAAAATAGCAAGAAAACTACAATTAAAAGTGGAGCCTGAAGATGGGATTGAATTGCTGCAATCTCATGATAAAACTTGAACTGATGCGGAGTTGCTTCTTATGGATGAGCAAAGAAAGCGGTTTCTTGAGATAGAATCTACTCCTCATGAAAACACTGTGAACACTGTTGAAATGACAACAAAGGATTTAGAATATTACACGAACTTAGTTGATGAAGCAGCAGTAGGGTTTAAGAGGATTGACTCTAATTTTGAAAGAAGTTCTACTGTGGGTAAAATGGTATCAAACAGCATCACATGCTACAGAGAAATCTTTCATGAAAAGAAGACCTCAATCTTTGTGGCAAATTTCCTTGTCATCTTATTTTAAGAAATTGCCACAGCTACCCCAACTTTCAGCAACAACCAACTTATCAGTCAGCACCCATTAATATCAAGGTGAGACCCTTCTGCAGCAAAAAAGATTATGACTAGCTGACGGTTCAATTGATCATTAGCATTTTTTAGCAATAAACTATTTTTTATATTAAGATATGTACATTGTTTTGTTAGATATAATGCTATCGCACACTTAGTAAACCAAAGTATAGTATAAACATAACATTTTATGCACTGAGAAACAACCAAAAAATTCACGTGACTCACTTTTACTGAGATATTCACTTTATTGCAGCGATCTGGAACTGAACCCAAAATATCTCTGAGGTATGCCTGTGTATAGTCATAAATGTGGCTCTAAAATACAAATAAGAATGAAGACTATCCTATATCATACTTCTAATCTTTGTAAAACTTAATAGTGTACATAACATTAAAATAAGCTTTAAAATGTGGGTTTAAATTGTATTTAATTCCCTTTAGACCATAAGTCCTCCCACAAAGTCCTATTAGGGATTCTTCACCTTTTGGGAAAGAATTAAAAGCAGAGTATCAATTCTGCCCCCTCAAAATTTTACAAGGAGGACAAATTCCAAAATCAATAATGACATTATCACCTTCAACCCAGATAACTTGGTAAAGGACAGAAAGAAACACAATGAAGTATTAGAGAAAAAAGGATAACCCAAACATACTTTGTTCTGTCTAATAAAATTTCAAAACCAGTTTCAGAACAATGCTTTAATACAATGTCATATACATTCAAATATATGGTGACTAAGACTGTGTGAATGCAGAAGGGTTGTCACAATGATCATTAAAAACTACCAACCATTTTTAGTGCTGAAGACTAACAATGTCTAATATTTAAGCTTTAAATTATAGGCAAAAAGGTCTTCTCGAAAATATGTTACTATAAAATGTTCCTGAATTATGTTCTATTGTGCATAAAAATATAACTTAATATTAAATATGCTATTTCTCTATCTTATATATCAAATATTTAGACCTGTGGAAACAGCTAGAATCTTTAAATTTGAGAAGATGGTAGATTAATGTGGAATTCAATTATGTTCCTGCTTTACTTATCTGCTACAAAATTTCTGATTCTCATACAACATGTACAGTGAATCTGAAGAAGTATTAACAAAATGGAAGAGCAGTACTGAAAAATGTGGTCCAGTTGTCACTGATGATGGAACAGAATGTGATGAAGCCCAGGAGAGATTGAGGACTCACAGGCTTAAGTTTTGCTCACAGCCTTCAGTTACGCGTTTGGAAAGCAATTATAACACAACATAATATGACAAAATATGATATTTTTGTGTAAGCAAAAGCATAGTGAATTGCTTTAATAATTCTTAATCCAAAGACAAACTACAATATACGTAAGAGATTCTGGAACTGCTTTGTCATGTACGCAATCAACAGTGTTTTAAAAAGTTGTTTTAACATTAAAAAGAAAATTGTACTTTGAAGATAGTAGCAATGACAATGGAAAAAAATTACTAATTAAGCAATGGTTCTTTCAGAGAAAGTAATCCACCTGCTGAAGAAGTAACCAAATTGACGTGCTTTTAGAGAGCAATTACAGAAATGTTGTATGAAAAATGCTGAAAAGATTCTTCTAATTGATCTACTCCACAGAAAATGTTAAAGCTATAAAAATAACTAAAAGAGTGGAATTGGAA
>NW_012147886.1:367101-371899 GCF_000956105.1 Propithecus coquereli | reverse complement strand
AAAAAAGCCTGGATTGGAATTCAGGTACCTGAACTCTTTCCAATATACATTCTATAATACATGGATAATTAATTAAAAATATTTTATCATTACATAAAACCTCAAATACTTCTATATCTAGTGTTTACAGTACCTGGCAGTGGTAGTTGTTTTAAATCAAACAACTTTAACTTAGCACCTATCTGCCAATCACTGTGATAGATACTGACCATCTAGAACTGAGGAATTCAAAGACAAGTGGAAGAAACTAGACAAGATAGTGTGGGCATGCTTCCATACAGAGACAAGCAAAGGACACTACGAACACATAGAAAAAGGAACACCTAATCCAACCTTGGTAAGGTAAATAAGGCTTCCCAGAGGGGCTGATTCTTAATTCTTTCTTGTTTGCTATTTCTTTTAATAATGCCAACATATGGAAAAGCACAGAAAAAAAAAAATAATATTCACATACTCTATCACCCAGATTAAAGCTGTAACACTTTGGCCATATTTGCTTCAGACGGCCTCTCCACTATTTTTTTGTGCAGTTAACCTCTTAACCTCTCCCAACCAATTCTCTTCCCCTTCACTCTACTCATCCTTCTCCTAAGGTAATCAATATCTTAAAATCATACTTCCTTTCCAAACATATTTTAAAATTTTTACTACAAAGATATACATTCATAAACAACATAGTATTGTTCTGCCCTTCAATTTGCAAAAATGATAAACTATGCGAATTCTTTTAAAATTGGCTTTTCACGCTGAATTTTTGAGAATTATCCATGTTCATTCATTTTAGCTATTACACACTATTTCATTATTCAAATAAACCAATTATTTATTTATTCCCCTACTGATGAACAATAACATTATTTTCAATTTTTTACTATTAACAAATTGTACTGTACACATCTATATACATACTACATATACTTATGCCCACATACAAGAGTTTCTTTCTACAGGATATTATCTAGAAACAAAAAGGCAGTTGTAACTTTACTAGGTGGTGCTAAATTGCTCTCCAAAGTATTACATTTCTATCAATTCAATGTTCCCTGGTAAAAGATTTCCTTTTTCCCATCCTCCAAAACCTCAAATTTAACTTTTAGATTGTGAACTCTTTCATTTTGTATTTTCTTAATTACCAGTAAAAATGTACACCTCTTTGTATGTTCACATGCCACATAAGGAATGTATTTTCATTTCCTTTAATTCCTATGCCACTTAATTTCTCTCTATCTCTCAGCCCCAAACCTACCTTCCTGTATCGCTGGGACTGAGAACTGGGACTGTACTGCCACTACTTTGTATTGCAGGAGCTGAGAATCCGTAAATATTTCCCAGACATCCTTGCTAGCTGGGCTCCTGTTAAATTATGTCAACAGGAGACGCTGGAGGGTGAGAAGAAGGCAGGAGGAAGAGAGACGCTTCTGATCAGGACAGGCTAACAGTTGCTGTAGGAGTGGTGTGAACAGCGTGAGCCCAGTAACCAATATCCTAAATTAGAGGCAGGTGCAGCCTGCGGGTTCCGACCTCGTGGTGGTAGCAGTTTATCTTTCGTAGCAGCAGCAGCATTACCACTTCTTATTTTTTGCTACTCTGTTCCACCCCCTCTTCCTTTTGCTCTTCTGGCCTTTCTAATACCTCTGTAACCAATCCTTTATACTAAATTGTTTGAAATACCCAAAGTGGTATGTTTTCCTAACTTGACTCTGACTGATATACCACTCTCCTTTTTTGTTCTTACTGAGTTTTAGGAATTCTAAAATAGAAATTCTGGATACTTGCTGGACGTGATGGCTCACTCCTATAATCCCAGCAACTAGAGAGGCCAAGGCAGGAGAATTGCTTGAGACCAGGAGTTTGAGAACAGCCTGGGCAACATAGCAAGACCCCTTCATTATAAAAAAAAAATTAGCCAGGTATGGTGGGACTCACCTGTAGTCCCAGCTACTCAGGAGGCTGAGGTTGGAGGACTGCCTGATCCTAGGAGTTCAAGGCGGCAATGAGCTATGATTGTGTCACTGTACTCCAGCCTGGGCAACGGAGTGAGACCCGGAAGGAAGAATGGAAGGAAGAAAGGAAGGAAGGAAAGGAAGGAGGGAGGGAGGGAATTTTTTATAAAATTCTGGATACTAATCTTTTGTTGCTTATATACAAGGCAAATATTTTCCCCTACTCTGTCTTAACTTTATGGTGCCATGTATCATAAAAGTCCAATTTTTCATCATTTCTTTGTGGTCTGTGCTTACTGTCTAAGTAATAATCTTCAAACTTGCCTTAGCTATTCTTGGCCTTTTATTCACTCATGTGACCGTCAAATTCTACAAAAAAATCCTGACAGGACTTTGATTTGATTTTACATTAAATATATACATAATTCTGAGGCAGAACTGCCTTCTTTGTAATATCAGTCATTTTGTCATTTAATCTATTATGAATATGGTAGATTACATGAATTCATGTTCAACTGCTAAACCATTCTTGCATTCCTGGGATCAAGTCTATTTGGTCATATTAAAAAAAACATATATTCCTAGATTTGGTTTGCTAATATTTCACCTTGGATTATTTCATAAATAAGATTAACCTATAGTTTTTCTTTCTATTCTTGTCTGGTTTTGCTATCAGCCTATTTTACATATAGGCTCTTTCTATTATTTGGAACAGTTTATAAACTATAGAAAATGTCAATTCCTCGATGAGTTTCATGGGAAAGTTCTTTCAAACACCTAAGAAGTTTACCTCATTTTCATCTTTGAAACTCTACCCTCTAGCAGACACTCTGTCCCACAGCCAGTAAACATTTGTCAAATTAATGGAATGAACAATTCAAGTAAAAAAGCTTATTTATCAAAAAAGAGAATACTTAAACTAAGGGCATCCCATCAAATGAGTAGCCTTAGGTCAAATGAAACAAAGTACAACTTTATATATTAGGAAGTAAGCTTATGGGATGTGTTACCTACCAAGGGATAATTCAAATATAAGCTTCACAAAGGATAAGAAAATCAAGGGCAAGATTAGCAGACAAAGGTTTACTGCTAACACGTTAAAGATGTCCTAGACAGCAATGACATGTTCCCATAATATTCTTTACTACGAATGAACTAGTCTAATCTTCAATGTTTTTTCTCATATTCTTATGCATTACAACATTAAGACCCCAAATCCTTACAACCTTGATTTGAAGACCAACAGTCATCCTCAGAAATAGCACTTTTTTATTTTTGTTTTTTTGCATAGAGAGTAACTAAGGGCTACAGAGACATTCTCATGCACTACACAGGAAGAGGCCAGCCCTGAAGATTGAGTCTCTGATGCCTCTTTCAGTCACCAAACAGCAGCAAAAGAGCAAGGAACTCAAGGCCTCACTCCCAGATAAGGAGGCTTTATGGTAGTGAAAAGATGAAATATGTACTGTCCATCATTCTTTCTTCCCCTCAAAGATTTCATAGGAAAAGGAGGGAGTGGGGGAAGCAGGAGGCCCCAGTTGGGAGGAAATCTGCCAGAACTTGGCATATGGAAATAAAGTAGCATTCCTAGTTAACTCATTATGACTGAAATGGATAAGAGGTTCTCAAAATTCATTCTTCTACTTTCTTTCTCTCATAATTTGAGTTAAAAGATAAAGTATTCTCTGAAGTGAAGCATTAATAGTCCCTGGTGAGGAAAGACATCAGGCAGAATGGCTTTATATCCAATCACCAATGAATAAGAGAATCTTAGACAAGGAAGGGACCATTCATGCTAAAATGGAAGACCCAAGCTTGGCCATTTAACCTTAGTATTATATAAATTGATTCTACAACATCCACGCCAGGTAGCCATCTAGCCTCTGCTTAAACATTACTCTGCATGACTTCAATTTTAGACTTCTGTCAATTTTTAGAAAAAAGGAACTTAAGCCAATGATTGAATGATCCAAAATTAAGACATGAATTCTGCCCTCAAGAACCACATAATCCTTGTATTAAACTATAATTCACCCACTTGTTAATTTCTCCTCATTGGTCTCAATTCTCATTGGCCTCTTGGAACCAAACTAAACAAACAATCCCTGTCTTACTTGAAAAACCATTAAACATTTGAAGTACCTTAAAATACAGTACAGTGAGGTCAAAAGAAAGTTACCCATCAGACTATGTATACTCACATATGCAAAATTACAAACAAGTCATCTCCTGTCTACTAATTATAAGGATTTAGCTTCTGAAAGTGAAAAAAGTTTAGAAGTGGTTTTTTAGGAAATACTTAAAACAAGGTCCTTCTTAAACATTATAGGCTAAAGGAACTAAGGGCATTGGGACCACTTTTCGCTGAGTGTGATCTTAACTTTTGTATCCAAAGCATCCCACAGAGGGCCTTGCATGCTCTAAGTACTAAATGAATGTTAAGTCAGTAAATGAAATCTTACTGCATGCAACATACTATGGCACATACAATTCATCCAAAAAGAATTAAGAAAAATTCCAACTGTTCCTGAAAGACATTTAATACTAGTACTAAAACTGCTCAAGCAGGGAAAAAAATTCTCACTGAAAAAAAAAATTTTTAAGAAAAAAGTATGATTAGGTAAAAAAGACAAATGCTAAGAAATGTTCTTAAATATTCTCTATAGTTTGTCAGATCTTTCTGTTTGAGCTATGAACACAAAGGAATTTAATATGATGAAATTACAAAAGGGCACAAATGTTTCTCTTGTTCTTGAACTTTCATTCTTGAACTTAAATCAATTTAAATAAACTTAAATTAAAATTATTCCCTTAAATATAACTCTTTCAGGCTTATCATAACCAAACAGAATACA
>NW_012147886.1:365001-367051 GCF_000956105.1 Propithecus coquereli | reverse complement strand
GTCAAGCTCCTAAATTCTCCCTAATCCATCTCTTCCTCCCTTATGTTCCCCTAGCCCTAGAAGTAACTTGCTTCCTGTGGTCTCCATTAATATCTTAGTAACCTCAGCAATCTCTTTTGGCTCAGGCTTCTAACACTGTCTAAATAAATCCATTTATTAAATTCTCAGTTTTAAAACAGTTTCTGCTTTCCTGGTTAGAATGTAACTGATACCAGAGAAGTTCTATCTAACCCACTGTTACTAGTTTAGCAATTAATAAAGTGATCCTTTGATTCTCCTTCCTTTGTGAAATGTAAAGGAAGAAACAGAGTGATTAACAGCAGGATTTGGGTTTTCCTGGGTGCCCAGCTACAACGCCATTATAGTAGTACTAAAATCTCACCTGGAATCCCCGGCAAATGTCAAGATCAATATATTTTAAATTTAGTCTAGTATATGAAATGCAGTTAAGTTACTTGACTTAAATGTGACATGAATGAACAATGGAATGAAAATTGGGAGACTTGATTTATAGTCTTGACTCTATCACAAAATGTGTGACTTTACACAAGTCAGCTGACTTGTTAAACTAAATCTCACACATTGCTTCTGCTTATGAGCCTATGTATGTTCCACTGCATCTTTCCTAATGCTGACATCTAGTGGATACACTTAGACTTTGTATTTTAAAATGAAAAATCTTATTTCAGCTATTTTAAATTTAAAATTCAATAGGGTATTGGGCCATGCGCAATGACTATAATAAATTAGGAGACCAATACTGCCCTTTATATGAAAGTAAACCACAATAAAATAGTATTACATCAGATTGTCATGGCATCTTTGTGTCTGATTCAAAGATTACTGGTACTCTTCCATGCCTCCAGCAATTAAAAGTTAAACCACCAAGGAAAATTAATGTCAGAGCTTCAAATTTAGAACATGAAAGCAAAGAAACGCTTCCTGCCACAGTGGCTTGCATCAGGTACAAAGGGTATAAGAAGGACTAGTACAAAGTCCCAAGGTAACTAATATGAGTATCTAGAATGGTGTGTGACAGAAACACACAAAACAAACTCAAAATTATCTATTTTATAAGGAATTATGAAAGTTTCTCCTGAAAAAATGTTATCATTAGACAAAAATAGTATTCTGAATTCATTTTCTTAAACTTAACACTATTTTGAAATCCATGAATACAAATTAATAATAAATTTTATTTCATGTCAACAACTCAAAAGAAAAGCCTGACCCACAAGTCCACTGTCACATTTAATTATCAAAGTTGTTATGCTTTCTTTTGGAGTAGCATTCTGCTTTGAATTATGGCTTTCTTTATATAACACACTGCAAAATAAATATATGCCAACAGTTTTAATAATGATTAATTCTGGAAATATAGTATTTTAAAAGTTTCATTCCATTATATATTTCAAAAATTTGGGAGAGTGGAACCTGTGGCTTTGAGGCCACAAGTGACCTTCTGGATCCTTGAGTGTAGCCTTTTGACTGATCCAAATTTTACAGAACAAATTCTTTTATTAAAAGAGGAGCAGCAGAGAAAGATGCCTCCTTTGGTGTTTAAAAAAGAACAATCTTGAAATCAGAAGGCCGCAGGTTCCCTACCCCTGTGACTGACGTAAGAGGCAAGAGCAATGGGCACAGTGCTGGTGGAAGTGTAAACTGGTATGACCACTTTGGGAAACCAGCCTGTCATTCCTTATAAAATTCATGTGTATATTCACCCAATGAACTATAACACTGTGCAATTAACTACATACAACACAGATGAATAGGAAAATCAAAGTGCTGAATAAAAAAATTAAATCAGAAAACTATTTATAAAGCCTATATAGGTACATAATATGATAGTATTAAACTAAACGGCATATTAAAGATACTGGTTATTTCTGAGGGGAGACAATCACAGGATTGGGCAACTTCGAAGATCTGGTATTCCAGTTCCTCAGTTAGTGGTGGATTCATGGAGTCTTTTATTTTTAGGCTTTTATTTTTTTTTTTTGAGACAGAGTCTCGCTCTGTTGCCTGGGCTAGAGTGCCATGGCGACAG